>NC_044000.1:3363125-3680000 GCF_902150065.1 Myripristis murdjan
TTAGCCCTGCATATTTTTTCGCGTGTGTGGGCCAAAAGGTTGGACAGGTAAGACATGTGAGTGCACGCTGAAATGAATACCGACTTTTTCACCTTGTTAGCTAAATTCCCATGTTGTAATATACACCTAATTACATAAATGCCAAGTTTTTATTTTTTTATATTGTGGGATCTTGACTGATCCCTCGCCCCATAAAACCTTCAAGGTGACATCACTGAACTAAAATTCTCCTTCTTACTGCACGGTCATTCTTGCTAAAACTCCTCTGCAAAAATCGCTCACTCACTGCTGTTTTTGGAATCAGTTTGCATTTTAATTTCTAGTTGAAATTCATCCCACCCTGTGTGTGGAGATGTTGTCTCATCAATGATCATACCTGACAGCAGAATTTAAATTTGTGCAAATCTGCAGTTTCTCAATTAGCGGGACTGGGACGCTGCTCTTTTATCATGCCAGGTCATGATTTAGGCCAGTAGATAGTAATTTGTCAAATGCAGGTTTAACAGAGGAGCTATGGCAAAGTAATAGAAAGTGGCAATAACTCTTAAGTCAGGTCTTATTTCTTTTAAACATAGTTTGTTGTGCATTTAGTCCAAATGTGTGAATGTTAAAGATCACCTGAAACATCCTTTGGGGTGGAACAGTGCGTTAGGGAGGCTGTCCTTCAGCTGAGAGGTGATGACAGCAAGTATCCTGCTGAAGTATCCATGAGCAAGACAGTGAATCAATAACAGCTCAAGGGAAGCTGCTCTGCGGCCGACCTCTGACCCTCTGTGGAGGGGGAACTGGCCGTCTCCTTCAGGGATCAATAGAGTATCACAAAAGAACCAAGGCTCTACTTTCTTTAACTTTGTGTGCACACCTCTACAGCTTAAGTAAGATCATTCTTTCACAAACTTAAAGCAGACTTATAAAGTTTATTGTCACAAAGTGTCATTGAAAAAGATGTTCACAATGCAAGCCAGTATGTATAGTGCACTCCTTTGGCGAGCAATGAAACAAACCTATAACTGTGTGTGTGTGTGACTGTGTGTGTGTGTGTGTGTGTGTGTGGTGACACTTCCGGGTCTGAACCTAACAGTGTCATATTTCCACACCGGATCAGCTTTCTCCGATGTGCTGACCATGCAGAAAATCCTCTGTTTGTTTGCTTGATTCGGACTGCATTTTTTTCCAATCCATTTGCTTTGAGCCAGTTTATCTTACAGCTTAACATTACTGCCCCCTTTCCTCTTAAGGAGAAAAAAAAAAAGAATTAAAAAAAAAAAAAAGCAGGAGCAATCCCTTCAAAGCTGCTGTCTATTGGGCTCAACCTCTTCCCCGTGAGGCCAAATCCTCCAATTCAGGCTTTTTAGTTCCCATCACTCAGTTTTAGCCCTGACTGTGATGCTGGCCTGCCTCCACACACACACACACACACACACACACACACACACACACACACACACACAAAATACCACTGGAGCATCAGCGTGGTATGGGCACCTATTCTCCCACTATGTTTCATAAACACTGGCTTAACCCTATGCTCTCCTGAAAAAGACACTCTCAGTCGCTCTCCCTCTCTCTCTCTCTCTCTGTCTCTCTCTCTCACACACACACACACACATACATATACATGCATATACACACCACACACAGCAGCAGCACTAAAACAACCACACAACCACACTCTACAGAATTCTCTCTCTATTATATATCTGGCTGTATCAATTTCACAAATAAATTAATTTACTTTATTGGTTAAATACACGTGGGTGTGTGTGTGTGTGTGTGTGTGTGTGTGTGTGTGTGTGTGTGTGTGTGTGTAGAACTGCAATCATATATAATATGTATATATAAGTGACTTATTTATAACTACTTATTTACAGCATCAAAATCTTGCACAAAATGTTCTTTTACTTGTTTTTTCTAGGATCAAGGGAATATTTTAGAGTAATGCATTCATTTCCAAGGTTCTGTCCATAAATGGGCCACATCCGGACAAGGAGCATTTTCTGCATGGCCCGGCGAGCTTGAATTAGACAGGCTAATATTTTAATTAGAATGTAATTTTACAAAAAAAATATATATATATTTCTTAATAGTGATGCTCTTGTGTTGCTTAAATAGTTACTGCACTGTGAGCGTGGTCTGAAATCTGTAAGCAGTCAGGAAGCAAAACCAGAGTGAAAACAGGAAACAAATCGACATTTTCTCATGTGAAGCAATTCTGACAATCACAAGTGTTCTACTAAAAATATGTCTGTGTCAACCCGGAAATCTAAAACCAACAATGAAAACTGCCTGTCTAACCCTGCCTGGACTGGCAAACATGCTGAATGTAGCTCCATCTGCAAACATCATTGAAACAAGTGCACTGCTACTTGTCATGATTCTGTGCATTGATGGCTCTTTTTCTACTCTGTTCCTGCACTTTGTGGTGTGCCTATGTGACCAAACAGATATGACAGATATGTGACCAAAAATTTTTTTTTTTCTTTTTATTTCAAAAATGATATTTTTACAACATTAATTTGCATTTGTTTAAACACTGTCAGTACCAAAAGCTAAGAAAAGGGGTTTTACATAGGCTGCTGAAAATGCCCCAATTCAATTTGTGGCTGAACAGCCCTGTACTGAGGTTAATAATAATAATAATACATTTTATTTGTTATGGCGCCTTTCATGGCACTCCAGGTCACCTTACAATAAAAATAAATACAAAATATAGCATCAACAGTAAAAAAAAAAAAAAAAAAAAAAAAAAAAAAAAAAAAAAAAACACAGCATAAAGAACATCACAGAAAACACAGCATAAAAAAACACCATAAAAAAAATAGCATAAAAAACATCATAGAAAAATACAAACAAGCAAAGTGCATTCCTCCATTACAGTGATTCCTCCATTACAGTGATGCTGCCTGCTGGGCGTATTTGGTAATACCTGCTTAAACAATGGGGATGAGCAAACACACCATTACCTGTATCTGTATCTGTTCAACCAGCTAAATTATCTGTATCTGTATTAGCACTAAGAATGGGCAGGGCTTAAACCAGAAATGTGTATCTATTATAACTGTGCAAACACTTTATGCAGTACTCATCATCTTGGTTTGGATACATTAAATCTGTATGACCTGAGTAATTAGTTAGTGTCTGAAGAAGTAAGATGGAATAGCTGCATGCATCAACTGAATAAACAACTATTTGGTCATAACCTTTATGGAATTGTTTAAATTGTACAGCTTTCTGCACAACTTTGACTGGGATTTCCAACAATCTTGGATATGAATTTCTAGATCACCTCAAACAAGATGCTAATAGCCCTGCAGTGAAGAGTCAAGAGCGAGTGACTACATTGGTCCACTTGCAACAGCATTTATGACTCAGCTATGTGGTGCATTGAGGAAACAGTTCAGTACAGATACTAAAGGAGACCGCAAGGATGGTGTGATGATGGGTGGTTTTCCACTGATTGTGAAGGGCCGGTCTGGGACAAAAATGCGAGGGCTGATTTCTTTTATCCCGGTCCAGCTCTGGACACAAAGGGCACTGTGCTCTAGCAGTTGACTGTTATGTGGGAATTCCCCACTAGAGGGACTAGCTTTCCCCAGCCTCAGTGGTCCCCTAACCACCAACAAGACCAGGGAGTAGAAAAGAAGCCCTCCCTACCTGGGGGAAGTTGCCCAGCTGAACTTAATCCATTTAGCTGAGAGCTCCACTGTGATGTGCTATGTGTCCAGTATGAGCTCTGGGATGTTTGCCAACCATTTAGAGGGTTTTTTTTTCATCAAGTAGGTCCTCCTTTCTTAAGTTGCCATTCTAGATAAAGTTAATCATTGCATCTTGAATTTCAGTTACTTTGATTATTATTATAAACAGGATGCTATGGACTTTGTTCCACATTTAGCACCCAAGCTGATGACAAAACTATTTACTACCCACAGGTTTTTCTCTCACCGTGATTTATTAGGTTCAGCTCATTTACTGTTAAATGGTTTAAGCAAGGTAATTATTATTATTAGTTATTTCATCATTTTATTTAGAAATGTACTGTTGTCAAGGGGAAAGAAACTAGTTTTGCGATTAAATATAGTGTAGTTGGCAGTTTAATTGGTTTGATTAAATTGAACGAATGGAAAGTCTGAATTAATTGTGGGCTCTGGCTGACAGCAGCTTCTCTTCAAAATAGTTAAACCTAACATATTTATGTCAAAATCCTCCTGTGGTAGTTGTGTGTAGCCATACACTCCATGCATCTCTCCAAAAATGTAACTGTGCACAGGGCAAAGCAGTTTTAACTCTCATAATCTTTGCAAATTTTAGCCATCAGCAAAAAGGAGCTTGGCATAGCCATACACTGATTTTGTTTATGATGTTCACTTTACAAAACAAGAGTCTGAGCTGGTGGGTTCAAACTGTTTGGCAGTGGGTAGTGACAGTAAAGGGTGCTTACAAAAATATGCAACAGGTGATTGGATTAACTATACATCTATGATTACATCAGTCATCCAATCAGACAAACAAACCATATGACCACATAGCAGGGATGGGGAGTCATGTGTCATGCAGGACCAAGAGTTTGCAGGTCTTCATTCAAACCAAGTGATTTAACAGAGCAGTTCCTCTGTGGCTGTAGATGGGCTTATTACCTGTTGTCAGTTTTGTGCAGAAACACCAAAACAGAAAGCCTGCAGTGGCACATGCTTCCCCATCCCTCCCCAGCTCAACAAACTGAGGCAATTGTGAGGGTCAAAGCAAGCAAGCATATTAGTAAGCAAATTGGTTAGCATGTCGGTACACGATTCTTCCAGTTTCTGTAGGGAAAATCTACCTATATGTCCTGTTGTTCCTGTTTTCCAGTTCTCAATGTCCTCAACCCCTAAAACACAACTGTAGCTCCTCAAAGGAAGGGACAGATCTAGGGGTTTTTTAAGAGGTACTACCCATTGAGTAGATACTCAGTACTCCCAGCACAAGAGGAACCTTGAATGACGCAAATGCAGAGATTAGTTCAGATGTACGTGTACATCAATTGGTCAAACACATGAGCCAATGCAGCCCTGGCAACCATCATTTTTGCAAACAATGTAAAACAATAGCCATGTACACAGCAGCTCTTAGCGTAAACCTTTAAAAACAGGACAAAACATGGACAACTGTCCAACTCCATTATTATCAAGAAACCCATTACACACTGCAAATACAGTTTGTTGTTCTATTGTTAGCACTTAACACGCAGAAATGAAGTTGGATACTAACCACCAGCTTATGTCACTTCAGTGTATCTGGCGGTGTGAATGCAAACATAAAAGAAGCCCTTGGAGGTTCCTAGTTCTCAGAGAACCCCCCCGGAACTTGGAGCTTAAGAAGTTCTTCAAAACGGCCTTCTAAGAATTATGTTTGGTCCAGTTCCAGCAGTGTGTGCACAAAAAAGGGGATGCTTCCCTCAGCAGTTCTATGGAAAAGTTCCTCTGGACAGAAGGGTGCCTATATATTGGTTCAGGCATTTGTGTTTTCTGATAATGCTTTGATTGGACCAAAAACGAAGGGGCAAGATTTGCTGGTGGTGCCAGGTTAGTAAAATTGGTTGTGACCAACTCCTTTTGGCTATGGATGTAGAAGGTGTCATGGAGGATGTAACAGTGGACTGCCATTACTGCATATACTCAACAACAACTTGTATTACTTGATGTAATGGATTATATTATACATATTTTGGCATAATATCTGTAATGGGTTAAGGAAACATAATTATATGTATAATTATGCATTTATGTATAGAGAATTTGTGTTGTACTTTCTGTTAGATGGTATACGCCAACTCATTAGTTTAGCTCTCCCTATATAAGCAGGCATTCTACCTTCTGTTAAGGAGGCCGTCAGGATGATGTTGGCTGGACCATGCACATTCACTATGAATTCAGCCTCAGCAAGTCATGAAGATTGACCTCTATTTACTTAGTGGCCACCACACCATAACTCTGAATTAGACCAATGTTGTAAATGCAGGATATGTGGATTCACATTCATATTCATTTTTGGACCACTGTGGGACTCTTAAAACTAAATTAAAATGCCTTTTTTTTAACAGTAGTATAGGTCATTTCAGTTGTGTACATGGTATTGTCTGTTTTCTGTCATTTGGAAGGAAAAAGATCTTTTCAAAATTAAGAAATTTACTATGGCATCCATCTACATTTTCAGATAGCTAGTTATTGGCAATGAGCTAATCAGCAATTATATTTTGCATTTGCATAGAGCAGGGGTCACCAATCATGTGCCATGGAGGGCCAAGAGGCTGCAGGTTTTCATTCCAACCAAGACCTCCACCAGGTGATTTCACTGATTAGCTCCTCCTTTCTGATACAAGGTGAGGTGATCAGTGAAGTCACCTGGTGGAGGTCTTGGTTGGAATGAAAACCTGCAGCCTCTCAGCCCTCCATGGCACATGATTGGTGACCCCTGGCATAGAGCATTACCTAATGATTTGATTATGCTTGCATCAGTGTGCCAGCCATGTGTGTTAGGCTACCAACACACTTATAAATATGACTTTTATTTTGGTAAATAGGTGTACATGCTGTATAACATGGGAACTAGAAAAACAAATAGGATTATAGCTACGCAGGCTGTTATGGATCATATTATATAGCTGCTGTATGTGTAACAGTACAGTGGCTGTACTGGCAGGGTTTTATAGCTCTGAAATCTGCACGCATGTTTTCATTTTTCTTCATAGATTTTCTCTCCAGCTTACAGTGTCATTCAACCTGCCTCAATTTTACTCTGAAGTTTGAGGGACAATCACAGACCATTACATTTCTTCTCCAAGTTTTACTTCATTTACTACATGGCACATAGTTGTTTTCAAAAGCTTGTCATATTTCAACATTTTTGAAAGCATTCTTTCTACCTTCCAGGTAGCAATTCATCACCATTTATCCATTAAAGCATGAAAATTAACTGGCAGAGATTTTAAATCTGCTTGAGGTATGAGGGTTCCACAAGTTTTATTTTTGTTGGTCACTTCATCATAACACACAGTGATATATACAAAAGTCTGCAGGTCTTTAGTACATTCATGCTCTGGAGGGAGGTCCTGAGGGACATCTTCCAGAGAAATTCTTATTAACAACCAGTCCCTGGTTGTGACACAGAGCTCTGCTTTGACATGAGGGAGATGAGTAATGACAAAATCTACATTTTTGGGTCAACTATTCCTTTAACCAAGTGGGGAAAGAGTGCAAAATGTGGCCAGTGTTCACAGTCATTCCTCTACAGATAAGAAATACAGGATAAAGAGGAGATTTGGACTCTTTGTTGTGGACTCTTTGTTGATGTCTAGCTTCTTTAAGGTTACCACTACAGCAGAGCAGTGTAGTGTTCACGAGACAGTATCATGCACAAGGACACCAAAGACACTCTTTCTATGAAAAAAAATAATAATAATAATTTAGTTGCTTTAATTTACTCATACAGCTGCCCTCACAATGGCTGTGAAATGTACAAACAATATAAAAATGTTATGTTCCTTAATCTGTATGATGCAATGTCAGTTCCAGTAAAAATGAAAACAAAGGCTGTTACTATGACAACAGCTGAGTGGTTCCAGGAAGCAACAGAGGGAAGTACATCTCAGACCTCTCAGACTCTTACTTTCGTCCATGGGCAAACGCTCTGATGTATCAACACTTCTAAGGCAAGTGTCTGTGGGGGAATCAAACTTGTGACCAACAAGACTACATCTCTAGACACTATCTTTCTGTCATAAAATCACTGATTGGAGCAGATGTGTGGAGGAATAATGCTCAATGCTGTTAAGTCATCAACTAATAAATCCAACACTATACTGTAAGGCTATATATCCCTTTTAGGTGGGATATTACAAAATCTCTCCATTAGGGTTATAATTCTGTGAACCAAAGGATTGAGTTACACAACATTTAAAAAAAAAAAAAATCCTGTAAAAAAAACTGGACAATAAATAATTTGTGGATAATTTATTTTGTTAAGTTTTTTTTAGACATGTTTCCATTATGTCCATGGTAAACTGGCCCTTGTGTCTCAATACACTGCTGTGCAGAATCAGTGCTTTGGCCAAAGGGGTGCCTCAGTCATTTGTTGTTATTTTGCTTTTTTTTTTTTTTTCAACAGTCACTCATGTTCCCTTTTTAGAGCTTTCATTGCAATTCTCATTTCTCACACTGTCAGATTTTCACCATTTCCTTCGTCAAAATTGACACTTTTGTTTATAAGTGATTCTTCTTCTTTTGCATTATCACTGGTACGAGCAGTAGCATTGTCACTTGTTGCTGAGGCAGCATTGCCTGTAGGACTGTCTTCCTGCATCTTGGAGAGCATAGCTAGATTAGTCCCATTTGACATGGTACCATTAAGCTTATCCTGGTTGCTTCCTGGCCTGCAGGGAGCTGGATCTTCAGGTGGGCCTCTACCTGAAATGTGAACACACAACTATTTCAGTCATTACAGCACATAACCACAAAAGTGAAAGGGAATGTCAAATATATACATACATACTTACATACATACACACACACGTGTGTGTGTGTGTGTGTGTGTGTGTGTGTGTGTGTGTGTGTGTGTGTGTGTATGGCTTTAATGGAAGTCTCCCATGGAACATCTGGAGAGTATTACATACCTACTACATTGCCCCTTTCTTAGTTGTTTAAATATACACTACTTCTTACATTTTACTGTCTTCGTGTATTAGCCTCCCTCAAAAAAACATATTCTGTTTGTTTACCCAGTGTATAAGATTTCTAGACAATCTGTTCAAAACACTGTCCAATAAAATGAAATTTCAGCTTAATGAAATAATCTACAAACTATTAATCTCACCAAATGCCATCCATTCAGAACCTACTCTTTACAATTCTATCTTTCAAATGTAAGAGACAAACTGCTAAACAAACTGCTTAGTTACAACACCCAGCGTCAAACGTAATGGGGATCAGTATTTAAGTCCAATAATGTTTATTAATTAATGTTTAATTAATTAATGTTTATTAATTAATTATTTATTAATTAAAAGCACTCTGAACCTCTATCTATTACAACCTTATAGGGTACAATGACAGTCTGTATCTGAGTGCAAATTTTAGAAACTTAAAGCAACAACTCTCTTTCCTTTTGGTCTCATATCTTGCAATTGGTTAAAACATGAAATAAGTCCTGTTTTTAATTTGAGTCAAAAAATAAACAAACCAAACCAAACAAAACAAAACAAAACAAAACAAAAAAAAAAAAAAAAAAAAAAAACATAGAAATGAAAGCACTCACATCTTTTGTAGATGCATATAGCAGCTGCACAAGCTGCAATTAAAACTCCAACAACAACTGCAACAACTGGAACCCAAGAGAGAGGGGCCTGTTTTTCACCTGTAAATTAGAGCGTATGAGAGTAACACACCACCATTTGTCACACTGTTTTACCCGCTAGTCACATCAAAACTGACTCCTAACTGCATTACAAGTAGGATCACCCAATATTAGCTATCATGATCAATACGCTGTCATGCCTTTTATCATGAGCCATCATTTTTGTCTAACCAGCAAGAGAAAAAAAATGGTAATCAGCAACAGAACCATTGAAGGCACTACTGTATGTACCATGTTTTACAAAAACAGAGTGCATAGTACTTGATAATGGTTCTGTCCTGACACAGTGGCATTGCCATGATTTAACTGAACATCAGTCAGCTAATCAAGCCATCATCTATTCAAAATATTATGGCAAATTTCAATGTACTTCATTATATCTGTGTAATACATTTCATTGTAATTATGTATTTCACAGCTGATTTACAGCCAGCAGGTGGCAGTACTGTTTAACATCTGCACAACAGGCAACGCCAGGTAATAATGTTTTACTTTGTTATAGATCATTTCCACTTCATTTAAGTATTCTTTCAAGCCCATAGTTATTTGAACATGTATTTACCCTGACTTTATGCTGAATTTAAGACTTTATGCTATCTCGTTTTTAATGTAAGACCAATTCTACAACCACCATAACTGTATAGTATAACTTTAAAACTTTAAAGTATGTTTAGTGTATCCTATTCATTTGCGCATTTCACACATTAATGTATTAACAATGGACATGAATACAGGTCAAAATCTGGCCCACTTTTACATTTATGTACAGTAATACACCACACAGAAATGAAACCACAACCAGTCTGTGTTCATATTTGGTGACACTACACAATTCAGAGGAAATAACTGAATAGCTTCTGGAACTCACGTTCAGATAGCTCGATGGTGACATTCAAAGTCACATTTGAGGTGGGGTTGTGGATGAGGCAGGTCACTGAGTGATATTTCCCTCCTGATGTGTTTATACTACTGGTGACAGTGAAGAGACGATCCTGAAGGTGTTGCACAGCTGTAGTATTAGCCTCCACTGGCTGTAACACGTGGTTTGTGTTGCCCGGAAGCTCTTGGACCTGCCAAGTGACCACGGGTTCAGGAAATCCCCCTTGGGAAGTACAGACTGCCAACATCATTTCTTCATTCAGTGTCAGGTTGGGATTTTCATAAGGGACTGTCAAAGAGAAAACATAGGTTTCAGTTGCAAGTAATAACACTGGTTTCATTGTTTGTTTGTTTGTTTCATTTGAACAGAAACTATAGTTCCATACTTACCTGCAACATGTAAAGTGGTTGGACATATTCTATCAAGTCTCCCTTTCACATCAAGCACCACATAAGCACTGAAAGATTTCTGGTCGTCTTCAAGTGTTAGGTTGTTCAGTCTCACTGAAATAATCCCCCTCCTCATGTCTGACAAAGAGGCTGTGCTCCGGCTGCGATAAGTCGCACTTTGATATTGGGGTGTCTCGCGTCCTTTGTCAAAAGAGTACAGAACCGACGGGTCCGCTGTTCCTTGCCAGTGAAAACGGAGCCTGCCAGGGTCAATGGCGGTGGAGGTGTTCAGGTCACAGGGGAGGACCACTGACTCCCCAACTGTACCCCTGACATGTGTCCCAAGTGTCACTGCCTCAGCAACTGTTGAAAAAGAAAATACCAAGAAACTCCTTAGAAAAGAGACACAGTTTCATCTTCACAAGTGGAGTACACAAATTTAAAAGAGGGCCGTCTTTTTCATGAGCCAATAGGCTGGGAATGAATGGTTTCCTTTCCAAATGAAAAAAATGATCCCTTTTGATTGTGAGTAAGTACTTCAAAATGCCATTCTGGACAGCACAACCCCTTCATTCACCTTCAAAACTTAACAGCATTCATCTCAATTCAATTTCAGCACAGAACCAGCACCATTTTGGTCACTAGTGACCAAGCATATGCAATAAAGGGAAGTATAAATGATTTTTCGAAAACGAGTTACTTACCGAGGTTTACCAGGAGAAAAACTGATAAAGAGACCATCCCTCCTTAGCAACACTGGAGGAGAGAGACAGGAGAATTCAAAATAAAATAAAATAAAGTCAAAGCAGAAATGTGAAAGAGAAACCGGGCATACGCGCAAATCTTGGTGCACTATGATAACTGTATGTTTCGGGTGTTCTCAAACTTTTGACGGTAAATTGACAGTCCGTATAAACACATTATAAACCTACGTCGAACGTTAAGGTCTTGACGTACTGTAGCCTACTGATGTCACGCAGCTGCTGCTGATTACCAGCCACAACAAAGCGCGAGAACAACTACACATCAGCTATTAGACACGCGCCATTAGTGCGCTAACTAACGCTGGGTGCCAACTGGACTTCCTATTCGCTACAAAACAAAATGTCCGGTATCCTTTACGGTTTGTCTCACCTGCATGGAGGCAACTTGTGAACTCATAGTAGCTGGTCGGAGTCGGCTGCTGTTCAAGCTATAAATTCCGCTCAACGTAGCCTCTTCTGGGTACCTGCCCACTCAACTCTCTCTCTCTCTCTCTCTCTCTCTCTCTCTCTCTCTCTCTCTCTCTCTCTCTCTCTCTCTCTCTCTCTCTCTCTCTGATAATATGTAATTGACTTATGGACGAGGGGTGGGACTAGATAAGTTTTACTTCTTCCCACTCCCTTCCGGATAGGTAAAATTAAATCATTATGTGTTGTTTTCATTTTTATGCTTATTTATTTTTATGTCTGTCCATTACTGTGTGATTACTTTTCTTTTCTTTTCTTTTCTTTTCTTTTCTTTTCTTTTTTTGTTTTTGTTTTTGTTTTTGTTTGTTTATTTGTTTTACTTACTCGGAATAAAGAACTACTACTACTACTACTACTACTACTACTACTCTCTCTCTCTCTCTCTCTCTCTCTCTCTCTCTCCCACCTTTCACCCCCTCTCTCTCTCTCTGGGGTGTACAATAGGATTAATAAGACAAATATAATACTATAATAGGGATACAGTAGGGATATTCAGTTTGGTGTCTGAAAAAGAAAAACCAAAAGAAAAACACTGAAAACCCCCTGCCCTGCCCTAGATAGACAATAAAGATCACACCATGCCTAAATGAATGAATGAATGAATGAATGAATGAATGATACTTCATTAATCCTTTGCAGGAAATTACATTGTCACAGCAGCTTCATCACTTAGCTTCATCACATAAAATTGCACACTCATGCAATACTAATTGGCCACTTTAAGTCTAATGATAATAAATAGAAAAATAGGGTTGATGAGTGGGTGAATAAATAAATAAATAAATACATCATACAGGAAGCAGAGATTAAAATCTAGGGTTTTTGTGCATTAAAAGGCTTATGAATGAAAACCCTCATGAATAAAAATAAAATGCATTGATGCACACCAGAGGAAATCAGTGCATGTGCAGTGATTTCTTGATGGCCGGTATGAGTTGTTGCCCCTAGACTGACAGTGAGTCCTTTGAAAATCTTTGTTTATACCAGCCATTTGTTTTTCTGGCCTTAAGTGTTTGCTGAAGCTCTTTTGGAGTTGCAGTGTGTTGACCCCCAGATGTGACTCAGCAAGAATGCCAGTGGGATTTTCCACAATCAGCCTACTACACTGCTCAAAAAAAAAAAAAAAAAAAAAAAAAAAAAAGAGAACACTTAATCGGCACAGTATAACACCAAGTCAGTTAAAATGCAGTGATTTCAATCTGTCCATTTAGGAAAGCCAAGTGATTGTGAATCAAGTGTAAACTGGTGCAAATGAAAGTGTTCACAGGTGCAATGGAGAGGCATTAGCAAGAAAGCCCCAAAAAGGAAAGGTTTTGCATGTGGTGGCCACAGACACTTGCACTCTCCTTATCCTTCCTGACTGATTCTTCTCAGGTTTTGTGTTCAACTGGTGTCCTTGTCACTGCCTGTAGCATGAGGTGGCACCTGCAGCCCAGTCAGGTTGCATAAGTAGTTCAGCTCCTCCAGGATGGCATATCCACACGTTTGGTTGCTTGAGGGTTTGCTGTGTCTCCCAGCACAGTCTCAAGAGCATGGATACCAGGAGACAGGCTGTTACACAAAGAGAGCTGGACAGGGCCGCAGAAGGGCATCAGCATCGCAGTAGGACTGGTATCTACTCCTTTGTGCAAGGAGGAACAGAACGAGCACTACCAGAGCCCTGCAAAATGACCCCCAGCAGGCTACTGGTATGCATTTTTCTGACCAAACTGTCAGAAACAGATTCCATGAGGGTGGCATGAGGACCTGACATCCCCTTGTGGAACCTGTGTTCACCGCCTTGCACCATGCAGCTGGATTGGTATTCACCAGGGAACACCAGAATTGGCAGGTCTGCTATTTGCACCCTGTTGTCTCCACAGATGAGAGCAGGTTCAAACTGAGCACATGTGACAGGCATGAAAGAGTCTGGAGACACTGTGGTGAACTTTATGCTGCCTGTAACATCATCTAGCACAGCAGTTCCCAACCAGGGGGGCACAACCCCCTGGGGGGGCACCAGAGAGCCATGGGGGGTCGCCAAGCCCTCTTGATTTTGAGGGGTGTTATAATTTTTTTTTTTTAAGTTATGTGTTAGTATGTAATTTATTTGTGACAAAAAACACTTAAAATATAGTGTTAGATATAGGGTTAAAACCTTAATAATTAGTTTCAATAAATAAATAAAATAAATAAATTGATATTAAAAAATTAAATCTAGAGGAAATGGGTGTGTCACGTGAACACCCTCCTGCGCTCACGGAGTTTAGATCTTTCATGCAGTACTCCCTGAGATTATAGTGTCACGATTTACTGTAGAGGTAGTTTTGTTTCAAAACACAATAAAAATGGAAAATTGGAAAGTAACTATACATTGTAGCAACTACAGGAATTCTTGCATTTTTCCCATTGCATACCGACAGTGGCAGAGGGAAGTTATTTCCTGTCACTGTGGCTGCTCTCCAAACACTGTGTTAAGCCCCTGTTTTCTTGTTACATTACTATTCTATTCCTGTAAAACAAAGATATTGTGCTGCATCTATAGGCAATGGTAGACAAACCAAAAACAAAAACAGCTACAGGACAGGACAAGCTGACAAGAGTCAACATTCCTTGTGAACGGACCAGAGGTAGGCTTTAATCTGAGCTGAGAGAACGCTGGATTTTTTTCCAACATGTATCAAGATAGGGAAGAGGAATGTATTGTGATGTTGAAACAAGCCCTGAGCAGGAAAAAATGCTGAAAGCAAAAACAAGATATAATGTGCAAGGAAGGCAACAATCTCCAAAATAAGAATGCAGAGCTGTCCAGTACAAGGGTGGAAAAACAATGGAAAGTGTATAAGGCTGACGTTGAAGCCATATTTGTGAAGATATGATGCCTTGGTGCCAAGGTTGCGAGACTTGGGGACATCTGTTGGTGATTTCAATAAACAGTCAATAAAATGTGCAAATATTCTGTGCAAATAACAATATAGTAGTCTAGAAGCCAGCCCATAGAGCCCCATTGTGAACCCGGAAATGTTGAGTACACCAAAGTTTTATTGCAGAATATAGGTCCCCATTGGCGCAGTGGTGCAGTGGTTAGCACTGTCGCCTCACAGTGAGAAGGTCCTGGGTTCGATTCCCACCCAAGGTCCTTTCTGTGTGGAGTTTGCATGTTCTCCCCGTGTCTGCGTGGGTTTCCTCCTACCATCCAAAGACTTGCAGGTTAGGTGAATTGGAGAAGCTAAATTGCCCCTAGGTATGACTGTGTGTGTGAATGTCAGTGTTTGTCTGTCCTGCGATGGACTGGCGACCTGTCCTTGCCTTCGCCCTATGAGCGCTGGGATTGGCTCCAGCAACCCCCTGCGACCCTAGTGAGGATAAGCGGTTTAGAAGATGGATGAATGAAAGGTCCCCATCATACAGAAACTGTCGGATGCTAATTTGCATATACTGGGAAATTTGCATAATAAGCATAATCGTCCATACTGACAATATACTTTGCTCTGTGTGGACAATTTCTACAGTATTGGAGTGGTTTTAGAGATTTTAGAGGATGCTGAATTCATTTCTGACACTTACAGACTTCAAAATGTTAATTTTATAACACATTTTGATTAATTTAGGCAGATTTTGATTCATATCAGGCAGAATTTTAGGTTTCCATGGAAATACCTGTTACTGCTCATTAATTTTTTTAGAAATGGCAACTCAACAGCAAGGTCCTTTAACAGCGCCAAAGCCGCCATCACTGTCATTACGCGCACCTGTTATGCACGGCTCAGCCTGTTTATAGCACACCATAATGACTATTAACTGAACACACATGTGCCCCGAATTAAATCCACCCATCAATCACATCTGTATTATGTGCGACAGTGCAACAGACATATTCTCACCCAGAAATATAATAATAATAATAAAAGATAAATAGGGTTATACAGAATCATACACACAATGAAATTGGATATTAAGGACACTTCGTATATTGAAATAATAAAGTTACAATAATAATGCTGCATAAATTCCTATTTTCATGTTATTTTCTGCCATTTTCTGTGATGAAACAGCCTACATAGCAAGTCTTATTGCAAGAAACCCATTTTAAACACACTGATGGTAGCATATTTGGCTTTGACTTCAGTGTATTATAAGTGCCAGTCAGTAGGTTTAGGTGCAAACCAAGATGATGTGGCAAGACACCTTGATGGCCGTGTATAATGAACTTTGAGGTGAATTTGATCCAGCTCTGTATCAGGAGCATGCATGTGCATGTGCTCAGGCCTGCTGGTGAGGGAAAGAATGCAATGAGCCCAGAGGATTGTAATGGGGCTGTGTAAGGCCCTGTCACCTGGTATTAAAATGCATCTTTGGTGATCTGATCACAAATAGACAGTACTCAGTCCATCTGTTCACAGCTGGTATTAGAGTGTGTGTCCACATGCGTCTCACCTGCCCATTTGTGATCAGATCTCACTTTCCTGCTCTATATGCAAATAAACAAGTATCATTTCCATTTGTGAAGGCCAAATGCTTAGGTTTTTGTTTGTTTGTTTGTTTGTTTTGGGTTTGGAGAGAGAGAGAGAGAGAGAGAGAGAGAGAGAGAGAGAGAGAGAGAGAGAGAGAGAGAGAGAGAATGAACATGTACATTAAATGTACAATGAAATTCTTACTTTGCTAGTCCTTCTTCCGTGGAAAAAAACATGAAACAGGCATTTAACAAAAAAAGACGTCCTTGCTCACTCAAGCCTGATGTTAATGCTCTTTTAATTACTTATGACATATTTCACATCTGTAAGTTGTTACAGGCTTGACCAGATCACACTCAGGCTCAGATTATTTAATTATTCTCATCCACTGTCATGGCCCTGATGTGTGTCAGGAATTACAGATAAGATTAAAAAAAAAAATCTAAAGTGGTGGAAAAGTGGTGGTCTGGCTGGTGCCGGGGGTGTTGGGACCAGAGCTGAAGACGGAGGATGTCAGGTGAGTAAGCGGTCCTTGAATCCATCCTGGGACACATGGCTGTTTATACTTCTAATGTGATGTGAATGTGTCCTGAGTCCTCAAGACACATTGAGGACACAGTGGGTGATGTTTACACCTGAGAGATTGAACATGTAACCAACAAACAGATGAAGCCAAGGATGATAGGTGTTTAGATTGTTGCCTGTATCATGGATAATGTCTTGTATGTGTTTAAACTCTGCTGTTGTAACTACTGACCAGGGGCATAGCTGTCATTACAAATGTGAGAAGGCTGGAATTAGGAAAGGCAGCGGAGAGAGAGGGGATGACATGCAGCAAAGATTTGAACCCAGGATGCTGCGGCAGGGACTCAGCCCTAACAAGTGGCATGCTCTCTATGAGATGAACCACTAGGGTGCCCCTATTTATATATATTTTTTTTACGTAAATTTAAATCAACAATTTAAATTTAAACAAATTCTCACAGTAATGTTGTGGCAAATTTCTTGTAATTTAGTTTTAAATACAGTACAGGCCAAAGGTTTGGACACACCTTCTCATTCAATGCGTTTTCTTTATTTTCATGACTATTTCATAGTAGTAATAAAGCAAGAAATTCCACTAATTAACCCTGATAAGGCACACCTGTGAAGTGAAAACCATTTCAGGTGACTACCTCTTGAAGCTCATGGAGAGAATGCCAAGAGTGTGCAAAGCAGTAATCAGAGCAAAGGGTGGCTATTTTGAAGGAAGTAGAATATAAAACATGTTTTCAGTTATTTCACCTTTTTTTGTTAAGTACATAACTCCACATGTGTTCATTCATAGTTTTGATTCCTTCAGTGAGAATCTACAATGTAAATAGTCATGAAAATAAAGAAAACGCATTGAATGAGAAGGTGTGTCCAAACATTTGGCCTGTACTGTATATTTTGTATCCCTGATTTGTGCATTCAGTTAAACATTAATGAATGCGTATTAGTGCGCCAGGATTATAAAGTGCAAAAAATACCCCACACCTTTACTTGCACACTGCTTACGGCTGTCCTCAAACTCTAGTGTTGCAGTCAAACCACATCCTATGGTCTTACAGACACACTGACAGTTTTTATGACAGTATTTACTCTGTTATCAGGGGGTACTTTATGTTTAGTGCTCCTATCATATTTTGTGTTGGTTCCTAAAACACACATTACCCCAGGCTACTCAGCACCCACACCATCTAATGTTGGAGATTTATTTCACAGATTTATCTATTATCAAGTAAAACATGGCTGATACTGACATTATGTTGACAGTACTGACAGTTTTTCATACCACAGTAACATAGTAGAGAAGCTGTTCTAATAATTTTTGTAGAGTCACTCTCTGTGTGGAACACCGCATTCTAACTGGGTCAGTAGAAGACATGAACATGTTTCTAAAGTGCACATAGTCAAATAGATGAAGACTCATTGCATTACTTTTGTCAGTTAACGGTCATATTTGTGTGTTGTTACTTTGCTCAGGGAAACACTGAACCACAGAAATCCCCCACCATTTTGAGTAACCACAGCACCTTTAGCTTTCAGTAAGGTGTGCATAAAACCTACCATCACTGGGAAACAGTGTCTGGCACTGTGTAACTAAATTTAGTAAAAACATTTGATATAATATTTGACATTCAAAAGTACACTATGTTAACTTTGTTTGTCATGTACAAACAATATCACTTTCCACATGTGGCTCCTATTGCACAACAGAAGATACTTATGTCTGGGTGTGCCCTGCCTTTTGCAGTGTGGTGCATGTTTTATTGCTTATTTGATATAGAAGATTCCTTTTTAACATGCTGCTTACTTTCACTTGTCTGCACTTGTCTATTTCCTAATGAATTATATTGCCTCTGCTGCCTAAATCCCCCATGAGGATCAGTGACATGTCATATTATCTTGTAATCACACTGCAAGTCGCATAGTGATTAAGGTGCTTTAGAAATTCACTGTCTCAAACGATGATCCAGACTTAAGTGATTTAACTGTATATCCCTATAGCAAATGAACTTACAAAGCCTGGTATAACGTGCAGATGGGTGGTACTGGGGGGAAGGGTGGGGTTAACCAAAGTGCTGCTGAGCTAAAGGGAAAAGTAGGCACACCCCAACATGTAAGTGAAGAAGCAGTGAGCAGCTGTTGCACACCTGACCAAACAAACAAACAAACACATGAAAAGTAATAAATACACAGGTATATAAATAAATAAAATAAATAAATCATAAATCATAAATAAATAAATAGATAAACAGATAAATGAATAAAAAAAAAAAATAGACGGTTCTCTGGGTCTCATTCTTGAACTTGTGAATACGCCCATCCGTGGCTTGCTTTCTAAATGACTGTCACTAAAACTGCTGCTTTTGCCGAGCCGGATGACAAACAAATCTGCAACCAAATTTACATGTTGACCCAGATTTTGAGAACAGACAGGACCAGTGAGTTTCAGCAGGTGGCAAATCAGGAGCTGGCAGTAACGTGTTGAGTGGAGAGTAGCTTTGCTGCTGTTTGAGGAGCAGAAAAAAAAAGCTTTCCTTATGGCAGTTTTTTCTGGGAAACATAATTAATTATGGTATTGCGACACAGGAGTGGCAGATTGCTTCCACTTGGGAATATGGAGACTTCAAGCTGCAACCTGTTAAGTTTTGCTCCATTGTTTCCCCCAGCGGCAGATTGCACAGATCGCACATAACTGGCTTAAGATCAAGGGCCATTTTGACAGAAATGTCCAGCCAGCCCTCTAGACATTCACTTAATGCCAGCGTCCTGCTCATCGAGTTATAACTTTAATTTTGGCTTCAAAGGAAAGTACAGCTTTGGTGGAGCAGCTCAGAGACAGGACCCAATGCTTTACAGCACTACGCTTTACGTCACCACCTGTGTCCAGATAGCTGGCTACCTGCTCTCAGTACAGAAATCATGGCACAGCAAGAGAAACCTGAAGAAAACAATGATGAAGGAAACAACAGAGAGAAAAAGCGAGAGTGACTGAGCAAGAGACAAGACTGGAGTAAATGCTGGACAGACTTTTAGTCGCTGGTGAGAGCTTCATGAAGTCAGAGGTCATTGTTGGACTGGTAGGTAAGATGATCTGAATGCTGTGTCTTGTGCACTTGCTTTATGTCTGGCTGTTTTAGCAAAGCTGTTGACTCACTGGTTTTTGTTGATAAACCAAGTCAGTCCATTTTGACAGAGGACTGCGATGTGGCTCAGGAGGTAGAGCGGTCGTCCAGAAATCAGAGGGTTCCCCAGCTCCTCCAGAGTGTGTCCAAGAGTCCTTGAGCAAGATACTGAACCCCTCACCTCCCCTGATGGACAGCTAGGCACCTTGCATGGCAGCCTCTGCCATCAGTGTGTGAATGGGTGAATGTGAGGCAAATACTGTAAAGTGCTTTGAGTGGTCAGTAGAGTAGAACAACACTATAGATTTTCAGTCCCAGGTGTCAGCAGCATGCTGTCTCTGGTTCAGGTTAGCTAAGCTAAGCATGCTAATGTTACTGTTCTGGGTTGTGTGTGTGAAGTTTCTGCAAACTTTGACTATCACACAGAAAAAACAATGTTTGAGCGTGTAGTTTTACTTCAAAACACGAGCCGCCAATGTTTGTTTGTATTGAGCACGTCAGTGAGAACCCTGGGACCCTGGGACTTTTTCCAGGTTTTTTCCAGGTTTTTTCCAGGTTCTAGTCTCAGCCTCATGTTGTTTCTCTACACTAAATGTCCTGCTTTGTCCAGCTGGAGCTGTAAACATGCTGACTCGGCCCCTTTCTGTATTTCCTCTATGACACTGAAGTTGCCATTCGATTCACAGCTTGCAATTAAATTGGAATTTTCCGGTCCATCTTAAAAATGACATAACACCTGCAGATCAGTAATTGTCAACCTGATTCATGAACTTAAAAAATAACAAATAGGGGGGCATGAAATGAGAATGATTCATATCTACGTTGAAATGTTTATTCTATTTAGGAAAGTGAAAAAATGGAGATTTCACTGTTTTTTTGCCCGTCTAGACCACATTAGACCAGGTCCAAATCAAAAACCACTATACTTAGACCTGTCAAATCTGGAAAATGAATAACACTCTAAGCTCTCTGGTTTGTTGAGACTTTTTAATGTTAAGCCAGGAGGACTATAACAAATAGGCAGAAAGAGCAGTTAGGGCAATAAAAAATGATCAAAAAGTAGGACTATAAATGATTAAAACAGCATTTCACATGATTTGTTTTCATTTCATGTCCCCCCATTTGTTACATTTTTCAGTTCATGAATCAGGTTGAAAATACTGACCAGCGCCATCGGCAGGCATTGTGTTATTTTTAAGGAAGCCCATCTGATGAAGCTATTTGTCATTTGAGACGATTCAGGGAGGGTGTGTAGATACAAGCAAGAAAAAGGGAATGACGCAGTGGACCTGTCATTTTCCACTCAGTTCAGCTTCACATATCTTTTTGGGGAAGAATGTCTCATGTAAAGTTCATACTGTGTTTGAATCATTCTTAGGACATATTTTGATAAAGAATGACCAATTTGGGTCAAAAGTATTCAATAAATATAGACCCTGTTGCCCCCTCAAATTGGGTGTGATTTTTGAATACGGGACAGAACTCCAGCTGTAAAATGTTTGGTTTTATAAGTAAATTAATAAATAGAACCACGAGGAAACGTGCACATAAAGTGACTATATCAGACTCTGGAGCGTCTCTGTGTGGGTGTACAGGAGCTCCATCTGGGACGTCAGCACCAGGGGACCTCCAGTGACGTCACGCTTTGTCAGTCTCATGCCAAGTGAGCTTTGAAACTCTGCAACCTTGTAATCCTATCTCAGCTAGTTCGTAGTAAATTTCACCGTCCAGTTATGCTGAATGTAGCCTGTGTCATGTCACCAATAACATTTTATTCCATTACACACACAACATTATTAGACATTCAGAGACTTATTTGCTGAAAACGCGAGCAGAATTTCAGCAAAACCAAGCCTTTCCGTCATTCTTTTTTGCTTTTCGTTTTTGTTATGTTTGTGTTCAACTCCAACACAACAATAAATAAGAACATGCACTCATATTTGTGTAAAATCCTGCAATACTCCACCTTGTCTGTCAACATGTCAGTTGGCTTCTGGCGTCTTCTTCATTGGTTTCTAGTCCTCCAGCTTGTAACCAAATGCACATATTCCAGAGTGTAAAACACTGGTGGACAAGGGAGTTACACTGTAGGGGCAAATACAATCTTACATCGAGGAGCTTTAAGCTCAAAAAGAGAAAGAGGCAGAGGAGCAGATGACTGTTTTTTTGTTGTTGTTGTTGTTGTTGTTGTTGTTTTCTTTTTCAGAGGGCTTGTAGAGAGAAATATTTTGAAATGTCAAATGTCTGACCTGTAGAGGCAGCAGCAAGTCAAGGAAAGTATGCCATGCCATGACTCATGGCTAGGTAAAATGAGTGGGACTTGACACTGAACACAGCAAAACCCTGGAACAAAGGTGGCTGCTTCTGTATTCAGCTTAACTCAAGAAACAGACAGCCTAACCTGAACTGAACTGAAGAGAAACAGACCGCACTACAAGACACACAGGGGGCTTAAATATTAGCTGATCAGGCCATTAAACACAGATAGATAGATAAAGACGAATTAAACTTCACAAAAGCTTTGACATTCTGACATCTACAAAGTAACTAAATTGTGTGTGGTACAAACTAGAAACCATGTAGTGTCAAATACCAGTAAAGCTGTGGGGTAAGCTGTAATGAAGGGGTTAATAAAGTGTGTGGAGCAGGCAGTGTTGTGACAACTTATGTCCTGTGTGGCAGCAGGGTGACCATGGGACACCATTATGGGCATCCCATATAGACTGGCTGAGCAGGTGTAATGGCTAAATGCTATCAACATACAACTCTTCTGCAACATTTACATGTGCACCATGTGGAATACCTGCAAGCTGCATTCAGCACCGTGGATTCTCAAATTGATCAGCATGTTTTCTGTCTCAAGTCGAGTACAACAGTGCAGTAGGTTTATGAATCAGCTTGTCCTTGATCGGTAAAGGAAAACACGCAAAACAGGTCTACTATTGCAGTGACTCTAGCGACACTAGTAACACTGGCCACTGGCCTCACTTAATATTTCATATCAATGCTTATAAGATACTGTCTTTATTTTGGGTTTCCTGACACCTTGCAACAGGTTTGTCATTTGATACACTGAATTTTGCTGGAGGCAACAAATTTTTGCAGTGTATTTATATACAAGATCAAAGTACTACACTGGTTCCCGTATCATATTTACAGTACTTAAGAGCAAAGTGGGTTATCATATCAGGCTCTTTTATTACTTTGATGCTACCAGATACAAATATCAGGTGTCATATATCACTGAGTGTTGCTTAAACATGACCATGTGATCGCACTTCAGACTGGGCTGTTGTATAATCCAGATTATTCATGCTTAGGCTACACACTCAGTCAGGCCTCCGTTTTTCCTTGTGTGTCCTGTGTTACACTTTACATCACTCCTGAGCATGCTCATGGCGAGTGGCAAGGTAAAACTCCCCTTTAACGGGAAGAACCCTCAGGTAGAACCAGACTCAGGGCGGGCGATCATCTACCTCTACTGGTTGGGTGGAGAGGGGAGAGAGAGAGAGAGAGACAAAGAGACAGAGACAGGGAGATAAGGAAAAACTGGAACAAATGACAACAACAGAACACCAGAGCATCCTGACAAGTAATCTAAATAGTAGTGACACGCATCATCCAGC
Source organism: Myripristis murdjan (assembly GCF_902150065.1). Taxonomy (NCBI): domain Eukaryota; kingdom Metazoa; phylum Chordata; class Actinopteri; order Holocentriformes; family Holocentridae; genus Myripristis; species Myripristis murdjan. Next base: position 3,386,720 of record NC_044000.1, read on the forward strand.
CTTCTCGTCTGCAGCTTGCTCCACCCCACACTTCCTGATGACCCTCCAGGATGAGCAGGACAGTATGAACTTCAAGACACAGAAAGCACAACGGAGGCTAAAGGGCAGAGGACTCTGGGACAATAACCCCTCTTCTTGAGTAGAAAGAAGAGGGTTTTTTTCTTTTATTGTAATTTTAGAGAGATAGGACATCAAGACCAGAGGTTAGCCATATCCTCTGCGCTTCCTATTGTTGAACAAGATGGGAGAACATACCTGCCCACAAAAGAATCTTGTAAGTACACTGTCTTTGTGTGGCTATTCATTTTCATGTAATATGGAGAGGCAGTAACAGAGAGGTTGGAGAAAATGCTCTCCCTTCTCAGCAACTAGTGCTGAGAGTCCATTGAGTGTATTATTTGTTTAATCAGTTCTTTAAGTCCTTTAGTCGGTTAGCCTACTCTACTTGCTAGTATAAAGTAGCCATTATAAGTCAGCATGGCCAATAAATCTATGACTTAGCCTAAGTCTCAGTGAGCAGTTGAGTGAATGCTATTTTTTTAAATTTTGTTTGGCTCAAACCTGTTCAGGGATACATCTGACCTATAGAAGTCCCCTGCTCTGGCAAAGACTGACTCTTTATAGCACAAAAATAGCACAAGTCTTTATACAGTTACTCTGTTCTGCCTGCAGACTTTAAACATATTTTAAACATTACAGTGTCTCATCAGACTGCATGTTTGTGTTATCAGCATGCTTGGTCTGCAAAATAAATGTGTGCAGATTTAGGGAGGGAGCAAGTATCAGCAAACCCACAACATACAGTGAGAAGTAATATATTGTTTGTGGTGTGAAAAATAATCCCCATGAGATTGTAGAGCAAGCTGCCTGCCTTAATTTGCCTTAAATTGTTTCTTCCCCCCCGGTTCATTTCCTATTTTATAACATTCATCTATGCACAAAATTATATCTTATATTTTTATATTTATATATATTTATATAATTTTATATTTATAAAATTATATGACAAAATCCCGAATCAACTTCCTGTGACATCCCGGAAGCACTCCGCTCTCAAACCCGGTTTCACTTATTCAGAGCACGTGTAAAACCGGCTTGTCACCAGCTTGCAGATTGAAACAGAAAACTGAGGTGAGTGGTTACATAACTTGTTATGGTTTTGTAGGCTCAACTATCTAAACCAGTCAAACCCACATCAGAATAACATGAAAGCAACATCGCCATGTGTATGTGTGTGTGAGACAGTAGCTGTTTGTGTGGCCTACCTCATGTTTGCAGTAATGCACTCTGACCACATGAGAGCCAACGTACCGATGAATCTGTTGAGTGGACTGTCTGGCTTTATGTAACAAAAACTAGGGTTCTCTGGCCCACACTGCACTAGAAACAGATTAGCGTACATTTTTATTCATTTCAGTGTTTCTTTTCTGCCTACTTCCTCATATCATTTGTGTTCTATCAGCTTGAAGTGGTAGGACAGTTGGTTTTTGCAGTGGAATGGAATGGCATCAAAGGGAATCTGCCTGGCTGTCTTGTTCGGTAAGTTACCACATAGCTTGTTTCCATCTGAGTTATGTGTCTGTATTACTTATTTTGCATGGATACAGTTAAAGCAAATTAAATGTCACACACCGAACTGCAGTAACTTGTCGGTTGTGTAAAGTTATTTTTACATTAAATAGAGACAGATGGCTGGCGTGTGTTTGTTGAGTAGATGCATAACCCTTGCCAGAGTGTCACAATGACGGCAAACAATACAAAACAATTTCCTGGAAACCACAGATGCTGCACACCCAAGTCCTTTGAACAGGAAGTTATAAATAAAATAAAATAAAAAAAAAATATGCAATATGTAATATGTATTGTTCAAGCTAAAAATCTACTTAATAAAAACGTTTTGCCAGTCATTTTGTGGATGCACAGCCTTTTAGGCAAAGCCTTGCACAAAGTAACCAAGTCAAATGCTCTTACTCTTGCTTCACTTTACTGCTTTGAGCTGAATTTCCTGTTCTTACACCCCAAAAAAGTTTGTCCTGACTAACTCCTTGCTCTCTTTCTTTGTAGTTTTCTGTTTGCCTCTTCCACTGCCGGTATTGTCAGTGAACACTAACATCAATGGAACAAGAGGAGCTTCTGTTCTCTGGCAATGCCATCATAAGTTAGAGAGTCCATTCCAGCCTCAAGAAAGCCGAATATACTGGCAGACTCAGGATGACATCGTTCTTCATGTGTACAACGCAGGACAAGAGGAGTATGAATATCAGGATAAGACATTTCAAAACAGGACCAAAATCTTCCCAGATCAATTATCCTTAGGGAACTTTTCTCTTGTGATTGAGCCATTAATGCTAAGAGACGATCGCATCAGTCTGACGGTTGTTTATATGGCTGCAACACAAGCAGGAATCACAATCTGCCAGCAGACTCTGTATGTCGCAGGTATGAGGGTCTTTATCAATAGTATTCCTTCTCTATTAACAGCAATTATTAGATTGTTTGTACTCTTTTTTCCCTTTATAAGGTTTTGATTTTTTTCCTTCTGCTTTTTTTCATTTGCGATGATGTTTTTAGAAGGTCCTTGAGGTTCTTTTTCTCAAACAGTTTATGTTTCTTATTTATTGATTGATTTATTTTTTAATTATTGGTATTCATATACACGTATGAAAAAGCATTGTAAGGAAGCCACCAAACCTGATCTTAAACCTTGTCCAGCTCCCTTACAGAAACCCAAAGTTGAAATAAATCATACAACAATGTCAGCAAACTGCAGTACGAGGGGGGTGTACCCCGAACCCCAAATCAGTTGGACCTCCCAGAACGACTCCCACATCCCTGAACATACACTGGGACAACGCGAAGTGCAGACTACTATGACCCATGAAGAAGATGGCACCTACAGCATCAACAGCATGGTCAGCATCACAGGGACCATGACGTGCTATGTCTACAACCCCACGTCAAACCAGACTGTCAGTGCTGCTGCTGCAATCACAGGTGAGGCCTTGGTCAACCACCATGTACAGCAATGAGTCAATTATTATGATTATTTATTAAAAACTTACACATGAGAATCACATCACATGGATCACATTGAGTGAGGGTTTTTTTCACACTCCTGAAACAAGATCGGGAAATTATCCTAAACAAAAACACCTCAGCCTTTGCACTAAGATTCAAGCCCCCTTATATCCTCTTTGCATATGTCCTCAGATCTAATTGTAAAAATAATTTGGCATTCAATATGTCAGGGTTTGCATTCAAACTTATTCTTTTTATATACATAGTTTTATGTGTGAATACTAGCTAATCCACTGCCTGAATGTTATAATTATTTTTTCCATTCCTCCTTCAGAACATACCAAATCTAGAGTTATTGCCATTGTGGTCCCCATTATCCTCATCATCATCATCATCATCATCTGTATCGCAGTGGGGATTGCGTGTGCAAGTGAGTGCTGCATTCCTTTGCTGTAAGCTTTTGATTGAACTTTTAACCTTCATGTTATGTTCAAATTTACGAACATCCTTTATGATTGGGCTCAATTTGACCCCAGCACTTTAAGCCTCCACAAAACTATTATAATTAAAATTGTTACCAGTAAATGGCCTCTTTGAAACACAAGAGAGGCCATTTACTGTATATAGACACTGTTTTAGAGTAGTAAGCAGTTCTTCATGAATATTCTTTATGGAAGACAGTAAAACAGTGGTGATTTAGGTTGAAACAATGGGACTGTTCCATTAGGATGTGCATGAATATCTAGGATATGCAGCAACCATTTCATAAAAGATCATACCAGTGAATTTGCATGTTTAACATAATATCTCATCTAACATTTCTGCTTATCTTTTCCCAAAGTGAGCATTTGTATTTTAGAACTGCTATATCATTTTTCCTCTAATTTATCCAGCCTACGGTTTCCATTCATCCCACTGTGATATGAAAATAAACTTTCAGAAACTTTTGATGACTTGAAGTTGGACAGTGAAACAGTTTCTCTGCCATAAGATATAGGGCCCTATCTTGCGCCAGACTCCCTAAACCCGCTATTTGCGGATTTAGGATTTAGGAAGAGGCGTTCCCCGTAAAAGTTGCTATCTTGTGCACCTCCCGCTATCCGCAAAACACCTGCGCTACCCGCTATATTATGCATAGGCATGTTTTGGGCGTTACGCCAGTTAAACCAATCAGTGTGCCAGGTGCCATTGCCTTTAAGGGCAGGATGCGCTATCCTAAATCCTAAATCCTAAACCCGCGATGGAGAGAGGGAGGTAGAGTTTCTCAGGGGTTCTGCTGAGGCTAAAGCAAGTTGGCTTTATATACATATTATATATTATATTATAGGCGAGTTAATTCAGGAGGTGGAGCCACATGTGTCCAAGTGGACGTGTCACAAGGTTGTACTGATTGAGTAAAATCCCCGGGCCACACCACAGACACACAAGAGGCAGAGGTGGAACTATGTGTAAACTAATTTATTGACAAGGTAGACTGGGCAAATAAAATATTAAAAATAAAAATATAGCACAGCTGCTGGCTTATGATAAAACAATAAAACGTGCTGGCGTAAGTGTCCAATTAAAACAGTCTTTCCTCTAAACAGTCTATATGAGTAATATACTCAGTCCATTCCGGCGGCGTCCCGGTATCAGTCCGACCGTGTGTGTGGCGAGGCTCCGTCGGGGCGCGCATTGAAGCCGCCTGGGCGCGCTCTCCTAACAGCCCACACTTTAGGGAAAGCGGATAGCGGGTGGTCCTGACCACCCGCTATCCGCTTTCCCTAAAGTGTGTGCACAAGATAGCAACTTTAGGGATAGCGCATGAAACACGCCCACGAACACACCTCTAGGCGCAAATGACGGAGTCGGCATAACGGATAGCGGGTAGCGGGTGGCGCAAGATACCGTTTAGGGATAGCGGAAGCTCCTAAATCCGCAATTTGCGGGTAGCGGGTCGTGGCAGCGGATAGCGGGTGGCACAAGATAGGGCCCATACTCCCCAGGGAAGCATTTGCTTTATTCAAGTGTTTTTCGTTTTCAGTTTAATCAGTACTTGACCAAAATACTGTTGTATACCTTTGAACACTTCCCCTGTTCACCCTGGACCATACAATTGGCACTTCAAGTACATATCATATACCATACACCAGAAAGGTCGTGTAATAACATATTTTTTGAATTTATATATATATGTATATATATGTGTGTGTGTGTGTGTGTGTGTGTGTGTGTATATATATATATATGTATATATATATATATATATATATATATGTGTGTGTGTGTGTATATATATATATATATATATACATACATATCTATATATATGTGTGTGTGTGTATTATGGCAAGCCGTTTAGGAAAATATTATATATATGGAATGAAAGTCTGAATATATGGAATGAAAGTCTGAATATATGGAATGAAACTTGAATATTTTGAATGAAAGTCTGAATATATGGAATGAAACTTGAATATATGGAATGAAACTTGAATATATGGAATGAAAGTCTGAATATATGGAATGAAACTTGAATATTTTGAATGAAAGTCTGAATATTTTGAATGAAACTTGAATATATGGAATGAAACTTGAATATATGGAATGAAAGTCTGAATATATGGAATGAAACTCGAATATTTTGAATGAAAGTCTGAATATATGGAATGAAAGTCTGAATATATGGAATGAAACTTGAATATATGGAATGAAAGTCTGAATATATGGAATGAAACTTGAATATTTTGAATGAAAGTCTGAATATATGGAATGAAACTCGAATATTTTGAATGAAAGTCTGAATATATGGAATGAAAGTCTGAATATATGGAATGAAACTTGAATATTTTGAATGAAAGTCTGAATTTATGGAATGAAACATGAATATATGGAATGAAAGTCTGAATTTATGGAATGAAACTTGAATATATGGAATGAAAATTTGAATCTATGGAATGATTCATTCCATATATTCAAGTTTCATTCCATATATTCAAGTTTCATTCAAAATATTCAAGTTTCATTCCATATATTCAGACTTTCATTCCATATATTCAGACTTTCATTCCATATATTCAAGTTTCATTCAAAATATTCGGACTTTCATTCAAAATATTCAAGTTTCATTCCATATATTCAGACTTTCATTCCATATATTCAAGTGTCATTCAAAATATTCAGACTTTCATTCCATATATTCAAGTTTCATTCCATATATTCAAGTTTCATTCAAAATATTCAGACTTTCATTCAAAATATTCAAGTTTCATTCCATATATTCAGACTTTCATTCAAAATATTCAAGTTTCATTCCATATATTCAGACTTTCATTCCATATATTCAGACTTTCATTCCATATATATAATATTTTCCTAAACGGCTTGCCATAGTGTATGTATGTATGTATATATATATGTGTGTATGTATATATATATATATATATATATATATATATATATATATATATATATATATATATATATATATATATATATATGTATATAGACATATATATATGTGTATATATATATAGACAGAGAGAGAGAGAGAGAGAGAGAGACATATATATATATATATATATATATATATATATATATATATATATATATATATATATTATAGGACTAAATAAAGGGTTCAGTTTCAAAAAATTGGAATTTTCTGACAATTCTTTCATAGTTCAGGCTTTATAGGGTTAAGTTGGTCAGTTTAATTAGCTCACAAGAAGGCACCTAGTATGGCACAGACCAAGCACAGGTTAACAAGGGGGCTATGTTTTGGGGACAAGGGGGATGGTATCCCCTTTAAGTCCTCCTCTCATCACCTACTAACACCCTGCAAGGGTGTTAGTAGGTGATGCTGTCAATCAATCAATCAGTCATGCCACAAGTTAAAATGGAAATGCAAGGGAGGTGTGGAGAAATGAAGAGAAATGAAAAGACACACCCTTCAGGCAAATATGACAAACTTTCTGTGTTTTTCTGTGTTTTGTGCTGCAGGAGCTAGAGCTGGCGGACCCTACGCAGCACCTGAGATAGCACTGGCACCCATTGATGATGGAGGTGGCTCTGAGGGGGATGAGGCAGAGCAGAGGAGAGATGACGGCAGAGTGGAGGAAGAGTTGAACTAACCCAGTTCACCCCTTGCTGCTGCTTAGTCCTAATCCCTCCCCAGAGGTCTGTGTGAATCATCCACAAGATTCAGAAATCTAAGTGATTCTTTAACAAAGAATTGTTTTTAAAGAATTATAAGCCTTATATGCCTGTTTGGTCACACAAAAATTTCTCGTATGCTGATGTCTCAAGCTCACCAACTAGCTAGTCAGCTAACATTTCAACATTGTTTTAAGGCTGTAGGTGTGGGTGACATGTGAATGATTAGAAATTAGAGTGAAAATGCCAGAGCCGATTTTTTGTCCCGGTACAGCCCTGACGGCAACAAACCTCTTTGTAAAGAGCAATAAGAAGTTAACCTTTCTGTTTGGATGACTGTAGTAACTGGACAGGAAGTGAACATTTCACTCTACATAGATAGAACTGAATCATCACTGTTGTTATAGCAAAGCCAGTGCTTTCAGCACTCTATACTTGAATTATTTTCTTTATGTATTCATAACTCAAGTGAGTGTAACTCTTCAGGTTGAGTTCTTCAAAATGTATGTTCAGTATGTCATTGTAAGTAGTTTCATATATTTATACATTCAAGAGAGGCAATGCAAAAAAAAGCAAAAAAAAAAAAAAAAAATTGGACAGAATATTCAGCACAGCTGTGCAGTATGAGCTGTGCACTCATTTTAAAAATCTAGGTCTTATTTCAGTGCACTGGAAGAAGTTTATACACTATGATATATTTAAATTAAGCTATATTTATCTTATTTAGCTTCATATTCATCTTGTATTTTGTGCATTTCTATATTATCTTTATATATTATACTTTTAAAAGTGTCATTTAATTGTTGCCTCATTCTGAATAAGACTCTTTGAATGTATCTGGATATGTGAAGATTACTGACGGAATTGTGTAAGCTACTGAAATACAGTCATGGTGCCTGTGGTCCTGTGTTTCAGACTGTAGCACAGTACAACACTATGCAATGCACCACAACGGAGGCATTGATGTACCAAGTCCCATGTCACCTATTAATGTACTGTGTGACATAAACTATGTGGGGCATACCTAAGTGGAGTTCACCAAGTTCACCTTCCTTTTGCATTCTCTGTTTAGGGAAAAGGGCTAGTAAGTTTGAGATATCCTGAACACTTGTGTCACATAGCATTTCTTTCCTTTTTTGTAATGATTTTTTATTGATGAAATACAAGCAAAGTGCAGCTGTTTAGTATTTAACATTTTTCGTCAATACTGAAAACAGTACTGATAACACACACACACACACACACACACACACACACACACACACACACACACACACACAAATAGTATTTATTTATTTCTTGTTATATGTATCTTTTGTAGCCAGATTGTTGCTGTGAGATAGCTTTGTTTTATTCATTTAATTTCTTTGGTGCTTTTCATTCACTACTTTGTGCCAGCTTTATGTTACCCTGTGTTTCACCTCCTTAATAATTCCTTCACCTTTGTAAATTAATACTTGACACAATCTTTGATTCTTCCCTTTGAAATAATTTTACAGCTGGAATAACCTGCACTGTGTGAAAATACAGTTTCCATGGAGTAAATGTGCTAAGTGTGTGTTTTTTAAAAATCAGTACAAAGTTGTCCCTGCTGAAACTACTACAACTCCCAGCATGCATTACATACCTTCTCATGAGGGGGTGGGTTTTCACTACTTAAATATCCATACTCTCTACATATGCTATATTTACGAGTTTCTCAGATTGTTTAACATTGATTTTTTTTTTTTTTTGCCATATTAAGTGATTGCAATTATTGGTAAATAATAAAAAACAGCTAACATTAACTAATGACTCATTAAAACAGATGCTGATCAGTACAGCCAACGATTCGCAATAATACTATGAGTTAGAAGCCTCAAAATATGATCAGCATCTGTTTTAATGAGTCATTATTTGCAAAAATGTCATTACATTATGACTTTACTTGGTGAGTTACGGCCATGAACCAACTATTTACTCAGTAAGTACATATGGTTATAGTTATTGGTTTTGATACTGCCTGACTGGCTACACATCCCCAATAATGTTTGAGGCCTGAACGATTTATAGGTGTTACTACAAGTGAAATAGCAGCACATGGCTACATGTTCTCATTGTCCCACCTTCAACCCATTGTGGTAATTAACACATGAATTCACAGTATTAATGAATTAATTAATACTTTAATTCATGATGATGTGTTCATCAGTTAAGCATTAATCAATGCATATTAATGCACCAGTATTGGAAAGTGTTACCACAATCACCATAAGGGCATCTTTGCATCCGCAAGGGAAGGTTTGGGATAATAAGTTGTCACATAACTTCACATGATTACATGGACATGACAAAACTTAGTTTTTGGGTTGACTTTCTCCAATCAAGGACCACAGCTTAACTGCCATGAAAATTAAAATGTGGACTGCTTCTGTTTACTTGTCAGACAGATTAACTGCAGCTCCTGTAAAGAGCAGAGAAGCCACTACAATACAGTAATGCAACAGCCTAATTATGCTTGTTCATCACATTACAGGCTTGTAAGGCTGTCATAAAGTAAAACACCATGTGAGTATTTGTATCAAGCTGCCAAAACAAGGAGAGAGAAAGAGAGTCACGGAGAGAGGGAGGGAGAGAGAGAGAGAAAGAGAGAGAGAGTTATGTCTTGCAGCCAATCACAGGAGAGATTATCGAGTATCGAGTGCCTTCAGTGTGGCTTCCTTATTTTCTGTCAGTAGTGAAGTTGCCGGTGAATGTGCCATAGTTTACTACACTTTATCTCATCCAAGCACTCGGTAAGTATAAAGATGCAAAGGAAGTGTGCTTTTCAAAAAGGAAGATCTTACATTTTTAAAGTGAGCCTGTGTATTGAAATGTTTATTGTATGTTTATTGTATTTCTTCCACATTATTCATTGTAATACTTGAAAGTTTTTTGTTTAGAGTGCTGACTCTATTTATGGGATGGCAGTTGCTCTGCCTTTACAGGCTCTTTTAACCGAAATACCTCTGCCAGTTTAGTCTGTGTATTTAAAAGAATAACCTGCTTCTTTTGCAGTGCTGAATGGCTCCTGAAGGACTTCTCTTTTACCTTCTATGTGGTAAGCCATCATGTTGCCTCATACTTCTTAATGTGCATTTGTCGACTTACTTGTGAGAAAGAGGTTTGGCTAGTTATATAGCATTGACAACATGGACTGAAATTACTTTGCTGAGCCAGAAACTAGCTGTTGGTCTTGGCATGAGACCTGCCCGGTCTTGGCAGCACTTCAAGCATGTTTCCATAATCATATGTTCTGTTTTTACATTGTTGCTATCTTATCCTTTCACCCTTAGATATTCCTCAGGTCAAATATGACCTATTTTGAGGGCAGAAAAAATCTCTACATAGCATTCTTTGGCCTGAAATTCCATGACTTTTCCTGAAATAATCCAAAATGGAAATATTTCCAAATTATTCTCCTATAGAGAATAATTATGAGAGGCAATGAATGTTGTTTTTCTATATGCAACTGGTGTAAAACTGAATAAATAAGCTCATCCTGCTCTCTGAAACACTTAAGATGAATCGCCCATTTATTAATGACTTATACTGTGTTTATGAATGCTACATAGACTTGGTATTGAGACTTATTATGAGGGGTTACCTCACGACCTGGAGGGTTACCAAAGAAGCTCAGATATGAGGTACATGTTAGAGTTAAGATGATGTGTCCTATTTATTGGCTTCTATCTTTAATTCGGTTTATTTTGTATAGTACTATTTTATCCCATTACCTGATGTTGCCTATATAGCTGGATCCTTGAGTACGGTGTGGGATGTGTCTCAGTCTATGTACAGGCAGGCAACATAGAAGGGTTCAGGGTGGCTGTGACTCACTGCTGACACAGACGGGTTGTTGACAGGAACAGTAAAACACTGCTGTTCTGTACTGTTCCAACAACATCAAGTCACAGTCATGTCGACAGTGAGTGACACTTAAAGCTACATTATAGAGCTTTTTGCCTTAAGGTAGGAACTTCAGTCAGTCACATTGTTGCTCCAGTTCATTATCCACTTTGACATCTAACCTGAGATGGAGGTGAAGCTTTCAAAAAGCTCCTCTTATCTATGGAAGAGGGGCACGGGGAGCTCAGCCAAGACTTGTACGATACCATACGATACGATACGATACAACTTTATTGTCAGCTTACACTGAAATTTGTTTTGCCTCCATGGCATCAGCGTTCACAATACAATACAAACAGGTCAAAACTGGTTACAGACAAAACATTGCAGTACATTACAAGACAGAACGATGTACAGGACAGGACACTAGAGCAGAACAGAACTAGAGCAAGCTAGAGCAAAACACCAAACATCTCCTCTGAATCATCGATGTTGGTTTAAAAGCAGGACAGACTGATATACAAAAGAGTTCTTTAGTCTGTTTTTCTTAAATTTATGGATGGCAACAGTTGATATTCACCATTTAAAACATGTAAGGGGTCTGAAGAGATACTGTTTGCCAGTCTAAGCATGCTCTTAGTGTGGGCTTCTTTGAAAGAATGTAGCACAGCTTCAACAGGCCTACCAGTAATTTTAGCACAGATCTTAATTTGGCTATACAGTTTGTTTTTATGGGTTATTGATAGGCTGTTAAACCAGGCCATGCTACAGTACAACAACACAGTTTGGACGACAGAAGTATAAAAGAGAGACAAGATGTGACTGCTAGCACCAAACGATCTAAGTCTTCGTAGGGAGTAAATACGTTGATATTCATACATTTGAGTCTAGCTCTTGGGGAAGCCAGGTGAAAGGCAAACTCTCCAAAACATCCTGTGCTTCACTGAAAAGCCAACTTCATGCAAAAGATGGGATGTAGCCTTGACTACACAGGATCAGACACACAAAGACTGATAACATGTACTATATTCTATGCATTTGCTATTTTAAAGGCATAAAAGGTGCTGCAGTTCTTGACCCTGCCCAAAACATGCATATATTCTTAACACAATACTATTAGTATTGTCCTTTTCATTCAAAATAATGGGAAAAGGGGGGATACAGCTGACCTTTAGAAGTCCCCTGCTCTGGCAAAGACAGAAAAAATACTGCAAGTCTTTATACAGTTACTCTGTTCTGCCTGCAGACTTTAAACATAGTTTAAACATTACAGGGTCTTGTCACACTGCATGTTTGTGTGGAGAGAGAGAGAGACAAAGAGACAGAGACAGAGAGATAAGGAAAAACTGGAACAAATGACAACAACATAACACCAGAGCATCCTGACAAGCAATCTAAATGGTAGTGGCACGCATCATCCAGCCTTCTTGTCTGCAGCTGGCTCCACCCCACACTTCCTCCAGGATGAACAGGACAGTATGACCTGCAAGACACAGAAAGCACAACGAAAGCAAAAGGGGCAGAGGTCTCTGGGACAATTACATGCACTGAGTAGAAAGAAGAGGAGTTTTTTTCTTTTATTGTTATTTTAGAGAGAGGTTAGACATATCCTCTGTGCTTAGCCTGCAGACTAAACATTACAGTATCTTGTCAGACTGCATGTTTGTGTTATCAGCATGCTTGGTCTGCAAAATAAATGTGTGCAGATTAGGGAGGGAGCAAGTATCAGCACCCCCAAGTCAACATACAGTGACAATACAGTATATTGTTTGAGATGTGAAAAATAATCACCATGAGATTGGAGTGCAAGGTGCCTGCCTTAATTTTAAATTGTTTCTTCCCCCCCGGTTCATTTCCTATTTTATAACATTCATTTATGCCCAAAATTATAGCATATGACAAAATCCGGTATCAACTTCCCGTGGCATCCCGGAAGCACTCCGCTCTCAAACCGGTGTTTCACTTATTCAGAGCACGACTAATTGCCTCTTTGCCTTTACCTCAAACTGGAGCCACCGCCTTGCACTGAACCGGGAAATTGAGGTAAGCGGTTACACAAGTTGTTATGGTTTTGTAGGCTCAGCCATCTAAACCAATCAAACCCACATCAGAATAACATGAAAGCCCCATCGCCATGTGTATGTGTGTGTGAGACAGTAGCTGTTTGTGTGGCCTGCCTAATGTTTGCGGTAATGCACTCTAGCCTCATGAGAGCCAACGTACCGATGAATCTGTTGAGTGGACTGTCTGGCTTTATGTGTTATGCAGCCAGGATAACAAAACCTAGGGTTCTCTGGCCCACACTGCACTAGAAACAGATTTTTATTCATTTCAGTGTTTCTTTTCTGCCTACTTCCTCATATCATTTGTGTTCTATCAGCTTGAAGTGGTAGGACAGTTGGTTTTTTGAGTGGAATGGCATCGAAGAGAATCTGCCTGGCTGTCTTGTTTGGTAAGTTATCACATAGCTTGTTTCCATCTGAGTTATGTGTCTGTATTACTTATTTTGCATGGATACAGTTAAAGCAAATTAAATGTCACACACCGAACTGCAGTAACTTGTCGGTTGTGTAAAGTTATTTTTAAATTAAATAGAGACAGATGGTTGGCGTGTGTTTGTTGAGTAGATGCATAACCCTTGCCAGAGTGTGTCACAGTGACAGCAAACAATACAAAACAATTTCCTGGAAACCACAAATGCTGCACATCCAAGTCCTTTGAACAGGAAGTTTGGAAAATAAAAATGTAATATGCATTGTTCAAGATAAAAGTTTTGCCAGTCATTTTGTGGATGCAAAGCCTTTTAGGCAAAGCCTTGCACAAAGTAACCAAGTCAAATATAAAGATGCACTTTCCAACAAGAAAAGCTTTGCTATGCAACCATTTTGGTTGCAGTATAGTAGCTGGCCTTGGCTATGTTCTGGATAATCGAGTCAAGTCAGTTCTTGCTTCACTTTACTTCTTTGAGCTGAATTTCTTGTTCTTACACCCCAAAAAAGTTTGACCTGACTAACTCCTTGCTCTCTTTCTTTGTAGTTTTCTGTTTGCCTCTTCCACTTCCGGTATTGTCAGTGAACACTAACATCAATGGAACAAGAGGAGCTTCTGTTCTCTTGCAATGCCATCATAAGTTAGAGAGTCCATTCCAGCCTCAAGAAAGCCGAATATACTGGCAGACTCAGGATGCTATCGTTCTTCATGTGTACAACGCAGGACAAGAGGAGTTTGGATATCAGGATAAGACATTTCAAAACAGGACCAAAATCTTCCCAGATCAATTATCCTTAGGGAACTTTTCTCTTGTGATTGAGCCATTAATGCTAAGAGACGATCGCATCAGTCTGAAGGTTGTTTATATGGCTGCAGCACAAGCAGGAATCACAATCTGCGAGCAGACTCTGTATGTCGCAGGTATGAGGGTCTTTATCAATAGTATTCCTTCTTTATTAACACCAATTATTAGTTTGTTTTTACCCTTTGTTCCCTTTATAAGGTTTTGATTTTTTTCTTCTGCTTTTTTTAATTTGCGATGATGTTTTTAGAAGGTCCTTGAGTTTCTTTTCCTCACCTAGTTTATGTTTCTTATTTATTGATTGATTAATTTTTTAATTATTGGTATTCATATACATGTATGAAAAAGCATTGTAAGGAAGCCACCAAACCTGATCTTAAACCTTGTCCAGCTCCCTTACAGAAACCCAAAGTTGAAATAAATCATACAACGATGTCAGCAAACTGCAGTACGAGGGGGGTGTACCCCGAACCCCAAATCAGTTGGACCTCCCAGAACGACTCCCACATCCCTGAACATACACTGGGACAACGCGAAGTGCAGACTACTGTGACCTGTGAAGAAGATGGCACCTACAGCATCAACAGCATGGTCAGCATCACAGGGAGCATGACGTGCTATGTCTACAACCCCACGTCAAACCAGACTGTCAGTGCTGCTGCTGCAATCACAGGTGAGGCCTTGGTCAACCACCATGTACAGCAATGAGTCAATTATTATGATTATTTATTAAAAACCTACACATGAGAATCACATCACATGGATCACATTGAGTGAGGGCTTTTTTCACACTCCTGAAACAAGATCGGGTAATTATCCTAAACAAAAACACCTCAGCCTTTGCACTAAGATTCAAGCCCCCTTATATCCTCTTTGCATATGTCCTCAAGATCTAATTGTAAAAAGAATTTGGCATTCAATATGTCAGGGTTTGCATTCAAACTTATTCTTTTTTATATACATAGTTTTATGTGTGAATACTAGCTAATCCACTGCCTGAGTGTTATAATTATTTTTTCCATTCCTCCTTCAGAACATACCAGATCTAGAGTTATTGCCATTGTGGTCTTCATTATCCTCATCATCATCATCATCATCTGTATCGCAGTGGGGATTGTGTGTGCAAGTGAGTGCTGCATTCCTTTGCTGTAAGCTTTTGATTGAACTTTTAACTTTCATCTTATATTCAAATTTACTAACATCCTTTATGTTTGGGGTCAATTTGACCCCAGCACTTTAAGCCTCCACAAAACTATTATAATTAAAATTGTTACCAAAGGTTATGTGTCAGGCACTTTATGTTTCTTTGTTGATGACCTAAATAGCCCTTTAAAGCCTTGGAAGCTACAAATCAATAACCTTTATTTTGACCTAATATCACAGCTTGGCTTTTTTCTAAGAATTTCCCAGGGTTTGAAACACAAGAGAGGCCATTTACTGTATATAGACACTGTTTTAGAGTAGTAAGCAGTTCTTCATGAATATTCTTTATGGAAGACAGTAAAACTGTTGTGATTTAGGTTGAAGCAATGGGACTGTTCCATTAGGATGTGCATGAATATCTAGGATATGCAGCAAACATTTCATAAAAGATCATACCAGTGAATTTGCATGTTTAACATAATATCTCATCTAACATTTCTGCTAATCTTTTCCCAAAGTGAGCATTCGTATTTTAGAACTGCCATATCATTTTTCCTCCAATTTGTCCAGCCTATGGTTTCCATTCATCCCACTGTGATATGAAAATGAACTTTCAGAAACTTCTGATGACTTGAAGTTGGACAGTGAAACAGTTTCTCTGCCATAAGATATAATCAACCAGGGAAGCATTTGCTTTCTGCAAGTGTTTTGTGGTTATGTGGTTTTATGAACTTGGTTAGCTACAGAAGCAGAACATAATATGGTGAGTTTTTCAACCAAGAATTCAAATTTGATATTTTAATGATATGCTGTGAAATCTTTAATACCACTGAAATTGGGTAAAATGACAATGGCTAATTTGATTGGGTGAAGTTGGTTTAAGTTGTTCGGTTTAATTAGCTCACAAGAAGGCACCTAGTATGGCACAGACCAAGCACAGGTTAACAAGGGGGCTACGTTTTGGGGACAAGGGGGATGGTATCCCCTTTAAGTCCTCCTCTCATCACCTACTAACACCCTGCAAGGGTGTTAGTAGGTGATGCTGTCAATCAATCAATCAGTCATGCCACAAGTTAAAATGGAAATGCAAGGGAAGTGTGGAGAAATGAAGAGAAATGAAAAGACACACCCTTCAGGCAAATATGACAAACTTTCTGTGTTTTTCTGTGTTTTGTGCTGCAGGAGCTAGAGCTGGCAGACCCTACGCAGCACCTGAGATAGCACTGGCACCCATTGATGATGGAGGTGGCCACTGATGATGGAGGGGGATGAGGCAGAGCAGAGGAGAGATGATGGCAGAGTGGAGGAAGAGTTGAACTAACCCAGTTCACCCCTTGCTGCTGCTTAGTCCTAATCCCTCCCCAGAGGTCTGTGTGAATCATCCACAAGATTCAGAAATCTAAGTGATTCTTTCATTAACAAAGATTTTTTTTTTTTTTAAAGAATTATAAGCCTTATATGCCTGTTTGGTCACACAAAAATTTCTGGTATGTTGATGTCTCAAGCTCACCAACTAGCGAGTCAGCTAGCATTTCAACATTGTTTTAAAGCTGCAGGTGTGGGTGACATGTGAATGATTAGAAATTAGAGTGAAAATGCCAGGGCCGATTTTTTGTCCTGGTACAGTCCTGACGGCAACAAACCTCTTTGTAAAGAGCAGTAAGAAGTTAACCTTTCTGTTTGGATGACTGTAGTAAATGGACAGGAAGTGAACATTTCACTCTACATAGATAGAACTGAATCATCACTGTTGTTATAGCAAAGCCAGTGCATTCAGCACTCTATACTTGAATTATTTTCTTTATGTACTCATAACTCAAGTGAGTGTAACTCTTCAGTTTGAATTCTTCAAAATGTATGTTCAGTATGTCATTGTAAGGAGTTTCATATATTTATACATTCAAAAGAGGCAATGCAAAAAAAAAAAAAAAATGCAAAAAAAAAAAAAATGGACAGAATATTCAGCACAGCTGTGCAGTATGAGCTGAGCACTCATTTTAAAAATCTAGGTCTTATTTCAGTGCACTGGAAGAAGTTTATACACTATGATATATTTAAATTAGGGCTGGGCAACAATTAAAATCTTTAATCGCAATTAATTGCATAATTTGCCTGATTAATCACAATTAATCGCATTGTATTCGCAAAATCCAATAAGTATTGTAAAGAGCACTTTTATTTCAATGTTCTGCTGCCATATAAACGAAAGTGCCATAACATTTGTTGTGCAAACACTTTTAACATCACCACTTATCAGTAACACATATTTAGTGTAAATCTCAACTTAAAAAATGTCATAATAATAATAATAATAATAATAAATAAAATAAATAATAATAGTAATAATAATAAATTAAAGCTTATTGCCACTGCCAGGACATTCTCTTTATGAAAAAAAAAAAAATCTACCAACAAAATCCTGAGCCATAATCAGGACAAACAGGCAATTTCTGAGGTAACAGCAGAAACTTTTAACAGGGAGCAGCATTACCAGTGTATGTTCAATACCAAAGTGTGAAGCACAAAAAAGTTCACTACTGAAACTTCCTTTACAGGGGACTAGAATGTAAAGCGCATGTTTTACTGGACTTCTGTTTTTTTTCTATTCCTCTGCACTAAGCCAGTTGCTAAGGCACACACGATTATTTACATTTTCATAAGATAAAGAAGCTCTCTTTTTATTTTGCACAGCAAGAGAAAACAACCTTTCACAAGCGATTGTTGCGCAATCAATAATCAACCATGTTGTCTGTGTCGCTGTCCGTTGTGCTGCTGCAACCGCGTATAAACAAAAGTCTGTTTATAATGAAAGTACAGCAGTCTGTGTGCGCGGGGATCCGGCAGACCTGGTGCTGGCCGGCACCGCGTCAGTACAGCCAGCACCGGCCGCGGCACCGCGCGGTGTGCGGCAACCCGGTCAGGTGTATTCTGCCGGATCTGCCAGGTGCCGCTCCGGCTGTCAGTTGGACCTTTCTGAAGGAGGAGGAAGTTACCTCCGAAACTGTCACGGTAAATAAACATCCCATGTCTGATTAAAAGGACCAAAAACGTCTTTTAGTTAAAAGGAAGACATGATGAATGTATTTGAACTACACTGATTTATAATGTCGTCGGGCCATGCCTGTGTCTGTTTCAACGTGATGACGCGCACACCAGGGGCAAACGTGCTTGGGCGCGTTTGGGCTTTAGACTGAGTGCAACAGACTTTTACAAAATAAAAGCATGTGAGCAACATGCGTTAATGCGCGATAAAGTAAATATCGGCGTCAATAGTCTAATGAATTAACGTGATAATAACGCGTTAACTTGCCCAGCCCTAATTTAAATTAAGCTATATTTATCTTATTTAGCTTCATATTCATCTTGTATTTTGTGCATTTCTATATTATCTTTATCTATTATACTTTTAAAAGTGTCATTTAATTGTTGCCTCATTCTGAATAAGACTCTTTGAATGTATTTGGATATGTGAAGATTACTGACGGAATTGTGTAAGCTACTGAAATACAGTCATGGTGTCTGTGGTCCTATCAATAATACTATGAGTTAGAAGCCTCAAAATATGATCAGCATCTGTTTTAATGAGTCATTATTTGCAAAAATGTCATTACATTATGACTTTACTTGGTGAGTTACGACCATGAACCAAGTATTAACTCAGTAAGTACATATGGTTATAGTTATTGGTTTTGATACTGCCTGACTGGCTACACCCAATATTGTTTGAGGCCTGAACAGTTTACAGGTGTTACTACTACTGAAATAGCAGCACATGGCTACATGTTCTCATTGTCCCACCTTTGTATAATGGACTGCAAGCCCCAACCAGGAATATTCCTGTCCCATGCACAACAAGGCATCAGGTAATGAACAGATGCACCAGGTCATGTGGTACAGTGACATCCTGGATTCCCAGGTTGCAGTCGGCTAGAACATGAAATACCTGACTTCAACCCACTGTGGTAATTAACACATGAATTCACAGTATTAATTAATTAATTAATTAATTAATACATTAATTCATGATGATGTGTGAATCTGTTAAGCATTCATCAATGCATATTAATGCACCCAGGGACGAAAATCCCATTTCATTATTGGGGGGGGACAATAAACAACAGAATTTCAGAGGGTAATTGTGCCCTTTGTTGGGGGAGGAAATGAAAAAATTGCTGTCTGGCACGACTGTACCTCCCTCTTTCTCTCTTATGCTACTTTGAAATTTGCCGTACAGTGTTGAGCCCTCAGCATGTTCATATGTTTTAAATGATGGTATTAAAAGCAATAATCCTCTAACCAAATTTCTTTGCTCACTGTTCTATTTCCACTACAGTCCATCAAAGTAGTTTTACAAGAACTAGAAACTCAAAATAAGCTCTAAAACTAGAGGAAATACCTTGAATAAGCCAACTACATCAAATAAGATATGGCATCAAATAGTGACATACAGTATATGTTTGAGGTGTACACTGTCCCTTTTAGATCAAATAAGAAAAAGAAATGAAACTATTCCACATAATAATGCAACTTAAAATGCAAAAAGATATCTATCAAAAAGATATGTATCTAGAGACAAACTCAAAATATCAGTAAAATATTAATTATTTCTGACATTAATAGCCTGACAGACTTTTTGAAAGAATAAAAAGCTCAGTATTTGCTCCTCCTGTGGTCTGTCCTCTCTCTCCCTCACTGTCCTGCACTCGCTTCAGCTTGGAAACAATCATTAGCTATTAGCTTAAACAGAGAGCTGAAAGAGGCAGGTTTTGGACCAAGCAGGGTAAAAATATCACTTTTCATATTACAACCTTGTGCTTGGTGAACAAGTGGTGTGATAAATGACTCACTGGCTTTCACTTGAGGAGGTTTTCTTGCTAGTTATCACTAGGTTGCTGCCTCTCAGGCTGATGGACTGACTGAAAGTTACCGGGAGCAGGATGCGGACCAAACCACTTTGAGGCATGGGGGCATATTGAAAATTATTTACCGGTATTAGTGTTATTAGTGTTAACTATATATATATATATATAAATATAACATAACTTGACATAACTTAACATGATTACATGGACGTGACAAAAGTTAGTTTTTGGGTTGACTTTCTCCAATCAAGGACCACAGCTTAACTGCCATGAAAATTAAAACGTGGACTGCTTCTGTTTACTTGTCAGACAGATTAACTGCAGCTCCTGTAAAGAGCAGAGAAGCCACTACAATACAGTAATGCAACAGCCTAATTATGCGTGTTCATCACATTACAGGCTTGTAAGGCTGTCATAAAGTAAAACACCATGTGAGTATTTGTATCAAGCTGCCAAAACAATGAGAGAGAAAGAGAGTCACGGAGAGAGGGAGGGAGGGAGAGAGAGAGAGAGAGAGAGATGGCTTACAGCCAATCAGAGGAGAGATTATCGAGTGAGATTTGCTTTCAGTTGTGTGGCTTCCTTATTTTCTGTCAGTAGTGAAGTTGCCGGTAAATGTGCCATAGTTTACTACACTTTATCTCATCCAAGCACTCGGTAAGTACAGAGATGCAAAGGAAGAGTACTTTTCAAAAAGGAAGATCTTACATACAAAATATTTATGCTTTTGAAGTGAGCCTGTGCATTGAAATGTTTAATATTTCTTCCTCATTATTCATTGTTATACTTGAAAGTTTTTTGTTTAGAGTGCTGACTCTGTTTATGGAATGGCAGTTGCTCTGCCTTTACAGGCTCTTTTAACCAGTTTAGTCTGTGTATTTAAAAGAATAACCTGCTTCTTTTGCAGTGCTGAATGGCTCCTGAAGGACTTCTCTTTTACCTTCTATGTGGTAAGCAATCATGTTGCCTCATACTTCTTAATGTGCATTTGTCGACTTACTTGTGAGAAAGAGGTTTGGCCAGTTATATAGCATTGACAACATGGACTGAAATGACTTTGCTGAGCCATTTCACAAGTCTGTGCTTACTATTTCAGAAACTAACTGTTGGTCTTGGCATGAGACCTGCCCGGTCTTGGCAGCACTTCACGCATGTTTCCTTTATCTTATGTTCTGTTTTTACATTTTAGTTATTTTATCCTTTCACCCTTACATATTCCTCAGGCCAAATATGACCCATTTTGAGGGCAGAAAAAAATCTCTACATAGCATTCTTTGGCCTGAAATTCTATGACTTTTCCTGAAATTATCCAAAATGGAAACATTTCCAAATGTATTTTTCTGTACAGCTGCTGCATCTGGTACTGGTCAGAGTCAAGTTTTTCCTGTATGTATTTAAGTGAATTTTAGGTGCACCACAGGGGGTTAAAACAAAGGGCATGAGGAGGGCCTGCCCACCATTGTGCTATTGCCAACATATAAACATATACACTGCACATTGGCATGTCTTTGTATTTTGTTCACTGGGACAGTCAGGACTGCATCACAGTCAGGGAGGGACCTTGACTCTGTCTGGAGAATTACATTAATTCACCTGTTTAGCTAACTGACGTCATGAGGGGCATTAGATGGGGAAGTGCAATAGGCTCCAGTGTTCAAACTCTGCTACAAAAATACTATTTGAAGAGTTGTATTGAATGAAATTACATTGACATCATAATTTCAAAGCCCTTACTGAAAGACTTCAAATGTGTTTAACTGTTGCAGTCTTTGTAAAACGAATGGAAGCAAATGACTGCTCTGCTGATTGATTTTCATTCATTCTATGTTAGAAAAACATCAGTAAAAAAACATAATTCAGTCATGGGTAATGTTGTATTGTAGCTACTGAGATCATTTCCAGCTGTGACTGTGATTTTTTTTTTCTCTATATGCAACTGGTGTAAAGCTGAAAAAATAAGCTCACCCTGCTCTCTGAAACACTTAAGATTAATCACCCATTCATCAATGACCTATACTGTGTTTATGAATGCTACATAGATTATGAGGGGTTACCTCACGACCTGGAGGGTTACCAAAGAAGCTCAGATATGAAGTACATGTTAGAGTTAAGATGATGTGGCCTATTTATTGGCTTCTATCTTTAATTTGGTTTATTTTGTATAGTACTATTTTATCTCATTACCTGATGTTGCCTATATAGCTGGATCCTTGAGTACGGTGTGGGATGTGTCTCAGTCTATGTACAGGCAGGCAACATAGAAGGGTTCAGGGTGGCTGCGACTCACTGCTGACACAGACGGGTTGTTGACAGGAACAGTAAAACACTGCTGTTCTGTACTGTTCCAACAACAAGTCACAGTCATGTCGACAGTGAGTGACACTTAAAGCTACATTATAGAGCTTTTTGCCTTAAGGTAGGAACTTCAGTCAGTCACATTGTTGCTCCAGTTCATTATCCACTTTGACATCTAACCTGAGATGGAGGTGAAGCTTTCAAAAAGCCCCTCTTATCTATGGAAGAGGGGCACGGGGCGCTCAGCGAAGACTTGTCTGCCACACCCGGGTGTAGCTGCTCCGTACTCATTAGAGACTAACCAGTCTATGCTGATATTCATACATTTGACTCCAGAAAACTCTCCAAAACATCCTGTGCTTCACTGAAAAACCAACTTCATGCAAAAGATGGGATTTAGCCTTGACTACACAGGATCAGACACACAAAGTCTAAAAACGTCTGCTATATTCTATGCATTTGCTATTTTAAAGGCATAAAAGGTGCTGCTTTGATGTAAAGACCAGTTCCTAGTGGTCATGTAGCACCACCCCCATGCACCACAGAACTGTCTGGGCAAGGCTGTCTGTGGGAATGTCATCTTTGGTCACAGAGCTGGCTGCTACCTTGTCTCATGCAGTATTCAATTTGTGTGGTTTAACAGCCAGCGTGGTTCACAGAATTTACAAAATGTCCGCCCTACGGTAGCACGAAATGCCTGGCAGTCATTCAGGAGACAGATGGCACATGGTGCTATATAAAAAGGCATTGTGTATCTAGAGAAACCTGTTGCATCCGACTGCATACCAATCATTTATCACCCACATAACACTGGTAATATTACTGAGATGCAGTTACTGCCACCAAATTAATTGTAGCAACTAAATGTTCTTGTTTTTTCAGGTTGCTTTGACAGCTAATGACTCACAATCATACCATTTCCTCTCTAGCTAATGAATGTGTCTTCATGTTATCTTTTCTAGCACCTGTTATCGCTTGCACATCCATCATAGCCACTACTGGAGGGTCAGCTGTGATTCCCTGCTCTCTGCCCTTGTCAGTCCGTCCAGCAGCACTCTGGTTCTACTGGCAGGAGGACAACACAGAAAACATTTTGTTCTTCTGGAACAAATCTGGGAAAGAAGGAAATAGGGCTGAACAATATCTGAACAGGTGCCAAGCCCCTAATTATAATGAGTTTTTGTCTGGAAATATTTCCATTAGACTTGACAACATTACAACTGGAGATGACCAGAAAACACTCTGGGTCAATGCTGGGTCCCTTGATGAACACAGCAAAACTATTGATGAGTTTCACAAAAAGTGCAAATGTACTTTGCTGGTTACAGGTAAGGTCCTGTCTGGGTTACTTGCATACAGTCCAAATGATATAATATTTGCAAATCATCATGGTTCTCTCTTTTTTCTCCCATACAGCTCCCTACCAAGGACCAGTTGTGACCATTTCTGAATTTAATGAGACAAAAAATGCTACATGTACAGTATATGGTGGGTTCCCTGAGCCTCAGATCTCATGGACTGGCCTTGGGAAATCTAACAATATACCTGTGGAACTGCAGGGGACACACACCCCGCCTGAGCAAGACCCAGCAGACAAAACCTACAATGTCTCAAGCACCGTCAGCGTCAAGAACCTGCAGTCTGTCACATGCCACGTCTATAATCCACGGTCCAATGAGACAATTACCAGCACCGAACAGATACCAGGTACCAAAACTACTCCTGCTCAGTCTCCTCATGAATGCAGCAGATGACACCAGACTTACTGTAAACTAGGATCTCTGTTTTATAAAAATTACATTCTCATACAACTACACTGCATTTTCAGTTGCAGGTTAAACAACTGACTTTCACCTTGAGTTTGTGTCCAGCATGAAGTGATTGTGGTTTGCACTTTTTACAAACATTGTATTACCATAACTTAAACTTAATCTTTCTCAAACTGTAACCAAGTAGTTTTTAGGCCTAAACGAATCTTTCCCTAACCTTAACCAAGTACTTTTGGTGTCTGAACTAACGAAACTGGCTAAAATGCCGCCTGACATGATATACAAGATATAACAAGATATGTTGATTAGCAATGTATTTGTGAACTTTCAGACACAAAACGAAAATCTGCAACAAATGTGTTTCCCCCAAAATGCTTGGTTTGGTTTAGTTTGGTTTGTTTATTTACAGAAAAATTATAAAAGAGGCATAATAAAATGAACAGGCGGGGATCACCGGGGGTCTCACCGGTTAAGAGCGCGTGCCTTTTACCAGGGCTTAGTCCCAATCGCAGCAACCGGGGTTCAAGTCTGACCTCAGGTCCTTTACTGTATGTCATCCTACTGTCAAATAAAGCAGAAATGCCAAAAAAAAAAAAAAATGAAAAATGAAAAATAACATGAACAGGGAAATGTGAGGGAGAATTGTTTAAAAAACCCCAAGGGGCTTAAAAAAAATGGCATTCTCCAGGCAGCATATCACTGGAAGTAAGCATACACAAATTGTATGTGTCATACCAATAATTAACAGAAAAAAAGAAATAGAAAAAAGAAAAAGAAATATAATAGAATAGCACTTGGCAACAATGCATTCCATACATACCCATCTGTTACACAATTGTAATGAATTAAGTGATAGTCATAAGACACTCATTATCATTAACAGACAAGCACTCAGGCGATAAAGCTAATAGTTTCCATAAGACAAGACAGATAAAAGAATGTTATCCCAAACAATTTGAAAAAAAAAGGAAAAACAGGCAATATTCATAAAAGGCAAATTAAAGAAATATGGGTGTGTTAAATAGGTAGTCCATATGGAAAATATTGATTGATTAACATTGGATAGGAGAAGTGATTTCAGGGCTCTTTTAAACTGCTGTGGAGACAAATTCAAGAAACGTAAGGTGGAAATTTCCATTTCTGAAATGTTCCTTGGTATAAAAAGCTAAACTGAGATTGGAAAGTACGAGAATGAGAGGGTCTGAGGGGACAAGAGCTTCATGTGGAGTAATTATGAAATTGATAATTGTATGAAAATATGTCATGAAAAATGGGGGGAAGGGTTCTTTTCAAGTATTTATAGTTTTTGGAGAGGGCATATAGACTCAATGTAATTAAGAATGCAACCTGGGGTGGGACAGAATATTGAAATATTAATATTTTGATATATTGATATCAATGTACAAATACTGATATTGAGTTTTCAATTTAATTTGCACATGCACATTTGAGTTCCTATATGGCATGTTTGTTCCTTGCCTTTAGGTGTTTGAACCCAAATGATTCTGTTATGTGCATGTTGCAGTCGCTGTGCATATTTAAACATTGAAAAACACAACTTTTATGTTCTTCTGTTACAGATATTGTCATGTCATAGCTGATTACCTTACAATATATCGCCTATCGCAGAATCACCTGTATCGTGATACCATCGTAAACCATTGCCAGTTACCCATTGATTCCCACCCCATTGGCGACACAACAAACATTGTAACTTGTCTATTGCATGGCATATTATACACGGATGAAATTCAACTATATCCATATGGAATTTATTGATTTAATGTATTGAATTTGATGGAT
The DNA here is from genome assembly GCF_902150065.1 of Myripristis murdjan. Classification (NCBI taxonomy): domain Eukaryota; kingdom Metazoa; phylum Chordata; class Actinopteri; order Holocentriformes; family Holocentridae; genus Myripristis; species Myripristis murdjan. The sequence goes on from NC_044000.1 coordinate 3,412,903, forward strand.
TGATGATTGTCACATTAGTTGTTTCTTTTCAAAAATGTACTGTATATGTATTTCTGTTGTTGTCTTTGTAAATGAAGCAGCACAGCAAAGTATTTATGTCACTCTTCTTTTCTCCCTCATTTACAGGTGAAGCGGGCAACCCTGGTTGGTTTTGGCCTGTAATCGCATCTGCAGCTATACTCGTATTTGCAGTTCTGTGTGCAGTGGGCTATTGTGTATACAGATGTACAAGATGTGAGTTGTCTTCATTTATACTTTATTGCCATTGTTCCTTACCAGTATACATCATTAAATCTTTAAATGGTGAGAGAGAAGGAACTTGGGTAACATAACCCAGTCATAACAGTCTGCCTCAGAGTGACTCTGAGGGGCCACACCGCCATGTTGGAGGAGTCATAATAAAGGGAAATACCATCATTACCTCCTGGGTGTTGCTGTCACTCCTCCAACATGGCGGCATGGCTGTTATCCAGACTGTGGTCAACAGTGTGGTGTATGAATAATGAAGTAGAATTTTATTGTTTGTTTCATTTCGTTCATTTGTTTATTTATCTATGTTTGAGATAGTATAAAAAGGAAATACATGCCTTGCCTACCACTATCCAAATGTTCTATGACAGGCTTCTGTTAAGGCCTAGATTATGTATATTTGACCTTCCCTTACACTTCATGTGTAATGAATGAGAGAGGTGCCTGATCTAATTGTTCAAGCAGGATCATGCTGTCTTTGAAACCTTTACCAGGCAGGTCAGCTACCATGCAACCAACTGGGAACACTCATGCAGCTCTCCGTACCTCCGACAACGCCTCCCCAGCTGCCAACAGAGATGCTGCTGCTGATACCAGTCAGGATGCTGAAGAGCAAGAACATCTTGTGTAAATTATGATGAAAATGAAAAAGGCACTGCAGGTACTCATGAGCAGTGAATGAACTAGAATGTTCCAGGAGAAGAAACTGTGTGGGCTAGCAGCAATAAGTTGAGAAGGGTTAAAGCAATTGATGACTGACAGCAATAGACTGAAAGTTGGGAGGAAAACTTGCACAAATAGTTCGTTATTTAAATTGGTCCTTCTGATATATTTCAGTATATTTTAAACATAACTCTAAAGTGTAAATTATTTGTTCTTTTCTTTTTGTAAAGCATATTTCCTTAATAAACCAGTTTGTATAATCTAAGTGTATTTTGTATCTTCACTTCATTCACAAGCCATTTTGGAATTCCACTGTGCTCCTTCAAATGGACATTCAGCTTTTAGGAGAGCTGTTCATGCATTCAAATTGTCCAAATTCTGCTTTAATATGAAAGACACAGTACCTGTGTTAGCCTATTGTAGCCAGGGTGCAACCTCTTTTGGAATGCATTTAGTTTGAACCTGACATGTAACGGTTGCTGGCGGCGTAGGTAGTGATGGCTGTCATTTTGATACCTTTGAATGGCGCATGAAATGTGAAATGAGTCAAGACATATGTCATACGTGTGCACGGGGTATCTCCTGTACCCAGAAAAAAAGCCCTGCAGTGACATCACGCAAGGAGTGAACAAGTAAGGATTTGCATGCCTTTTTCAGGCAAGACAAGATTTTTGTAGTTGTAGGCCATTACAATGCAAAATCTCAGAAGATGTGTCTCTGGCCCATTGTGCAAATGTGTCCCGTACATAATGATTTCCGCTAAAAAGGGTGGAGTAGATTGCATAAAGCCACAGTGCCATGGAAACAGTGAGACACCAGGATGTGGCCTGATCACCAGACTAGACTGTGAGAAACCAGTAACAGTAACAGGATCCCCTGTTGAACCGCAATCAAGCCAAACTCAATCACCAGAAAATCTTTAGTCTATCTGTAAACGTGTACATACTTTTTAAAATTTTAAAACTGGTAACATACAAAATACAAAACTGACATACAAAACAGAGACAATGGGGACAAACTGTGGCAGTCATGTAAACGAGAGCCGCCACACGCTGAGGTGTCCTCCTTGTCAAGGCTTCTCAGCAGAAGAACAGGCATGATTTCCTGTGACACAGTTGCAGCAGGTGGTTTGACGTCCAGAAAAAACAAAGAATGATGTGATGTCTTGCAATATGACACTGCCACTGTGCCATGAGAATCACACAGCTCTTGTAAACCTGTACTAAGTTGTAAGACACTAGCGTTACTACAGGTGAAGCCTTGCAATCGAGCCAGAAAGCTGAACAAACACACTGAGGCTAATTTTAGCCAACTGTCTTACAAAGCACACTGTCTCAAATGCATTTCATGCTTATGCTCATGCAAATGTTTATGCTCATGCAAACTTTGATTGTCCCACGGAAAAAAAAACATGTCTGAGCATGTACTTTTTCTTCAAACATGAGTTTTCAAGACAGAAACTTGTTATGACGCCACCAGTGTTTGTTTGTAGTGAGCAAGTCCATCAGAAACCAGGGATTCCAGGCTGTTCCAGGTTTCTTCCAGGTTTCTTCCAGGCTCTAGTCTCAGCCTCATGTTGCTGCTCTTCACTAAATGTCCTGCTTTGTCCAGCTGGAGCTGTAAACATGCTGACTCGGCCCTATTTTGCATTTCCTCTCCAAGATGGAGACAGTGCTGCAATAACAAGTCCAAGAGCTGGAGGAGACCAAGGACCGCAGCGCCATCCCATTTTATAAAGGGAATAAAATAGAATATAACATAACACAAATATTTAAAATGTAATATGTAAAAATCTGGGGTGTCACGTGCCCCACCAGTTTGAATGGGCATGGTTAGTGTTTTCCATTCAGGCTCCCACTATTTTAGTCCTATAGATGGGTCACTTTGCCTAAAAGTCACAAAAGCTCATTGTGTGGGTGAGAGGCCTGGGAGCATTTGGGCGTGGTATTTGAACACACACACATACACACACACACACACACACACACTCATGTCTTAAGAATGTCTGATTAGCTACATACATTTTCACATGCACTGCAATGTTATGCTTAACACACACACTCACAGACACACTCACACACTTTCCATCCACTCTCTACAGTGAAGAGAAAGAACATGAAAGAAAGCAATGACTTGTGCACACACACACACACACACACACACACACACACACACACTAATTAACAGTCTCTGTGGTGGGAGTGTGCAGTGAGTGAATGCTTGTCACGCTGGTTTAATAATGAAACCAACTGGCCTTTGGCATCCACTGGCCATGGGTTGCCATGGGTACAGAGAGAGAGAGAGGGAGCGAGAGGGCGAGAGAGAGAAAGAGAGAGAGAGGGAGTCCGACAACCAACTTGACTGTGTGCTTTGGCATTTCAGCTCAGATCCTCTGAGGCTGGAAAGACTGCACCGATTTCAGAGACAGGAAATAATCAAGTGAAGGAGGAAGAGTTTAATAATCTCATTTGGGGTGAGGAAGAGGAGGAGGAGGCCGACGATAAAGGCAGAGGACTTTGTTCTCGTCAGCGAGGTGCGTGAATCATGCTGACCTTCTCGCGGTTATAGCGGTGGCTCCCAGAGTGGGCTCTGGGTTCCCTCAGGGGGATCTAGTGGGTGCAAAGCAACTGAGGGTGTAACAGCTGCTAGATATAACTGCAGAGAATGTGATAACATGTTTCTCTAAATGGATTGAAAATAGTAACAAATTATTGATATAATACTGCCAGATAGGATGAAACTATTGTGTCCAGGCAAATGGCAGTGGCAAACTGCAATAGGGTGCGATAGATGTCAAGTAATGTAAACAAGAATATATGGGATGAAAATGAAAGTCATGCAAACAGAAACATCCAACAATTTCAGCACTAGATGATGTAAAGGTGCCTGAAAAACAGCAGAACATCTTATATGAGGTGGATGAGGCACTTGTTGTGCGGTTACCATGGCATTTGCTCCTCCTACACTGAGGCTTCTCATGACTTTTTTAACAATGCTGTACATGATCAGAGCTCTCAGGTCATTCAAACACACTCTCAAAACATGGCTAAGAAACAACTACACATGCGACCATAACAGCCCTACTTAATCCAACCGTCTGTTTTCCTGCATGTCTGTATGCCATGTTTTGGACCTGTCCACATATCTCTAAGTGTTTATGCTTATGCTTTACATATCCGCAATTGTCCGTGCCCATGCGTCTGTCAATGTGTGTGCTGTCATGCTACTCCAGTGTTTGTTTGTCTGCATACATGTTGTACATATGTTGCGTCCGCAAATGTCTGTGTCTCTACATCAGTCTGTGTATGCTGCCACCCTTACCTGATATTTGTCTGTCTGCACACATGTTGCTCATGTTCATATGGTCAATGTGCTTGTTGTGTTAATGTGCTGCTGTGTTTTATGTACCTTTTCTTTCATTTTTGTTTAAACCTTGTTTTTAACTAATTAACTAATCTGCATGCTTTTGTGCTTTTTAACTTGGCTTCCCTTCTTCTAGCTCTTGCCTATTTAACATCACGGCCCAGGGACTACAGTTGAAAATTAGCTTTGGCTAACACTGACACATTACCATTGTTGCAGATGTTAATTAATGTGTAGCATCTGTCCCTGCTCAAATAAAGTCTAAAATCAAAATAAAAAAAAATATTGTTGCACACCCAAATTACTGGTGGTATAATGAGTCAAAAGTCTGGATGATGGTGGGTGGTAGGTCGGGGTGGTGGATGGGTCAGTCAGTTTGATTTTCAGCAGTTCACTTGAGGTGAGATCAGTGTTTGTTTCTTGTTTACAGCAGCTAGCTAAGATTTGCAAGCTTATAACCCTAGCCTGACAGGACTTAGGGCCTCAATTCGTCACCACACATAAAGACCAAGGGGATGACGTGATTGAATGTGTAAAATGTGTGTTTGTGGTTTAAATCTGTTGCCGCGGTGGTCGAGCGAGGACGTTTGTTCAGATCAGGTTAACCATACTCTTTCACTGACACTGAACACAGGTCAGATGAGGCTCTTTTCTCCTCAGAGGAGGTTTTGGCAGGGACAGAGTTATTTTACCGAGCCTTCCCCTGCCTTAGATTGGAGGTCTCAAAACCTTCCCTGTCCTCATTAAGACACATCAGTGCTCTGTGGCAAAAACTGCTGGAAATTTCTCCTCAAAATTTTCTCAACCTGTACAATCCTGTACAATCCTACACACTCATTTCCAATTAAAGTATGAGATATGAGAGTTTTTGGACCACTTCACTGACCGTTAGTTATAATCTAAATGTGTGTGTGTGTGTGTGTGGGTGCGTGGGTGGGGAGAGGGGTGAAGTGGGTACTTTCCTCACTTTCCAGAACTATAGCTCTGAGAAAATGCTGAGTACAGAACACAATGTTGTGTGTGTGTGTGTGTGTGTGTGTGTGTGTGTGTGTGTGTGTGTGTGTGTGTGTGTGTGTGTGTGTGTGTGTGTGTGTGTGTGTGTGTGTGTGTGTGTGGGCAGATGGACAACAGGCATGTATTTTTGTGGTCACCAGTTACGAGAATTATACATGGTTTCTCATTATTGAGTCATTTTGTACTTTATTTATTTGTTGTTTTCCACACACTGGGTCTGCGATAACATATCCCTGCAGTGGACACCCTGCCTTTTTCTTAGGCAGCCAGTAGCGCATATTTTAATCAATCAATCAATCAATCAATCAATCATACTTTATTTGTCTCCAGGGGGGAAATTTGGTTTAAGTTACATCCCGTCCAAGAAACAAAAAAAGACATGACAAATACAGGGTTACAGGATCAGGAGGAGAATGTGTATGTTCTGGTTATTCAGAAGTCAGTTGGCATTTTAGTTTTTTAGACTCTTGACCTAAGGTTGTGCCTGTTTTCTTTTTCAGGTCCATCCTCAGCTCTATCTGTATTTTTATAATACATTTTTAATTGTGAGGCTTTTAGGCTAATAAATTCTATGGTATTCAGCCAGCTAACTGTATGAAGCCTAGCTGTTGCCAGGCAAACAGAAAGCAGAGAATCAAGTAGTTAAAGTTGTATAAAGCGGTTGGATGAGGGGACTTGGGGCACCTAACTTGCTAAAGGTCAGTGCATGTGTGTATGTGGGTGGGTGTGTGTCTGTGTATCTGTGTGTCTGTGGCCTTTGTGTGCAAAGCAGAAGTGAATCTGTGGGACTCAACTCCCGTCTTTCTTCTTCTTTACTGGAATCAAAACTCTTTTTGTACTTTTTTTTTTCTCGCTCCATATTCAGCAGAAGAAAATCGATTTTTTTTCTGAGCGGAGCGGAGTGAGGAGTGAAGTGCGGAGCGAGTCAGGTCACAGGTATAGCCTATCACAATAGCCGCCCAACGCTGTTGGCCGCCCACCAGGGAAATCCCCAATTTCCCCGTATGCCAGTCTGCCCTTGCGTTGGAGGCTTTGGAGTAGAGTTGATGTGAACAGTCACCTCTGTCTCATGGCAGTTGATGCAATAGTCATGAAATTTATTCTACAGATTTGTGTCCATATACACAACTTTTTCTTGTGTATATCATGAATTAAATTCACGTCAATGAAACAAGTTTTCCTTTGCCAGAAATGGCTAACCCTACTGAGCTCCCTTCAGGAAGGGAGCTCGGTAACTTTACCCAACAAAACTGCATATCCAGGTGGAGAGGTTCAGAAAATCAAGGAACCAAGATGTCAGGTATCAGTTCTATTGAGGAAGCCTGTTCCTCATTCCTAATTATACCAACACCAAATGCGTTTTGTGTGTGTGTGTGTGTGTGTGTGAGTGCATAAAAAGCACTCTCTCATTCTGCCCTTATAAGTATTGAAACTATTCTAAATATTTGCAATCTGTATTACAAATCTATATTTTCTACCACGTTATACATGAAGGAGAAATGTGGCTTCACTGCCTCAAACAGATGCTGGGATATTTATAGCCTGTACACAGAAAGTTTAATCAAGTTCACCAGTCACAGTTCATTTTTACCCAAATACCAAGATGTCAGGTATCAGTTCTATTGAAGAAGCCTGTTCCTCATTCCTAGTTAATCTAATACCAAATGTGTCAAATGTGAAATGTGTGTGTGCGTGTGTGTGTCTGTGTGTGTGTGTGTGTGTGAACAGGAAGCACCTCTACTTGTAGGTTAGGCCCTGTGTTCCAAATCACATACTTCTACTTTTTACTTTTAGTATGTACTGCAGTTGCTCTTACAAAGTATGTAGTGTAGTATGCAGTATGCGTATGCATACTATTGGGACACACTACATACGTCATCCCTGAAGTCCGACCCTCTCGCTCACTTCCGCCGCTGTCCGTAACGCCACATTTGAATGTTGTTGTCAAAATGCCGGTGCTGTTTCATTCTGCGCTGTCCTCTGTCATATTTCTGATCTTCTGTCTTCCTGACGCTTCTGCTGTCACTGAGCGAGTTTTGTGCGATTTGTGTGTTTTTGTTGTCGTCCGTATGTGGGCGTGGCCTGTACATGCAGCTCAGTCAGTGCGACGTAATGTCCGCTGCGCAAAGGATTGTGGGTCAGAATGGCCAGAGCAGCCTGCTGAAATGCATATTGCAAAATCTGACCGGATGTTGTAGAACATCCTGGTACTCTTGCCATACTGCATCTGACATACTATGTACTGGGACACACTAATTCTTTTTTTTCCCTACTAAATAGTATGGTAGTGTGGGTTGGAACGCGGGGAGGGTCAGAGAGCTCCCTGCCTTTAGAAGCACAGGTGACGGCGGTTAGGGCCTGTGTTTTGTGTAGCTGCCCTCTGGTTCAGTCTGTCCTTTATAACACTGTTGTAAACCTGAACCAACTGATTTCTTTTATTTTATTCTGTTTAGTTCTGCCTCTTTTCCCCTAGGCAGTGGGAAGACCTGCGGGGAGTACTCCTGGGACACCCCTGTCCTTGCATGCACTGTGTGTTTAATTTTGTCTTTCACTCACGGTAGTACACATCGCAGTGTAGTTGCTGTGATAGAGTGCACATGGGGTGGCCTCTCCTGGGTCTGCGATAACATCTCCCTGCAATCAACACCCTGCCTTTGTCTTAGGCAGCCAGTAGCGCATATTTTAATGTGTATGTTCTGGTTATTGAAGTCAGTTGGCATTTTAGCTTTTGTAAAATAAAGATGGTTGTCCCTGTTTTCTTCTTCAGGTCCATCCTCAGCTCTATCTTTATTTTTATAATACATTTTCAATTGTGAACTGAGTGCACATCTCCCACTCTTTTTGTTTGTGTCCACACTTAAACAAGTATTAAATTAGTATAAGTATTAAAAGTATTAATACAAATGTGTGCAGTCTCAAAACATGCAAACATGTAAAATGACTACATTTCTTTTACAATGTCTAATCATTAAATACAGACACATGGCAGATGGATTTTGAGATGGTCAAATGATAACGCCTTCCCCCTTTTCTCTGCTCTAACAGTCGATGATTGTTCATGTAAGTGAGATAACAGGTGCATCGTTTTATTAGACTGTGGTCAAGTGAAATTCCCATGCATTACAGTGTCGGTGGCTGTCATCACCCGATATTAGATTTACATAATTACACTGCTGGGGCTTTACTGTGTGTTTAGTTTGGGTGTGGATGGGTTTTTTTTTATGTCTTAATCATCCAGTGTTCTCAGAAGTAAATAATGAAAGCCATTTTCTCAGCATGCATCAGCATGCATGTGTGTGGGTGTGTTAATGGGCATGTGTTTCTTTTCTTTCTTGTTTGTTGCCGTGGTGCTTTGACATGTAGACACTCTCATCATAGATGATGCCCTGCATGTTTGTATGGTTAGTGTAATAATATAGTTTATTTATGCCACGCGCTGCACGTTCCAGTTCCCAGGATGTTACAGTAGCCTTGCTGAGTCGAGGTACAAGACCTTGGAGTTTCTTTTTCATGTCAAGTCATTTTACAGTGGGAGCTTAAGCCAAGCTCAAAAATGTGTTTATTTGATTGCTGTCAACTTTTGTGGTGACCATATCTGTCCTTATACATACGTGCAACATTTCTTAGCATTGTAAAGGAAATGGAGCCTTGCTGTTGCCAGCCAGCACCAAAGTCACAGCAGTGAATGCACATCAAGGTGTCACCACTACCCTCTACCAAATTTCCCTCAAACACCGAAGCATATCTGCTCATTAAATAATAGAGGTCACTGAATATTTACATGCACAGTAATAATTTTATCTTGTACCAATTAAGACAATAGTCCACTGCTGAATTTATCATGTAAACATGCGTATCTGAATATCTTAATCATAATAAGGTCATAATCAGAGTAAGTGGTTTCTGATCACCACCACTGCTCATTCTTTTGATGGGGCATGAAAACGCCTTAATAAGATTTCTTTTTAATCTGCACATATATTCATGTGACCAGTCACAGACAAGAAAGGCGAAGAGTGTTGGGAAAGTTGGCTTTTATATCAGTCCCTTTAGACCTGCTTTCTGTAAATGAACACATGTAAACTGGGTTACAAGAGCAACTATTTTAATGTTGTCACTGACATGCTGCCTTCAGATGATTTCCCCCAGTAACTGAGCTGTCTGTGAATGTGAACATTTGCTCTGGGTCCTGCATAGCAGTGCAGTTGAGCAACATTTTGCAGCTGAAAAGGGAGCAAAAATTTCCAGGCTTCTTTTCACTTGAAAGAGCTGCCATGCAGCAGCTGTGTAGCAATGCTTAAAGCTTGCACTTCATCAGTAACTATTGACTTGCTGTTTACACACACAGCTTACAGTGTATTTGTGCCTATGCATGGATCATGCTCTGTAATAACTCAATAAGTATTGCACCAGCTGCCCCTGTCTCCTCCCTCTCTGATGCCCGCCTAGAATCAAGGTTCTGGGTGTACTTGACGCACTGGTCCTACCCCTGGCTGCCATCTTGTCTGTCCTCATCACCAGACAGGAAGTGATCTCACTACCCAAACCCTGAGAGGAGCAAGAGCCAGTTTTTCCATCTGCTCTGACTCGCTTTGGGATTTTTTTTTTCCTTCAGTTTCAGTTGCTACTGGCAACAGCTGTTGTCGTGCAAACATCTCGAACATACATGAACAAAGGAACCGGGTGTACTCCATGACCTGAACCCTCTACTCTCTCCTTGAACCAACCCCAAAACATGGTTCCTTTTAAAAGTATGTCATAACAAGGATACAAGTACAAGAACACACACACACGCATTTAGCACTGTAAAGTTTAGAGTGTACCATTGGTCAGGATGAGCCGTGTTCTGCTCCACAAGAGCCAATGAGACCGTTGTGTGCTGCCCAGACAAACACAGAATTTGCCTTTGATTATAAGGATATGTCAAATGTGCTGGAAGTACTATTACCATGATTTACTGTGTTAGTTCAACTTGTAGAAATCAATCAAGTCTATCAAAGAAAAACATGGGAAGTTAACTTTCAAGCACTCACTTATGTATTACTAAGAATTTTTGACACTCATTGTATTGTGCCCTGTGGTCAACCTCTTCCTTCCGTGGAAGTCTGACACTACCTGTAAATCTTTGTGTGGCTTTCACACATCGCTGCACTTTGTAAGTGAGGACATCCACCCACATACATGTGCACACATGATACTGACATCAGCACACACACATGCACACACACAGCACAGGAATCTATGCAGATGGTTGCACAGATGCATGCATGTATTCATACCTACACCCAAAGGCCAAGCACATCCTTCCGTTTTACTCTTTTGTCCTTAAGAGGAGCTGCAACTCACTGCATGCATGCCTTTCTCTCCTGTCAACCCTCATCACTGCATACTGTGACCCTAGCCTAAAAGGGATGGTAAACCCAGTTAAAAGCATGGATTTTCCTTATAATGTTCTTCTCAAGTCTTTTTTATTATTATTTAGTTATTGATTTATTCATTTATTTATTTATTTATTTATTTATGAGTTTCAGGGGCTGCATTTTCTGCAGTAATCCATTCCTGCGGGGCTGGTTGGGCTTTAGATCTCCTTGTAGGGTAACAAGGGCGTTGTCTTGGACTCTGAGACCAACCAGCTGTCCAGCAAGTGAAAATATAGTTAGGTCCATATGTATTTGGACAGTGAACCCTCAACATGCGATTTAAAGAGGTGTCTAGGTGAGGAAAGCTATCATTAGACTAAAAAAGCAAATAAAATCTATCAGACAGATACCAACAACTTTAGAAGTAGCCAAATCAACAGTTTGGTAAATCCTGAAAAAGAAGGAATGCACTGTCAAGCTCAACAACACCGAAAGGCCTGGAAGAAAATAGAAGACATCTTAAGTGTAGCAGAGTCTAGAAGCAGCATGAACACTAGCAGGACGTTGGCTCTGTTAGACCCGAATGGAGCAGAGGCTTCATTTATGTCATTAGTTACACTGGTGTTTCATGTCAAAATGACTGAAAAAGGGTATAGATTGGATTGACCCCACTCTTGCAGCTTTTAAATCCCAGCAATCCTCAGCTCAGGACTCAAGACTGAACTGAACACTAAACTAAACAAAATAACCCTAAACTAAAATGAATCCTAATGCTAATCTGAACCATAAACGCTAAATTTAAAGCCTAAACTCAAACTAACTTTCACCCTTTGCTGTTCACATCATTTTTCTGAACGACTAAAATTGAAATCACAATGGTAATCAATTATTAGCCTGGATGGGTTTTGTAAAAGTCTGCCTTTTAGACCACAAGATGGCAGCATCCACAGCCATCCTGTTACAGGAAAACATCACTGCCTTGGAAAATGAGGGGCGGTTTCCAGAAGAGGAGGAGAGTGGGGCTGAGCAATGAGGGAGGGCTGGAGAGAGGGAATGGGAACGAGATGAGAGGTGAAGAAAAAGAGAGCGAGAGGAGGAGAGAGCGAGTGACATGTTGAGAAAATGGGCAGAGATTCTGTCATGGTGTCACCTCTGAGGAGCCATCGAGCTAGCCTGTGTTTGGCAAGTAAGACTTTACTCTTCTTCTCTCTGTTTCTCACTCTTTGTTTCTCTCCCTCTCTCTCACTCTCTCTCTCATTCTGCCAGTCTGCCTTGAGTTCTTCATTCTTTCCTCCCTCTCTCTTTCGCTCTCTCTTATGTTCCTCTCTCCTCTGTTCTTTGTCTTTTCCCCTCCTCCTCTCTCCCTGACTCTCTCTCTCTCTCTCTCACTCTCTCACTCTCTCTCTCTCTCTCTCTCTCTCTCCTTCTCTCTGTGTTGTCAGACAGGCAGATGAGGTTTTCCACTGGACCTGCAGACGGATGTGGAAGCTGCTGCATGAAGAGGAGGCCGGCCAGATCTGCCTGAAGCCAGATGGCAACAGGATGCCGCCTTAACCTATACTGCAGTCTGTGTGAGTACATACTCCAGTATTTACACATTTTTTCCTCTCGACTCCTTTTTCCTTTTCAGCTGTGATATCCTCTACTGCCGATATTTCACATCCCCTGCATACACGGTGCTTATTTACATATTTCACCTTAATTTTCCATTGATATCTTTTACCTAATAATGCAGCCTTGCATGTTGGCAGACATTAATTGACCTTATTCACAAAGCAGCGTATTTGAATGTTTAGTGGTAAATTCCGGCCAGAAGAGCCGCTTTGCCCTGTTACAAACCCTTTCACAGATTCCTGACTAGAAAATGTAATAGCAACAAATGGGTCTAAACAATACAGAGGCATAGCTTCACACACAAAGGTACAGTTCACACAAAATATAAAATTCTCCCACTTATCCCGAATGTACAGAGCCCCTACAAGGACACGGGAAGGAAAAATATACATGTGGGAGAAAAAAAGGAGGGGAAAAAACTGAAATACTTTTGCGTTCTCCTGAGAAAGTTTTGCATTCTCTCATGAAACTTCGAGTTTGTGAAAGATTTTTTTTTTTTTTAAAGACTTAGACTTAAGTACTTCTGGGTCACAGTATGTAAGTCACCTATAGTTTAAACAATGAAGTAGCTTTCTGGGGAGAACACAAAGTTTTGTGAGGGAAACACAAATGTTTTGCCAAGAGAGTGAAAAGGTTCTGCAAGCAAAGGTAAAAATTTTGCGAATCAATGCAAAAATTCTTTGCGTCCCTTTGGAGGCTCTGTACTAGTGCAGGCTATCCATCCAGATAGATTCTTTTTGATTTGACAAGGTTTCCTATCCACTGCAGCCTTCCCTGTCTTTTTACACTTCAATATCTATATCTGTCTGCTTCCGTGGAGTACGAACTCAGGGTGAATAGATACAGTTTGGTGGCATTCATCGACAAGAAATACTTCCCAACAAAACTCGTATACACTAGAACCATGGCTTATGCCGTGTATCCTTGTCATTGTTTTTGAAAGGAGCTGCTACTTTTGAGTTTTGTCCATGTACATTTCTGAATGTTTGAGCTTCACACTTGTATTGTGGTGCCAGGAGACAGGAAAGGTCACAGCAGACTGGAAACCTCATCAAATCACACAGTATCTATCTGGATGGATAGACTATACAAAGGGTAAGAAGGAAGATATGTGTTGCATTTTGGGTGAACTGTTCCTTTACTATATTTGGCCCATTATTTCTGGCTACCAGCGTCTAGCCACTACCGTTAGTTGGTTACTCTCCCAGGTACTGTAACAGGCTACAGCAGACGTGTATGCTCATTATATTCAAACTGTGCCGGCTGTTTGTGTGGGCCTTGGCCCAAAAAGTCTCTCACATGCACTGTGTTTCTGTAAGAAACCATTTTTGGAAAATCAGGTTTTGTTCAGCTACTAGCCATCAATATTAACAAGGAATGGTGTGGTGACTAGCCAGTTATGAGACTCTGGAGATTTGTTTTACAATGCACAAACTTGATTCTCCTGTACAGTCAATAAAAAATTGCCTGTGGTAGAATTGCAGGAGAAAAGCATGCAGGCAGGCTTCTACAGCTGCAGCTACTGCGTGCAAGTGTTAGTGAGAGCCCCCATAGAAACATAGCAGACTTTAGACATTTCAGCATGTTTTGTGTTCATTTAAAGCATGTATTGGGGCTCGGCATTAAGCTTTGTGTACATGTGCTCAGTGAAAGTAGAAAGAGCACAGCGCAATTTGGAGGGCATTCTAAATCTTGTTGACTCATAGGCCCTTAAAACACTTTTAAGTTTTATTTTTTTCAGGTTCTTTTCATTTGATTTATTGCCAGATGTGGCCTAGAGGCTGACAACTATTCAGTGTTTCACAACAAGAAAAAAAAAAAAAGAAATTAGAGAGACATGATAATAATATTTGTCACGTAAATGTCGTAACCCACTCCCTATGTTAACTCAGTAGGCTTATGTTACATATACAAATACACATAATATATATTATTATATATTCTACATGATGTTTTTATGTTCATTTGCCCGGTATATTTGCTCCATAGCTTAGCTATGAAGCTTTGTTTACATGCCTGTTTACAGCCTCTCTATAAGTACACACTGTACAGACACTACTGAAGATACCACCTTTACTGGCTCAGCAGTGTGTTTACTGACAGTTACTGCCAGATAACAGTAGTAACTACAGATCTTTTGGGGGATTTTTTTATGTCATTAGATGTTGTACAGACAGTATATATATAGAGAGAACAGGGAGCAGGGGCAACATACAACAAAGCAAATCTACCACCCATTCCAGTGAGCCAGCGTGCACAACACCAGGACCCGTGCTCTGTTAGACCTAAATGAAATGGAACCTTAATTAATGTCATAAATAACATCTGTGTCAAAATGGCTGTTATGAAAAGGGTGTGTTACACAAATGAAGGTCCCCTGTCCTCTGTCCCCTTCATTGGCCACCAAAACAACATGGTTAAGGTTAGGAAAAGGTTTGTCGTCATTGGTGAAGGTCATCATCGTGGTTAAGGTAGGAAAAGGTTTGTCGTCATGTTTAGGTTTAGGTTTAGGTTAGGAAATGTCATGGTTATGGTTAGGAAACAGTAGCTAATGTTTGTGAGTGAGCTAACACTAGTTAGCTACAAACAAGCATGGCTCTTGCTTGGCACAGGACTCAAACCACGGTCTGCAGAATGAAGTCCTGTTGATTGTGTCTTCCACCACCCAACCTTCCTCCTAACATGGCATTTTCTCTCGCTTTATACTACATCATAAACATGACCTTTCAACATATCTTTAATTTGCGAAACCAAATGCCACCTTTTTTTCCTGGCAACTGGGCTGATAAAGATAAAGACCATAGATTTACATGAACCTAGAGCAGGATTACGGGCTCAGCACAAATACTACAGAAGACCCAACCTAAAAGCTAGTACCATAGATAGACTTTAGCCTACAAATGCTGCACCTTTACACTGATCCTCATATCTGAATGCAGCTCACACCCCAGTGCAACATGCCATGCTAAATATTATCATTTGTATCTGTACCTTCATGCAAAACCACTACAGAGTATGTCTAAAAAAAATCATCACACCCACATAGCAAATAAGGCAAGCCCAGTAAAACCCTTTGTAAGCAACCATTTCAACAGCTAGATGATGGCAGTGCTCCAGGTGAGGTGATGTGAAGGTGGCTGGTTTTGTACCTGTATGCATCTCCTGCAGTAACTGTATGCTGTAGCTCTTTGCTGCATGACCAAATGAGCTTGTTCATAGCAGATGAGGGTGGATGTTGAGTGTCTTTTGTTTTGAACATATCTACAAACATAGGCGGTTCTAGGGGGTGGCAGGGGGGTGGCAGCTGCCACCCTAGAAAAATGCCTTGCCACCCTAGTTGCCACCCCAATTTCAGACAATTTATTTTATTTTTTTTTTTTAATTGTGGCTGTTCGGAAACTCGCTGTTACGAGACTCAAATGTCCGAGTGCAAGTAAATGCAGCAAAAGATGACACTCCCACTATTGAAGGGGTTGATAAATAAATAAATAAATAAATAAATAATAAAGAATAAATAAATAAATATTTCTAATGCCACCTTTTGGTTTTCTATTCAATGCTTTACTCATGTACCACAATAATAGAATTTTTTGAGTTAAAATATCCTCATTTGGGGGTTTTCCAAGCAAATACTGATATATGTGATCGTTTGGTATTAAATCAGCATATATATTTCTGCCACCCCTTAAAGTCTCCATGCCACCCTCTTGCCACCCCATGAATATTTGTCTAGATCCGCCCCTGTCTACAAAGCAATGTTTTCTATAGGTTGTACTTTGATTCAGCGATCAGGTTTTGGGATTATTGCTGATTTGATGTTAATGCTGCAGTTAGCAGGCCCGGTAACTAACAGACATATAAATCTCTCAGTCTAGTGTATTGCAGCAGTAGCTGACAGTCACAGCTCCCTCTGATTGTAGAGGCTAAATTGTGGGCAACAGAAAATCGCTTACATTTGCAAGAACCAAATGCTTCATGAATACAAAACAAAAATGTATACCATTCTATGGTAACCAGTACAATGTCAGGATGGGTCTTGTATGCGGAAAAACCTTCGTTGCTTAGGTGTAAGAATTTCATAATGGTATTTAATAAAACATGCAAGCACACGTTTACTGCACAATTCAACCACGTGTCACAGTCGATATAAAGAGTCAATATAAAATGCAGTGCAGAGGCTGGTAGAAGCTCAGTCATCTCTGTGATGGTCTTATTTGTTTACAGTAATTATGCTAGTGTCTCCAAAGTAACCAAATACATTGAATACTGTGTGTGTACATTAGCACAACAGAAATATCTGCATTCTTCAGCTATGGAGCCACAAACATCAGGATTTTTCAGATTTTTTTTTTTTTTTATTATATGTGTTTCTGTGAATGCTTCATGAATACAAAACAAAAATGTATACCATTCTATGGTAACCAGTACAATGTCAGGATGGGTCTTGTATGCGGAAAAACCTTCGTTGCTTAGGTGTAAGAATTTCATAATGGTATTTAATAAAACATGCAAGCACACGTTTACTGCACAATTCAACCACGTGTCACAGTCGATATAAAGAGTCAATATAAAATGCAGTGCAGAGGCTGGTAGAAGCTCAGTCATCTCTGTGATGGTCTTATTTGTTTACAGTAATTATGCTAGTGTCTCCAAAGTAACCAAATACATTGAATACTGTGTGTGTACATTAGCACAACAGAAATATCTGCATTCGTCAGATATGGAGCCACAAACATCAGGATTTTTCAGATTTTTTTTTTTTTTTATTTATACATAGTGTGTTGTAATGAAAGCGGTCATTTTTGTCTTTGTGTGAAGCTGCAGCTGGTGAGAGAGAGTGAGAGGGGAGAGAGACACAGAGAAGAGATGGGTGACATGGAAGAGGAGAGGGATTAAAACTGAGAAAGAGGGAGAGGTGGGGAGAGGAAGGGAGGATTAGGGTGGGTGCTTGTGGTGGAACATGATGTCAGAGGAATGTGGTGAGCCTCTCCTTTAACGAGCTGGAGCTGTCTGGAGCGGCAGCCACCTCGCTCTCTTTTTCACACACACACACACACACTCACACACAGATGCACACAGACACACGCATACACATGCACACACACGCACACACAACTTGTCTAACTCCTTCCAACTCCCTGTATCTCTTTCTCTCTCATAAACACAAAGTCACAGACTCTCTCACTTCTCTGTTTCTCTTTGTTTCTTTCACTGTCTCACTCTCACTCTCACACTCAAATACTTCCTCACTCCTTTGCAGTAGGAATCAGATGCAATTAAAAGTAAGTTTGTTTTTCCAATATTTAATAATGCAATAAGAAAATGCATCAAATGATACAATCGCAAAATCAAAAAGATCACACTCATAGCCGATAAGCCCCGTCTGTCACAGGTTGCAGGATGGGGTTTCAGCAGCATTCAGATTGACTGGTCTGTATTCATCTGTCTCTGTTATTCTCTCTTTCGATTCCCAGTGCAGAGAGCCTCTGTATTATTGAATATTGACAATATGTCTCTCTCGTTTTCTCTTCTCGGTCTATCTCTGCTGCGCTTGTTCTTTCTCCCAGCATCCGGTTTTGCAGCTGGAGCTTGTTGCAGGGATTACGGGGAGACAGAGGAAAGGAAAGGAGCACAAAAAAAAGGAGAGAGAGAGGAGGACAGATAGAGAGTCAGGGAGGGGGAAAGGGAGTGAAGGACATAGAGGAAGAGAGACAGAGGGAGAAAGAGGGACTGACATGGTGTGGGAGAGCCAGTAGGACAGTCAGAGGCAGGGAACAGCTCGAAGGAGGATGGATAATATTAGCAGTGAAGTAAGAGTGTGTTGGAGGGAGGATGTGTGTGGAGGGCAGTGGCTACTGGAAGCCAGGCATGCTGAAGTCAATTTTATTTATAGCAGCACAGGACACCAAACGTTTCAGTTCAACACCAGTGCTAATGGTGATGCTGCACTAGTGAAGTTTTTTTTAAATTTCAAGAAAATTACCCCAAAATGGTTGTCAAATACAAACCATTAATATACAAACGTGGGGAAAAAAATTTAAAGAAAACTACCCACAAATTTTAGATGTGCTGGGAATAATTGGGCACAAAGGCATCAGTAAACATGCTCATAGTCAGTCAGAAACAAATAATATCTCCTGGCTGTGATCAGTATTTGTTGCACTGTGGTGCATGGTTAAGTCAAGTCAGTGTGAGCTTGAAAGTGAGACACATCATTTCCCCCCTGCATGGCCAAAAGATGTGTTTTACAAAAAAATAAATAAATAAATAAATAAATTAAAAAATAAATAAATAAATAAATAAAAACGTGTAAAGTCAGTGGATTCAGTGGATTATGTTGCTTTTATTTCCACTTTTCTGCCTGTATCAATAGTTTAAGCATATTTCAATCCAAGGTAGCGATTCCAGGACATGGTTTCCATGTGACTTTCTCTGAAGTGGCCTTTTAGTGAAATCTGGAAAAAAAGTCAGAGAAGTTTTCTATAAATGATGCCCCATGTGACTAGTAAACAGGCTGCAGCGAGAAAGAGGAAGTGCTTCCTCTCAGTACACAGATTGGATTGAGTAATAATACTGGACAAGCTGAGTGTGTGCAAATACCAGCTGCAAATAGAATAAAGTTTTATGAACCTACACTGCATACCCCCTGCAGACAGTTACTGTGCATTCAGTGCACATATGCATATTATGTGCATTATGTACACTTTTGTATTACCTGATTGTTTAGTAGCATTTTGCCATTTTTTATTTTATTGGTTACTTTGTATTGCTTTCTTTACACTGCTTGTGATTTTGTTACTTTTGCTGGTGCAATGACCCAACTTTAATTTCTCTACTGGGATCGATAGTGTTAATTTATATCATATTAATATGACTAATCTTTTTAGTCTATATCCCAACTATCTCAAGTCACCTTCTTTTTTAGTTGGGAAAAAACTTGTTTTTTTTTTTAAACAGGACATGATGTTTACATGAACCAGCTCCTTAAAACATTGTTAGAGTGCACATAATAGCATCATGCACCCACTGAGTCATAGCATAAATTACTCAAGGTTATGTGTTTCTGCATCATGCCTTAAACCAGACAGACATTAGTGTAATTGGCTTGCCACTGCTCTGCCACAGCTTTAAATGGTTTCAAGGCAGATAACAAAGAGCCACTTTATTTAAGCTAGAAAAGTAGCTCATATATCCCAACGCTAGGGTCTTGAACGTTCTTGTTTGGGATACAGTTAACCAGAGTGTGACATTGTCCAGATGACACTGACAGATGACTCCTGGTTGTATTAATTAAGTGAAGTGGTCTTAATGAAAAGGAAGGCTACATTTGAACTGTATGAGACGGTTGATATCTTTGTGTGGTGTATAGCTGGTGTTCAAAGAAACATTGACAGGCTGATAAGTCGAGTCAATTCTGTTAATCAGCCATGCACAAGGACTTGAAAATGAGCATAGCTATCATAACCTGTGATGTAAAATAGTTTCTTTGGCACCAGACCCATCTGGTGGATTTATTTCCAGACATGTTTTCAGACTACCAAGTGGATTTGTCCAGCCACCCTGCCAATCTTAACATCGGAAAGTCCTTTCTTCCTTCAGAGAAAAAGCAAAGGGGAAAAAAGTTGACTCTGGAAGCTTATTCATCCCACTTTCCTGTAAGGGAAAAGAAAGAAGGCAGTGTTTCGTTTTCCCTGTGTGTCTTAATATGGCCGGCTGCTGCCTTTTTCACCACAGCGCAGCGCGGCGTAGGCACTTTGATGGACAGCCGTGTGCCATACGCAGTAGCCCGGGGCCTGGAAGGACCTCTCCCCAAGTGGGAGAGCAAAAAATAAGTGGCTTAATTACGTGTGTGAGAGCCAGGGCTGGACTGGAAATAAAGAGCTGGATTCAGTCGCAAAGCAGAAGCAGGTTACTATAGGACAGACTGAGAGAGTTTCTTTGTGTCTCATGTGGACTTTTGGTTAAAGGATAGGAAAGAACTGGAGTGAGTCACAGAGAAGTAGGTGTCTGGTACTGCTGCTTCTGATCGTGAAATTCTCAGTAATTCACGACACGAAATTCACAGAACTTTTGTTTGCTTGTGTTTATCTGCCTGTCTATCGATACTAAGATTCTTCTTCTATCTGTTTACAGGTTCAGCCATCTTTCTATACCCCTGTATCTCCACTTGGTGAAGATGCAGTCCGTTTGATTTTCGTGGAGATGTTTCTAAACAGGACCTCCTCCGCCCTGTTTCCATGGTTACTGTGGCTGCTGTTCCTCCCGACCCCTGCCACTGCGACAACAGGCTCCACCCCTACCTCCGCCGCCTCACCACCAGCCAATACCACGCTGCTGTTCGACAGCGGCGCCCCCGGTCACAGCTTGCGGAATTGCAGCTGCTCCACCCCCATCCAAGAGTGCGACGAGGCCCTGGCGAACTTACTGTGCAGCTGCCGCACTGTCCCGCGCTCGGCACTGCCCCCTGCTGGGCTGAGAGAGCCTGGATCGCTTATTGTCTGGCTGAAGGAGACCTGGATCCTCGAGGAGCTGCTCAACAGGAGCATGATTGGTCATTTGCACCTGTCATTTTGTGGAATAAACCCACTGGACAGCCAATACTTGGCTCTAATAGGACTGCAGACCCTGAGGATCCACAGTGCAGTCCCAGGAGTCCCGTACCCCAACCAGAAAATTACAGTGGCCCCTGCAGCAGGAGCTGAGGTGGAGCTTGAGTCCCTGTCCTCCTCTGCCTCCACCTCCTCCTCCTCCTCCTTCTCCTCCTCCTCCTCCTCCTCCCCGCCTTCGTCCTCCATCTTCCACATGACTGTTCTGGATGTAGCAGCACTTAATGGGCTCTCTGCCCTAAAGGCGTACAGTGTGGTTGGGCCACCGATATCCACCCTCTCCCAGCACTTCCCCCACCTGCCTGTAGCCGTTCCTCTGCCATCCTCGGCTCCCCACAATGATCCCACAGAGCCTGGTGAGCAGGCTGCAGAGCCTCAGTACAACTGCGTTCTCACCTTTGTCTACTAACAAGAGCTTTTTCATCAAGGCCACCATCAACGCTGCACTGCAAGTCACGCATGGCGCAGGGGAATTATTTACTATGCAGCTGGATACTCGTCATCATGTGAAGAAAAATTGCCTTTCGTTAAGGAAACGTTTCACATCTGACGTGTTCTGTGTGGAATATAATGACAGTAATAACAGTACTGTGACGCTGACCTGCAGTGCCTCAAAGAGAGATTGATGTTTTTCTCAGTTCTATGCATTGACTTCACGGACACTGTCAGTGACACACTTTTCACACTAGTGTTGCACTACTATTACTGCATCTCTTCACCTCCAAAAGGAATAGCCTGAAATTCCTGCATCAGTAATGCAGGTTGGATACAAGGCATGAGTTGCTCTTAAATGCTAACCAGAAGGCTAACAACCCTGATTCAGACATCACACCTGCTCTAGTTTGAGGTGATGCCTTTGGTGTTACTGTATCCCAAATGATAAGCTACTTGAACTGCCACAAATTAGCGTGTCAACCAGATTGCATGCACTGACAAAGTATTACAGATACCAACTCTCAGCCTGGTTACAGTTGTATTTGGGACAATGCATATACACATTCTGTTAACAAATATCATTGTACACATGAATATGAAGAATATCCTGGCTATTATAATGGAAAACAGAGACATACAATCAGTAATATAAGGGGTTTTACATGTCCTAGTATCAATTTTAATATTGGCAGATGCCAGCTATCATATCAGGATTTCTAATTATCAGGATGAGAGCTAATTGCATTTACCTGTGCTAACTCTTATATGGAGTACTTTACTGTTCTGAATAGCACTAGACTGCCAAATGCTTGGAAAGAACACGCATTGTGTTTGTCTCAACCCAACCAGTAGATGGATGCCACATTAGCTATGGTTAGACTTGTTGTTTTAGCATGATTTTTTTTTTTTTTTTTAGATTTGATTCTTAAGATTTGATAGAAAAACGAGGAAAATTGATTTTTTTGTGTGTCCAGACCTGTTGGTGAAAGCTTCCCAATGACATCAAATGATATGTAATAACTGAGAAAGCATGGAATGTAGCCATAGGCTGTTCAGCCAGGCAAAACTCTGACATGTCATCTGCTAGAGTAATATCTGAGGCAATCCCTGTGCCTGTTCTCAGAGAGGGACGAGACGTTCCAGATCATGGTCACAGCTGCCAAGTGTGTTTGGTCTTTATCCTCCACTCCCATGCAGGTGTTGTCAGATATATTAGGGCAGCAGGATAGAGCGCTGGTTCGACTGGTTTAATGCCCTCATGCCTGCAGCCATGCTGCTCGGGTGTCCTGAAGCGACGCTGGGACCCAGGTTCTAACAAGGGAAAGCATTTGTCTCTGATTTATTAGCATTTCCAGACCCAAGGATTAAAAAATCATTGTCTGTGGGAGGAATGAATGGTGACTTCTTAATTCCTTCAAAATAATTTGATATTTGTATCAGCAAATGTGCATGAAAAAGGAGTATTTTTCAGACATTTCTATATCCTGAGCTGGATCGGTGTTGTTCTAAAAAACAAATAGCTAAGGGCTAAGTGGTTATCCACCCAGCTGCAGTGACTCTCCTCTTCTTACTACTTTTGTTGTCATCCTTCAACAAAGATAACAGAACAGCCAGCTCTGATGCTAGCAGTGTTGGCTTTTTGTTAGAAAAATAATCAGCTGGGTTGTAAAAGTGGCAGCAGAACTCAGTGGATCTAGTCTTATTTTAGAGAGAAACATGCAGATAAAAACATACAAGGTTTAGACTCCAGCTTAAATCACAGATTGTGACAAGGAATTGAAATGAAAACCCCACAGATTTTTGCTATAGAGAAAATGCATTAGATCTGTAATTCCAGTATAGGAAGTTTCAGATTCAAAATTCCAAATTCCAAGTTCCAGTATAGAATTCAAGTGTAGGATTATCATGCTAATCACTAAGCGTAACCCCATTCACTAATGAAGCCTCTTGTGCTTGTGATGGTCATAAAATTATATGACACCTTACTGCTCACATTATGCATCTTGTACAAGAAGTCATATTTAAATTGAAGGACTTAGCTTCTCAGAATGGCTGCTATAGTATCTGAATGACTGATCTTATGCGTTCTACAACCATCAAACAGACTGTGGGGTCCAGCACTGTGCAGTCCAGCTCAGAGCAGAGAAGTTACTGGACAGTGCGCAGGTGCCACACCTGGTGGAGAACTCTTAAAGCTGAGGGACGCAATGCACTATAGGTAGTGAAGGGGGCTATTTTGCTGCTGCAACTTGATTTGCATTCATTGCACTGCATTATTAGCTGAAGCAGCTGAGAAGCAAAAAATTCAGAGACTGACATCAGAGCGCGTGTAAGTGTGGATCTGAATCCACATTAGCTCCACAGGTGCTGTTGTGTAATCTGTACTGTGCTATGACCTCCCATGTGGAGGGAAGAGAGTCAAAACACGAATTGCTCCTTTGGGGATCAGCGGAGTGTTTAGCAGCTGATTGCAGTATACATTAGCTGGAACGAATCCAGAGTGTTCAGATTGGGGTCAGGGCCCAAGGCTGAGCTGGATGATGATATTGTGTCTGGGAGGGAGCGCTGTGTGTTATGCTGCTTTACAAAAGATATTTAAAAGGTACTTTGCGGTTAAAGCTATAAAGACAAGTGCCTTTGGAAAAAATGATGGAAAAAAAAGTATTGATACAAGGCACAAGGAAGCAGACAGGCTGCTAGAAGGAGGAAGTCAGAGAGACAAGGACTATATTGGTCTGCTGTGGTATGAGCTGACGGAGAGGCGCAGTAGGCTCACTGTTATGAAGGCTGCACTCCGCTGCTGCGTTTTTCCAGCTGGTCCGCTCGCCCAGCCTTATTGAGTGCAGATGGCCTAATAAAACATGTTGTTTTGAAACAGGTTAAAATGGACGCCCAATGAATAGAGTCCTGGGGTTAGGATCGTCTCTCACCAGCCAATAAATCTCACTCTTCTTGGATCAAAACAGTGGAGCTGATTCTCCGTTGAATTGTTTGAGTTGTACAGTTATTAACCAACTTAAAGCCAGACTTGGCAGGGGTAAACAGATGGAGGAGCAATGCGATACACAGTGGATGCGATTCAGTTCCTCTCCTGTCATGGACGTTGTGAAAGGGGCCTGGTTTGTCAGAAGTAAATCGGATGAAAATCACACATTATTCTGACATAATGAATTTCCCCAGGTTCTTGAATGGGTTGTGTTTTTTCGTGTGTGCTGTTGGAATCGCCTATTTGGAGTCACTTTAGCCAGATGAGAGTGGACTTGGAGGACAATTTTGAAGTAGCATGTGAAGAGGTGTTGGCAGCACTGAGAGAAGTCATTGTCTGGATATACAACAACTTTCTCCGTGCTTTTTTGTTGTCTTTCATGTTCTCCCTCTCTCTCTTTCTCTCTCTCTCTCTCTCTCTCTCTCTCTCTGTCTCTGTCTCTCTCTGGTTCCAGCTCATATCCTGAGAGAGACAGAGGCACTGTTAGAGCTGCTCTCACAAACACAATCTGCAGCCAACACTTCTGTTCCGCAGATCATTTTAGGACTGAGCTGAACTGTGTGGGTGTGTGTGTGTGTGTGTGTGTGTGCGTGTGTGTGTGTGTGCAAAGTAGTGTACGTGCCAGGATGCACATACAGGCATGCATTTATGGGTGTGTCTTTGCGTACGTGTGTTTATGTGCTTGCATTTCTCTTCATCGAACGCACTCGGTGTATCAAGCACACTGCTCCCTGATGGAAGTTCATTCAGTTCCCATCACCACCATAGTCATTAATGCTCACTGTGTTTCAGTTTTTTCATAATTAAAACAATAAAACTGCTGTTGTAGTACTCTAATCAATAACCATACTTAGGCACCATCATCTCAAGTCATAATTAATAATCTAGTTGCAAGAGGATTATCGATTCAGTGCGGTTACGCCATTATATACTACAGTTTTGATCAGAGTTTGTCCAGTGGGTCTTGGAAGGGTTTCATCACCTAAAAGGTTGCAGATTTTTTTAACCTGTTGTAGAGGATTTAATCCATTGTATAATTCAGTTAAAAAAATCAGCTCTCCCAATGACAAGAATCAGATTTTTTTTTTTTAACAACCTTATGGTGTACAATGAATCCTACATTCTGGCACTGAAGGCACTTTCTGACTGTTTCTTTTCACTACTGCACTACATGGATATGAGAGCTGGTTACAGGGCGTTGGTGGTAATTTTTCAATACTAATACCCCTGAGTCCAGTTCTCAGTCACAACTCTACTCTGTGCCTTTCTTTACTGAATGAAAACACATTTTATTATGCAAAAGGGTGAATTATTTTCCTGTGTAACAGCTATGGATGCCATCTGGTTTAGTAAATACAGCCAGACCACACCAAATTGATTTCCTCGCTACAGCAGTGTATAAACAAGGAGCAAAACTTGAGTTACTGTTGCACGAGTGTAGCATTTTAAAGCTTTTCCGCTGCTTTCTGTGCACCTTTTCATGGCTTCAAATCAACTCTCATGCCACACAGAAAGACAGAAAGGTATTGTTCTGTGACTCCCACCCATAATACTGGCAGACACTGTGCTTGCTGGGCCTTTTTGCAGCCAGAGGTCTGCGTTTAGTCACTCCCATCTGGTGAACTGGCAATTACACACCTCCACAAAACCACCTTTAATGGTTTTCAGACAGGGCGTTTAGAATAGCTCATCAGATTTGTTCCCATCATCACCCATCACAGAGTCTTTAAAAACGGCTGGAACATTCCGCCACCACCAAACCGGTGAAATGAGATCACTGGGTTTTTTGGTCTTGAGATCACTCTCTTGTGCTGATGCCTGAACCTTTTTTCTTTCTTTTGTTCTCTCTCTCTTGCTCTCTCTCTCTCTCTTTCTTAAGATATACATTACAGCACCTTAAGTACTTGTATCAGGGAATGTTATAATTCAAAAGTAAAATCTAATGACTATTAATAACCCTAGGCTTTGTGCCTTGAGATCACTTGTACACATTGCTATTTGAATGGCAGATCTGAATATTCACGTCCTACGACATGTTTGATGAGTCATCAGCGAATCATGTATTGTTTAAAGAACAGAGTGTGTATTTGGAAATGGATTTGCAAGTTTAATTTGTATATAATTTGGTTGTTTAAGCGGATTATATATAAAAAAAAAAAAAAAAAAAAAACGAAGAATAAAAAAAGCTTAGTTGTTTATGATGAAAATGACGGTGTGGACTGTTCCTGTTGTCCACAAACTGTGCTGCTGTATAGTCTGTGATAATAAAAAGCAATACAAGCGGCTGGCATGTGTTTTATCTTGTTCTTGATGAACAGTTAGTTATAACTGACTCTGTGCCCTCCTCTCCACAGGCCTACCTTTGTTCCCTGCTTTGCATATGTATCTTGACAAGAGGCCTATTTTCAATCTTTATTGGCTGTCTGACCAACCGGAAACAATTCATAATCGTTGTGGTGGAGACATGTAGTACAACTCCAGATACAATGCAAATATCACAGAAAAACAATAACAGCGGATAGGGATACATACAGGTAAGCATTAATTAAAAGTATGTCAAAGACAGTAGCATCAAACATCAAGTTGATGTCAATCATTTGAAGCTATGATTTTTGAAATGGCTGACTGGAAGTTATAGTTTATTTCTTTTAAAAAATAAATAAATAAATATCTGTACATCTCTCTCCATACAAAATACTGAATTCTACAGGTATATTGTTATTAATATCATAACATACTTTGCTGTACAGACACACTTGCCTCCATTATTCAATTTTTATTTATTTATTCATTTAATTTATTTTCATTTATTTATTTAGTCAGTCAGGTAGGTAGTTAGTTAGATGTTGAGTGATATATGTAAGTACTAGAAGCTTAATAAAGCAGGGTCAAATTTCTAGTATAATGACACTTGGCCAATAAAATTGACCAGCTGATTCTGTGCAAAAACATTATGTGTGTGTGTGTGTGTGTGTGTGTGTGTGTGTGTGTGTGTATAAAGAGAGAGAGAGAGAGAGAGATAACTGCACTACACTTCATAACTACTTTTTATAGGTTACACAAAACACATATAGTTTTACTTTTTTTCATATATTTTATATATTTACTTATACATTTGGCACGTTACATGGATCTTTAGTTTAACTCTTAGCTATTTTCTTTTTTAGTGAGTTTGAACTCTTAAATTCAATTATAGATGAATGCACCATCAGGAGGATTGCTTCTCAGGTTCATTGTACCTTGTGCGATGACAATAAAGGAATCCTGAATTGAACTGAATTGAATCTTGAATAATATCTGGGAGGCAAAATACCATTCATGACACTAACGTCACTATCAGCTCACAGCTGAGTCCTACAGTCCTACTGGAAGTGCCTGCAGGAGGCTCACTGGAACATTACAGGGCTTTTTGAACAGGCATCGGGTCATAATGGCAGGATTTGCACTCGTCTGCATGATATCTCAACATTTTCCCTTCTTTCAGTGACCTCTAGTGGCATTTTTCAGTACTACCACCGAATTAACACCGGCTCCTGCTGAATGGGTTTGATAAAACAACATGTGATTATTTGGAAACTACGGAGCTGAGGTGACGTTTGAAAAGGGCTGGGAGTGTTATTTTTCTTGTCAAGTTAGCGAGAAAAAAACGGAACAATACCGGAAAACAGATATCTATAGCTCGCAAAACAAAAGCGTAACTGGCATTAGGAAAAAACATCTGCTATATATGGCAGTTTATCAAGTTATACCATAACTTTTTCAGACGTTAGCACAATTAATGTAAAGGATGATGCTTAAATTAAATGTTCCAATGAAAATATGGCGGTACTACACAAGAAAAGCAGGTATTTTTGTTTGCTTTTATAAATACTACTACTACTACTACTACTACTACTACTACTACTACCACCACCACCACCAATAATAATAATAATAATAATAATAATAATAATAATTAATTAATTAATTAATTAATTAATCAATCAATTAATCAATTAATTAATTTAAGTGGGTTTAAAAGTTTGGCAGCATTTAATATTACATGCATGGACATAAGTTAGGGAATTAATGTCCATACTACAGGAGTAAAATGAAGCGAATGCAATAAACAGACGATCTCCATCAGAGGGAACAGCATGAAGAATACAGTAAGTGGCACCCAAAATAAAGCAATAATATGCAGATAATGTAAATGTGCACTAGATTCCTATGCAGTTTGAAAGGGAGGGGGCACACCACTTTGTTTATTAATGAAAAGGATGAGTCTAAGGATGAACAAAACCCACAGAAATTGAATAAACATTCATTTTCTGTGATACAATTCTTCATTTATATATATTTTTTTCACTTATCTATTTTATCTTTTTGATAATGCTGCAGTCTTCTTTGTCCATGACCTTAAATTTGGATCAGGCTTTTATAGTGAAAATTCACCCGGTATTGGTGTGTGTTTTGCCGCTTGTCCACCAGCAGAGCGAGCAAGGGAGTCCCGCCTGGCGCTCGCGCTGTTGTAGGATCCTGGCCGTCCAGGGTGTACTATGTGGATTTCGCTTCTGCTTTTTGGACGCGACAATGTGACAGTGAGGGTGTTCGTGTAAGTATTTACTTTACTTTACTTAAGTTACTATAACGACATGTCTTCACACTGAATCATTATGTTAATGTCTAATACGCTGGAAACTACAATGCATTTTGACAACTTTAACGATTGACAAGCCACGACAATCAGCAACAAAATTACAGCGTATTGGCACTATTCTGTGTTATTCTGACACCATATATATAATGTGATATATCGTTTTTACTACAAAAAAAATGTCGGCTTAAGCTCTGTCTCTATGATGACTTAGTAAAATAGTTGGGTTTCCCCTCGAATAGATCCCTACGGGACGGCGCTTTGCCTACATCTGTGTAGCTTAACATTGATTAAGGCATCATGTTCTCTATTACAGACAATAACAATGCAGGCTACAGAAGGAGAGAAATTTGTGCTTCATGACTGAAGAAGGATGAAATATTTCGTCCTCGCTCTTTTTCAGGCCGTACAGGTTTATTTTGGTGAGTAAACCCATGATTTTTTGAGTACATTACATTCTGTTCAGTTTATTCGCGGACCAGTGGAGATTTAATGTTTTTGTACATTTCTGCATATACCCATTTAATCAGTAGTGCTGCTTGTTGTTGCTCCAGTGCTGAGTTCCCGGACTAAGTTGCGTGCTCCAGTCAATCTGTCTATGAAGTCCGTGAACTTCCATCATGTGCTGTGTTGGACGCCTGGCAGTGGCACTCCAGCAGGGGCACAGTACCAGATCATCAACCGGTAAGTCACAAGCCAGCTATCTGACTGCCTGCTGAGCCTGCTGTGCTGATATGATAGCCGCACAAACCCTCACATGTTTGTTGTCTCTCTGGAGGGGCGACAACGTCCTGTCAAAGTCGACAGAGCTTCTGCTGCATTTTTTTTTTTTTTCTTACTTTTACTCATTGATACAGATCACCAAAAGCATGCTGCTAATGCTAAAATATGTTACTCTTAGAGGTAGTCATTTTGTGGTTGTCACGGTGTACTAACCTGAAAAATGCAGGTAAATGTCACAGGAGAGAGAGAGAGATGAACTACTCGTGTTGCGTTCCAACATGTTCTGAGGGAGGGACCGTCGGAGTCCATCACCTGTAATCACCTGGGCGCAACGTGAACTAACTTTGGTTCCGCCCTCCCTGTTTCCCTGCGATCTGCTCATGTCATCTCCAAACAATTATGACATTAATATTAATATGTGCGTGTAACCCATAACATGGAAATAATAAATTAAAATTAGCAAAAAAAATAAAGTGCTAAAAAATTACTGAAGCAATATGTTAACATCAGTTTCACTATCAAACTCAACTGACCATATGCATATATTTTGGATATACCACACCTTGTTGCTACTCCACCCCAAACTGCAGGGCGCAGCCAAGGGTAGTTATTAGATTAGTGTCTTTAAAATGAACCAACCATCCAGCCCCCAAGCTGCTGCATTTTTTTTTTTACTTCATGCAGCTTCCCTACATATATGTTAAAGTGGTAGCATATTATGGCTCATTACTGTTGAGAGTATCAACAGTCATCCTTTATTTTTGTTTGCCATAGTGCTGCTGTGCACAGCAACACGACTAGATTAAATCAAGTTTTAAACCTCATCTGTCATCTTCACAGCACCGCAGGTCATGGTTTGTTCTAACCTCATAATGCTGTTATTCCATGGTGAGGCACTGGACTGTGGACCTGTAACATCAGTGATGATTTGCCTGACAGGTGATTAGGCTGACGGAGTTTATTATACTCTCCTGCTTTGGTATTGTACAATGCTTATTGCAGTTGTAAATGCACAGGATGGTGAACTTTGACATCAGCGTTTCACTTGCTTAAAACATTTTTCAAAAATTGCAAGGGACTCAGACGTATCAAATAATGGTTTTATCACAAGAGAAAGGCAGTTAGGGCAAAGCTTACAAACATGTTAGTATTTGTAAATTATATTTACTGTATTCAGTATTTAGCTATATTCAGTCAGATTCCATCACCTCCTAAACCATCTCACACTACACAGTCAGGAACCATATTGAGTCTGTATACTATTGTACAAACATGTAAAATATCCCTCTGCAGTGTTAGGGTTACCTATGGTAACCACTGATAATAAATAGCAAAGTGGATCAACTATGACCTCCAGTGTGTGATGGTTAGAAACAAAAATTAAATTATACTTTAATACATAACTTACATTAGTTACTATGAGGTACGCAGTGAATTTTAGGTGGATAGACAAATGTATCATTCTTAAAAGGTGGGCAAGCTCTGTTCCCTAATGAACTGCAGTATTTTTTTCATTTTTTAAGTCTGACCGGTTAATACGTGGCCCACTTTCACAACCTTAAGTGCATGTTTTCAATGGAAATTTTGACCACAGAGTCATATTTTTGCCTATAGGCCTAGCTTTTCACTTGACCGTGGCTCAGACTTTGTGCTGCAGTGGTTTTGTTTCCATCCGCTGGGTGTCTAGAGAAGCATTTCACTGTGTGTGTGTGTGTGTGTGTGTGTGTGTGTGTGTGTGTGTGTGTGTGTGTGATGCAGCTGTGACCACACAGAGGCCTTTTTTAAAGGAAGTATTGAACTAGCTGCCCCTGTAAAAAGCCCTTACTAGAGAGATGTTGTGTGTGTGTGTGTATGTGAATGTATACAGTGCTGTCAGGTGATGCAACACACCCTTTGGCAGCCATGGTTGGGACACACCTTGTAGCCACAGTCCAGCTGTGAACTGTAGCTGGTTGTGTTTCCAAATGTACAACCTGGCTGTGTCAACAAGAAACATGGTTAATTTTGCCCGGGAAACAGACCATTTGCCACTGATATATCAAATCAGTGATGTCTGTGGGAAATGTCACTTTGTTTGCTAGTTCAGAGCAACTGAAGCCTATCTGTTTTTCATAGTAGGCAGTGCATCTGGTAGAGGCTTGCATTTGTAGTTACAAATCAGCACTCATGTCATTTGCTTTGTTACACTGAAATTGCACTTTGACCGCGTGTTGGGTTGTATTGGGTTGTATAAGATACACACATGCTGGTCTACGACATGACATTTATTCAAGGAGTTTAGTAACTGACAATGTGTTTGTACAGGGTGAAAAAGAAGAACACACTGGCAGTGCAAGGCATCAACAAAACCTGTTCTCAGCTGGAGCTGAACCCAGTGGTGACACACAATCTCTCTGTGAGGGCGTCATACAACCATTCTACCTCTCCGAAGTCCAAACCCATCACCTTCACACCTTTCACAGACAGTACGTCAACATAAGCTTCCCTTTTCTGTTCGGTCTGTTAGGTTGCTTAGATTTAATCAATAATATTTTGATGTAGTACGCCAGCCTTCCTGCCACTTGACACTTGTTTGATAAAGCGAAAGTCCATTTGAATGAATTTTAATAGAATTTCCATCCCAATTCAACCTTGATCTTTATCTCAAGCCATTATAGGGCCTCCGAAGCTATCAGTGGCTGGATGTGGCAACTGTATTCAAATCAACATTACAATGCCTGAGATGGACAAAACAGCAAATATAAGTAACCTCCAGTTCTTCAACAATCCCTCTTTTAAAATCTCCTGGAAAACTGCCGAAGGAAAACAGGTAAGAAATCAGTTTCTGTTAAAGTTTTTAAATGTGTTCTTTTAGTATAATTATTTTCTTGAGGTAAATGTATACATTTAAAGTCAAGCTCTCTGAATGCATATCAAATGGACTATTTGTTTAAAAAGAATGGATGTTTAATTACAGAAACATTTCATGGCGGCATAATTAATCTCATTGGTTGACATAATTTTAAGTGAGTGGAGCCAAACATCCAATGTTTTTGGAGTAAAAGAAGGAAGAAAAATATAAATATGAATGGCAGTGACTTAATTTATGACCATGATACTAATCTTGGAAAGTCAGCAGACTCGCTAGCGTAATCATTTAGCTATGGGCTTGGCTAACTAGCTAACCTTTTGCTAATTTGCCGTAATTCACAATACAAAAATGAACTTTCAGAGGCTTTAAACTTTCTTCACACCAGGACCATCACCATATAAAGTCCTCCTCATTAGTTTTCCAAAAAGCAGCAGCACTGTTGTGTTTTGATGACTTGACAGTGGGTGGCGTAAAATGGTCTCTGTGCCAGAAAATAGTCCTTCAGGAAATGTTTGCTTTACACAGCCAATTATCAGTTCTGTGGTTTATGAATCGCGCCGACTTTGTTAGCTGCAGAAGTAGAACACTATAAGGTGGCTGTTTCAACCAAAAATTCAAATTTGAAATGCGAGGAATTTTGATTATATTATGTGAAATCTTTCTACCCTTTACCTTGTGGTCCCTTAACTTTTGGTTTGCCAGTGAGAATCCTTAACCGGTAACTCACTGTAAGGGGTTAATAATCATAGTAAAGGCTTTGGTATGGCTAGATGTTTTTTTTTTTTTTTTTTTAATTCAAACAAGAGCAAAAGGTTTTATAATATTAACTACCTGCTCTCTTCGCCCATACCCCATATGTGTTTCTTTGGCACCGCCCAAGACGTTTAACTCAACGTGTAAGATTATTTCTGCCTCCAAAACAGCTTCTGTCTTCAGTCTGCTCTTTGGTGTGGAAATAGATTTAACCAAGTTTTTCCTCTATCACTTGGCAGGTGGCATCTGCAAACACCAAAGATAAGAATTATACAATCAGAAACTTAGTCACTGGCACGGAATATTGTTTACAAGTGGATGTCATGATTAATACCAATAGGAACTGTAAGCCATCAAATTGGACGTGCACCTTTACCAGCATTGTTGAACCAAGCAGAGGTGAGTTTACTGTGCAGAGTTGATCTTACTGATTTTGCTGATTTTTTTTTTTTCATTAGGATGTTGCACTGGAGTGTGTAGTTTAAATATGGTGGTCTGTGTGTTTTTGTGTAGTCCCTGTTGTTTTAGGTGCTGTGTCTACCCTTCTGATAGTTGGTGGAGTTGTCTTAATGACCCTCATGGTTTGTCTGGCCTACACCGGTTTCATATGTAAAGTCACAAACCAACCCAGGGCACTACTTGTGAGTAACATTTATTTTGTTGAGTGATTTTATTTATGGATTGTCAGACACAGAAAATCCAAGGGATAAAGTGAAAACACTATTTCCAACATCTTCCCAAGATGTTAAAAGACAAAGAAAACATAGATTTTCACAATACATTCAACATAGACACTAAACAATAATTCCTAAAATCCACAAACATACCACCACAATTATTAAAAAATTCAGTAAACCACAATAGACAAATAACTCCCAAATCAAAGGACACTTTACATGAACACACACTTAGCCTTTCATTATAGTTCTGCTGAGTATAGACCACTGTTATTTTGTTTTTGCTCTCTGCTGTTTCATCTGCTTTAGTGCACATACTTCTCTTCTAGCACTAGTAGAGAGCAGAGTATAATGGTGAAAAAAGAAATGGCAGTTTTACAGTTATTCCATCTGCAGGTGGGAGCAAAGAAACTTAAAGTTTGACTTTAACCATGACCATCATAATATAAGTTGCATATAATACTGCTATTGTTCAAAAGTTCACGGTCAGTGAACAAAGCAATAATTGTAGTGCAGACATTTTGAGAAAAGTTAAACTCCTCCAGTTTGAGCAAGGAAGCCATTATTTCTTCAAGGTTCCTGTTATCAAGTTGATAAGGACACACATGGGCCTCTAGCTCTATATATGCAAAAGGTTACTGTGTTACTCATAAATATGCAAAGTAAATATGAAGAGGTGCCAGGTACATGATCAGTGATGTAACAGCCATGCAATAGGTTGTTGTTCTAGTTAGGAACATTAACTGCCAGATACAGTATATTTGTAAAAGTTAAATATTACAAGAAAATAAGAAAATTACTCTGGGGTGGGTGGGTGGGTGAAGGAGGGACGTCGGGGTGTTCAGGATTTTTTTTTTTTTTTTTTTTTTTAATTACTAGACAAAAATAAACCTTGAATTTCATTTCATTTTATTATTTTTTTTTTAAATAATTGAACAACTTTTGAAGTAAAATGCCCACCCATGGGCTCCACAGGTGTCAAAGGTTAAAGGAAATGGGATGTTAATGGAAATAGGATGCTATTCTCTGCTGCAGCCACACTCTCAGATTTAAGCCAAAAAGAATAGAATAGAATAGAATAGCCTATATTGTCAATGTATACATACAATGAAATTGCAGGTGCCCTTCACAATGCTGTTTACAATCAGACATGGACATTCGACTGATACAAATTTACAAACAACATGAAGAGACAAATAATGACATAAAAGAGACAACACTGAGGTAGAGGCAATATGGGGTAAGGAGAAAAAAATAATAATAATAATAATAAAATGTAAAAAATGTATATATAAAAGTGGTGTATCAGTGCAAATAAAGTGGTGTAACAGTGCATGTTAGGCTATAGCAGGCTACAGAGTCATTGTGTGTGTTAAGAGATTGTATGGCCTTGGGGAAGAAACTGTTTTAAGAGTCTGTGGTGCTTGTTTTCACTGACCTGTATCGCCTCCCTGAGGGCAGCGGGGCAATCAGGTGGTGTCCGGGGTGAGCAGAGTTCTTTGTGATGTTTCCTGAGATGGGTATTTTTGTAAACAAAAATCTTACTCAGCTTAAGCTTGACTTGTGTTATACACAGTCCCATTATAACTTAGTACTCACCTGTTGCACTTCTGTATAATAGTATATACTGAAAATTACATGCATCTCTCTGCCCCTCTTTCATTTTCTACTGCTCCATCCCTCCATCTGGGGTTCCCGTTCCTTCTCGTCTTTCTCCCTCTCTTTTCCTCTTGTTTTGTCTCTTTCCTTCTTTTCCTCTCCCCAGGTGGCTCTGGGCCAAGGTTACATCCTCACACCAGAGAGGACAATTCCTGACCTGGCCTCTGTCAGCTCAGATGCCGACGGACAGTCGAAGAGCCATAATCACAGAAATCTACAGCCTGCCTCTGGGGGCCGAAAGGGAGAGGAGGAGGAGGATGAAGATGAGGAGGAAGAAGTAGAGAGGAACCATGCCTACATGGACAGAGAAGCAGAGCTCTCTTCAGACGATAGCTCCTGCAAAAACACATCCAAAGCCTCAGGGGCAAGTGAGCCCAACGGGTTGGGGGATTCTGGGAGATTTAGCACCAGGTCATCAGCTGAGGTGGAGGAAGTGGATGGAGAGACTGAGATGGTGCACGGGGAGCAAAATCAGGTCAGCACCAAAGCTGACAGAGTTGAGGTATCTTTCATGGTTGATGGGGATCAAGCTGGAAGTCAGGGACTTGACATGGGTGGGAGAGAGGAGGAGGAGGAGGAGGAGGAGGAGGAGGAGGAGGAGGAGGAGAACGACAAATTGGGTAATATTAATCTGTTCTCAATCACCCTGGGGTCCCTGGAGAGGAATGAAGAGGAGGAGGAGAGCATAAGAGACTCTCTAACAGACTTTTCAAAACCATGTGACCAAGAACCTTTGCTTCCTGCAGGCCTGCAACTGACTTTAAGCAGCACAAAAGCACAAAGTCCAGTTCAGTTGGATGATCAAGCCCCACTGGCATTAATGCAGCCTCCACAAGCAGAATTTAGAAAGACTGGATATGAGAGCAGACACGCAGACAGTAGAGACACATTCTGTAACTACCTCGCAAATTGTGGGGGTGAGGTGCAGCCTAAAGAGGAGGAGGAGAAGGAAGAGGATGAGGAAGAATTCTCAGGATATATGGGACGCTGATGATATGTTGCACTGACATGTGTATGTCTGAGTGTGTGATATGCGTGTTCGTCTGTGTGCATGTGTGTGTGTATGTGTGTGTGTGCAATATGCATGCATGAGTATGGAGTTACTCATCAATCTGTTTCCACTTGTACATTTCATCTAACTAAAGGAAAAATCCGCCCTGTTGAAAACAAGCACTGGTGGTGCACTTTGCATTACTGCATTCATTTTGTTGTTCAGTGGTGTTTTTCTCTCACAGATAACTGTCCAAATATAGGCAGCATGGCACTGTGATGCAGTTTGATGGAAGAAAATTCAACCACCCAAAACATCAACAGTAAACATCAGGTTTTGGTGGGCAAGAGCTGCTTTGTAGACTTACCATTTTGCATTGAGCTCAACAATAATACAGGGAGAAAGCTAAAAGAGGCAGAGAGAACAATGTCCTCACTAAGAGCAGCCTCAACAGACAAGAATGCAATTCAGTCGCAAGAGTTGTATCCTGTGTGAAAAGGGTGTAGCTGTGTTCCTGAACATTCTGACAAACCAGATGGGCAGTCGGCTTTGACCCACCATTGAAAGCAACATGTTCACACCCTTTCCTTAGGGGTTGTCATAAAGCATTCTGGAAAATGTAGGGAATCAGTAACCATAGTAGACGTAAACAAGGCAGGTTGAGGGAAAAAATAAAATAACAGTACATTACAATGTAAGTGGAACTTGCAGAACCTCACAAATGGACAATATCTAACAGTGTAAGAGTATGAAAAATGAGGGCGGATTGTTCCTTTAAGCACCATCCAAAACTGTGTCTGTAGTCTTGTCAATTAAACTCTTATACTTAATGTAAAACACTGATTGTTACATACATTCCTGTTATAATTGTTTAGGTGCATGTGTCTAAGCAGTACCTGCATCCTGCCATTTGCCTGTGTTTTTGAATGCATGTTTATGCCGTTGCCATTAATACATTACCTCTTATTGAGTGCTACCTTTTCTGTTGTGTGTGGACCACGGTGTGGACACTCAGGATGACATCAACATTTCAACCTGTGTCTATAGTTTTGAAAGGCTCTCTGCAAATCTTAAGTTCATCACTTATGGCTAAAGTACAGGGCAGCGTAAAGGTGAATAAATACAGTAAAAGCAAAGAATATATTGACTGAATTTCCATTCAAATCAGATGTGGACTCATCAGGGGAAATCGTGAGGAGGAACTATTTCTCAAAATCTTGACTATGAGAATCAGTACACCCACACTGAGAGGGCAGGTTTTCTTCAAGGAGTCACGTGATTTCCCATCAGCTGCCCTAACAGTGCTGCTTTCACTGGCAGTTGGATTTGTTGAGCCACCGCGTATGGGCAGCGCATTAACGGTGCGACAAAACTCCAACTAAGTGAAAAGGGTTTTTTTTTTTTTAATTATTATTACTATTTCTATTATAGCCGAGTTCCCCAGGCGTGATTTTTAGGGTAGGAGGTAAACCTTGCCAGCAGCTGATAGTAAAAGTTGGTCTGACATTTGTAACATTTTGTTAATATGGTTGATGCATATTTTGTGCTTGTCTGTCCTTACGAAACAAAGTATCTCTATGTCACTTAAAATAAAACAACAGCCACCAAAACCTAAAACTGTCACGGGCTCTTCTGTATTTTGTAATGATCCCAAACCAGTGAGTTGCTCTTACGGCTCCTAGCTGGAATGCTGGAGTTTACGAGGAATACTCAAAGGTAGCAGCAGGAATAGCGGTAACGTACTACTACAGTATGACAGCGTGCTGCTTCTGTGATTACCTACCAATACTGACGGATAGTAATGTCGAAAAACTTCCGGAACAGGTATAACAGCTAACATATGACACTGTACGTTACGAATAATCAACAGCTTTTGATAATTAAACTTAGCTTGCTAGCAAAGACACTTTCTTAAGGTATGCTCACACCAAACGCGAAGCGAAAGTATACCAGGCTAGTTCTGGGCAAGCTAACAGCTAGCGTTCCGGTAGACGTGGTGTAACAGGCGATACTGTGCCGATGAGGCTCTCTGGACGTATGGGTAACGCTTTCTGTCTGGAGCAAGCCGGCGTAAGCTTTAAAGCATTTATTTCATCAATATAGCCGTATTGTGTTGTATGCTGAGCTACAAAGCAGGCAAAGCTAACGCCAAGCTATTATTTTTCTCAGAAATACCGTCAAACTCTTGAGTCAGAGTGTGACTGACTGTCACTGATGAATAACATCAGTTTCATTTGATTTAATGTTGAAAACAACGCCACGATACAATTGCAGAAATGGAGCAAGGCTGTCAGTGTGAAGTGACACAGTGGTACAAGCTGCCACAACATGAAGTAGCACTCACACTAACTGTAGGCTGATTGTCACTAACAGTGTTAAGATGCCACATGGCTGCAGTGGGGGCCAGCGGGGTGCTGATTGATGGCCCTGCAGTTGAGACGGCCTGGCTGTCATGACTGCGATCATTTGGATGCTCACATTGCTTCCTCAGGTCCTACCAGGTGAGTGTATGCTGATGGGATGTAATGCTTTGGTTCCACAAGCCTGAAACCCCTGGAAGTGCCTGCTCTCCCAGTCTGCAGCAGTGTTTTTGTAGTCTAGTTTTTTCTAGTTTTTTTCTAGTATTTTATTTTATTTTTTTAATTAGTTTTAAATGTTTAGTTTAAGTCAGTTTGGTTTCAGCTAGTTTGCAATGCAGGTTTGCTGGTTTCAGTTTAGTTTTTATTGTTTAAAAGTTATAAGTTTCATTTTTAGTTAGTTTTAGTTTCATTTTGTGTCAGTATTTCAGGATTTTTTATTATAATATGGGGGGTATTTGTGAGGGGCAAGATTAAGGCAGTGTGGCTCAGGCGGTAGGGTGGTCATCTGGTAATCAGAGGGTTCCTGAGGGTTCGTGGTTTGATCCCTGCTCCTCCAGAAAGTATGCTGAAATGCCCTTGAGCAAGGCGCTGAACCCCTAACTGTGCCTGATGTGCAGCTTGGCACCTTGCATCGCAGCCTCTGCCATCGGTGTGTGAGTTGGGGAATGTGAGGCAAACATTGTAAAGCACTTTGAGTGGTCGGTACACTTAGTGCAATAGAAATTCATTCCATTACCATTTGCCATTTAATAAATTCAGAATACATTGTGAAGACAGTTCACTCATAGTCATGTAGATGCCCCAGTCTCAGTAAACATCAACACCAATGTCTCCTAACTGAACTAAAGACATTTTCTGTGTATTTGTATTTTATTTTAGTTTGTTTTGTACATAACATCATTTTAGTTAGTTTTAATGTTTTTCTAAAGTATTGTTTTTATTTTTACTTCAGTCAGCTAAAATGATTTTTCACATCTAGTTTTAGTTTTTTGTTTAGTTTTAGTCAACTAAAATAAACTTGTTCTGCACAATTCGCGGTTTTGTGTGGCTTCCTGTGCAACACTAGAGGAAGTTCACCCATTTATCAGCTGGCTTATATGTGTGCAGTGGTGATATGATGAAAGTTAAATACACTGCCAAGTACCGTGACACTTTCCTGGAAGAGGTTGGAGAGGAAGCAGTTTGGGGGGGGGGTTACTGCATGATTATTTTTTTATATTACTAGGAGGTGATAGAAAGGGGATGATCTCTGTTTTCATTCGACGCCTGCAGTTTGCGTAAGAGTTTATATGCCCACCTGAATCCAGTTTAAAGGTTATTTCTGGCATTTTTTTTTTTACTTGGGCCCTATTTGTCCACCTTGAGGTCCAAATGACTGATAGGGACAAAAAGTTCTAAAGTCGGTTAGGGCTGGGAGAAAAAAATGATTCACTTCAGTAATTTTTTTGGCAATTTTTTAATTGTTATTTTTTTATGATTGACTCAGATTAAAGTAAAGATCTTAAAAATATGAAACTAGCTGACCTAAGGAATCCGTTGACACCAAGCTTGTCATGCGAGGTTGTTGGCAAGGGGGCTGAATATTGTTCCTAAGTTAAGCTAAATTTTGGTAAGGGAAAATCTGCTATGGCCATTTCCAAAGGGGTCCCTTGACCTCTGACCTCCGGCTCTCTGAATGAAAGTGGGTTCTGTGGGCAGCCACGGCTCTCCCCTTTGCAGACATGCCCACCTTCTGCTAATCCCATGCAGTTTGGGCCACAAACCATGCAGTCCAAATGTGTTCTTGTGGCCTGTTGGAACATGGTGTGTGTGTGCAGACTGGGGCCTAAACAGTCTTGGAGCTGCATCAGTTGGCTTTGACTGGAAAGCTGAGACTCTTGTGGATTCAATGAGCCACATTTGATTCATGTGTGATGATGTTAGCCCCCATAGCAGCCATTTCATTTCATGGAGATTTTGAAACTTGACATTAATGTGTAAAACTATTGCGACCTTTAAGATAATTACAGCTTTATGGGAGGTTCCCCAGTTGCTCACCGGGTAAGAGCATGTGCCATGTGTTAAGGCTGAGTCCTGATCACAGCATCCTAAGTTCAAATCCAACTTCAGGCCATTTGCTGCATGTTATCCCCTCTCTTTCCTCTACCCTTCCTGTTTCTCTCCACTGTTTGTTCAAAAAACAAAACATCGCAATACATCCTGATACTGAATCACAATAGAATCTCAATATTGAGAATTGCAAAACATAATGAATTGGCACCCAAGTGTTGTGACTGTATGGACTGTACTTTATTTTGACCCAGGTCTATACTTTGTAGAAGCCTGCTATATTAATGTGTTGATATATCTAGGTTTATTTACTTGTTTGTCGTTTATTTGTTTTTCAGCCATGAGTGAACTTCCTACACCTTACAATGTGAAAGTGAACTCGAGTCATTTCATTCATCTGTTGACTTGGGAGCCTGGACCAGGGACGCCCCGAGAAGCCTACTACAATGTCTCAGTTTGCTCAGCGCAGTGAGTGTGTTGTGTATAGTGTAGTTGTATGTGCATCTATCTGTGTGTATGTGTGTGTTCTCATGCCTGTTTTGAGTGCAGAACCTGTAATGTTCCCCGGAAATTCTCACAGCATGAGTCAGGAGCTTCCTTTCTGCCGCAGGCCATTTCATTTGTGTTAGTGGGGGGAGACTAGAAGCTACTGAGTTGGAAGATGATGAACAAAGCAGCCAGAAACCATGGATCTGCCAGAACAGGAATGTTTGTCGGTGTTTGTACAGTCCCACGCACATGAACACACCACACCAGGATCTAGTAGCATTTGCAAATACTTCTTATTTTTATTTTAACTGACAAGGAGTACTCATTCTGAGTTGTCAATCACAGATCAGCGTGTTAAGTTGACTTTCATACTTTTTTCTATTTTGCTGCTGTTATGTTTCTTTCATCTTGGCAGGATAAAAACAGCAGTGACACGCCCATACGCTCAGTCATAAGGTGTCCTAACCACTAATCCCTTACTTACCTTCTCTCATACTGGTTCATGTGTCACGATTGCCAGAGGTTAGAGAAATGGTTTTGTAACGGAAAGGTGACCAGTGTGAATGTTGGCTGAGAAAAAACTACTGCTGCTGCCCTTGAGAAAAAAATATGCTCCATACTGGTTAAATCACTGAAACACTTTGTGCTATCAAACTCCACTGTAGCTGCACCAGAACATTAGCACTTAACTGACATAGGACAGAGGGAGAAGGCAATCAGCAGGTTTTGTTTGGACAACATTTATTCAGTCTCTGTGCCACGTCAGTCGGATCCAAATGGAAATGAATTGTTTCAGTCCTGAAATGAAACAAAACTATAAATAACGATTAGATACGATAAGATTCTGTTACTGTCTTGAAAATAC
This sequence comes from Myripristis murdjan, assembly GCF_902150065.1. Taxonomy (NCBI): domain Eukaryota; kingdom Metazoa; phylum Chordata; class Actinopteri; order Holocentriformes; family Holocentridae; genus Myripristis; species Myripristis murdjan. Next base: position 3,455,246 of record NC_044000.1, read on the forward strand.
TGTATAAATCATCCAACAACTGAGTGACATTGAACAGTACATCCCTGATTTAACAGACCATAAATAATGCAAGAAATGTCTAAAGAGATTCAGGGTACTGCTATACAATGATGAACAATCAAGACTTAGAAAATCAAATAAAGCAAACTCGATAACAGAGAACAATTAATGCACCTGCTCCAGTTTCCTATGTGCTTGTGGGTGTTATTGTTTTTCCTGAGGACGACAAAGTCATTCTTTAAAATTTCACTTATGCTTATAGGTTAAGGTTAGGGTTGGTAAGTTGGCTATGGCTGAGATTACAGAAAGGCGAAAGATGGAGAAAGTAAGTAAGCTAATCAGACTGTGGTTCCTGAGTCCAGTCATGTGACCTCCACTACAGTGACATCACATCCATTTGCCCAGTTGTACTACACTATGAGGAGTAGAAGTGTAAGAAATGACTCACTAATACTGAAAAACAGAAAAACTAAAAAAAATCATTTCACAAAAGTAATTTGGATGATTTGATAACAGCTCAGCCACTAGTCAGTGGGTGCAGTTTTGTTAGACATGCAGGTATGTGAGTGGAAGTAAGAAAAAGTATACCAACAAATACTGAATGATTAACCACAGAGCTGTGGTAATCCAATCACTGTTGAATTTATCAAGTCACTTGATAATCTTTAATCGTTTATCCTCAAAAGCAGTTTTATCACATTGTTTTTCAGTTCATTTTTATTTTATTTGACGGTGCTTCTTTATCAAATCGCTACTGTTGTTTAAATAAAATCATCTTATCGTTTTTGTTTTTGTTTTTTTACCTCCACTGCTCTTACTGCAGTAGGTGGCCCACAGGCATAAAGGTGAGGCAGGGATCAGCTCAGACAGTCTTCCATTATTAAGGAAAGCATAAAGTCCTCAACAAACGGCATCTTGATGGCGTCTTGTATCAGGATGTATTTCAGTAAACAGGATGTTCGGGCAGCACATAACAGGGAGCGAGCATTCAGAAGTGGTCCAAACATTTCAGATTTCAGCCATGGTGTTTAGGGAAAGGAAACAAGCTTTTGGGGTGAACACCCAAAATTGCACCACTATAAAATGCTGTTACACATGTCACTTTGAAAGTTGTAATGTTTTATAGGATGTGATGGCCTAAGGACAAATTGTTCAATATCTGTGATGATATTACTGGTTTGAATTTTTCTGTGTGCCTGCTGCTATGCCATGGAGTAGTCATTAAAGCTACACTATAAAAGCAAGGGGGTTTTGATTTAAAAATGTAAACCCCAGGATTTTCACAGCATTTATTGTTAGATGTACATCAAGACATGGTTAATTAGCGAATGAGGTGCCCAAGCAATTTTTAATTTTTTTGAAAATATACCTACAGTATTGCCATTGCCTCAGATGCTCTAACCTCAGTTGTGTCTTCTCCTGTGTTTCAGTGGCACATCCTGGGAGCCGGTGAGCGGCTGTGAACATGTCAAGCAGCCATTGTTGTGCAACTTAACCGAGGCCTTCCCTGACCTCGAAATGGCCTACTACATCAGTGTCACAGCAGCACTCGGGGACCAAGCCTCACAGCCAGCCTACCAAAATGACTTTGTACCCCTCAGAGACAGTAAGGGCCACAGTATCAGACCCAAAAGATGTTGAATAGTAAATGCAGCATCCAGATGTCAACATCTTTTTAGGACATGACTACACTTAACTTTTTACTGCAACATTTGTGGCTATTACAAGAGCTACACAGTGAAATCAAGAGAGACTCCTCAAAATGCTCGGAAAAAAAGAATTCATACTCATGAACAGAACATCATGCGTAATGCTGGATGGCTGTCGCAGCAGTTTGGTGGTGATGGTATTGTATTGTAAAGAAGACCTAATGTCAGACTTATCACCATAGTGTTTTTCTTTACACAGCTGGCACTCTGATGCTCTTTGACATGCTGTCTATAAATACAAGTAAAGCCTTGTGTAAAAAAACAAACTTGTACCCTGAGATGGCTTCCATTCTACCAGAACATCACACATAAAATGACATTAGCTAAGCCTGCTCTCCATTTGTGCCACAAGCATTCAAGAGCAGGAAGTTGCACATCAGCAAAATACGTCTTCGGGGAACATTGAGTAGTTTCTGTTCACCACATCAGAAAACTATTAGTGGCTGCTTGATGGGGGGGAAAACCTAAACCGATCTTACATATATGTATTTTTCCTTGGTGCTGAGGTTTTTTTGAATCTCAATTGACTTCCTGGTTAAATAAAATGTATTTACATCAACATTGAGTGCCATGTTTTGGCATTATGGATTACATAATCATTCCATATTTAGGTTTTTTTTTTTTCCTTTGTGATATCATTTTAGAATTGAAAGTGTGATGCATCAGCTAGTCTTAATACCAAAATCATAGTTTTGGCATTGTGAAAATCCTATGGAGTATTTGAAGAACAGCACCAAGTGACGTTATCCCAATTATACTTCTCTTTTTCTTATTCAAACACACAAATTGAAACTAAATCAAGTACTATACCCCTTCAAGTTCTATTTTGTGTTTTCTTGATTTATTCCTGTATGCCTCAAAAGGCATGACAGGTCTAGAGATCATTCTGTGTGCTTCTGTCTGTCTGTTCAGTTGTTTTTCCCTCCGTTGTGATGTCTCTGACACTGCTGATGGGATTTGGACATAATAGGGAAATAACAAGTCAGTGCCCCAAGTTACCACCTGCCAAGCAGTGAAATTGGTCTTTGTTGATAAATTAGTAACCTGCCACACTGGCTAGAAGCCTTTTGATACGAATCCATTTAAATATTCCAGTGATATATCGTCCCTTCCTGGTCTCTTTCCTGGTCTCTTTCCTGGTCTCTTTCCTGGTGTGTGAAATGAACTTGCCTTGCCTCTGTCATCCTTGTGTCTTCCAGCTGACCTAGACCTGCCCCTGCTGACTGTCACTCCCTGTGACAGAGATCTATGTGTCAGCCTTCATCCTCCTGTGGAGCACCTCAGGAAGGTCTATGACTCCTTCCATTACAACCTCTCGGTCAAGAGCAGCAGCGCTGACACACCCAAGGTATTGTGCACCAGGAACCAAAGTTTATCTCATTAAGAGTATCTCAGACCAGTAGTTATTAATCAATCTATCTGATCCCTCGCTGGTCAAAGTTTACAAAGTTAAAATCAGCTGCTGTCGTGTTTGGTTGGTCTGAAAACCATCAGACTCTTTGGTCATGACAGCACATGATTGAAAACCTCTGTTTCCTCTGTTTTAGACAATTATAGAAGGTCAAGTTGAAGTTAAAGCCAGGCCAGCGGAATTCACATTAGAATAGATTAACTATCTCATAATTATCCAGCGTATAAGTGTGTTCTCTATTTACAATAGAAAACACACTTAAGTTCAGCTGTTTATCTTAACACATGGATAGTGTTCTCTTCTATGTATGCTTTCATACTAGTTGAATATTACAAGGTTTAGTTGCATCCAATCCTAGAAATTGGAAGTCAGTGTAACAATGTACTAAGAAATGTGAATGATCCAGACAATGTCGACATGTTGATCAATCTAATATACAGCTTTCAGTATGTTGTTTTGCATTGTATGCCCTTTAGAAGAAACTGACCATGGTTGAAGAGCTTAGTTTTTTAAGATAGAGGAACTCAATGCTTACACTTGTCCTGCAGACGAGCTTGTTAGCCAACATCAGCTGTCCAGCTTGGCTTGGCTAACTAGGCATCAGTAACATTGGCTAGCTCTAGGCATCAGTAACATTGGCTAGCTCTAGGCATCAGTAACATTGGCTAACTAGGCATCAGTAACATTGGCTAACTCTAGGCATCAGTAACATTGGCTAGCTCTAGGCATCAGTAACATTGGCTAACTAGGCATCAGTAACATTGGCTAACTAGGCATCAGTAACATTGGCTAGCTCTAGGCATCAGTAACATTGGCTAACTAGGCATCAGTAACATTGGCTAGCTCTAGGCGTCAGTAACATTGGCTAACTAGGCATCAGTAACATTGGCTAGCTCTAGGTGTCAGTAACATGCTCTTCTTTTTATTCCATGCATGCATTAGTCATGGAGGGTCGAGCCCAGATATTTCCTCTACTGTCTAGTGCTTATTCACTGGTCTGTGTATGCTATTCTGTGGCAAACTCTACCATGTCACAAGAAGATACCAGTCTGGGCTTTAAATTTGTGCAAAATTGTTGCTCTTGCAAATGTTATTCATACTATTACTATATTATTTGAGTTAATAGGTTTTAGTCTGTTAGCTCATGAGAATGAGGGCCTGTGCTAAGAGAGTCCAAACTGAGCCCATTGGGTTTTTTTTTTTTCCAATATTCAAGCCTACTTTGTTTGAACAGAAGCTGAAATGTGAAATCAGTACCATACCCAGCATTTCCAAAGCGTAATATCCATTTGCTCCAGAACTTTGCAACAACAGTAATCATGCATTAAGCATCATGGAGTGAAAGAACATAGTACATACATTTATTATACATTTATTATTGGATCTACTGAGGTTTCAGTACAGTAGCTAATATGACTAGTCTGATTAATAAATGTGCAACAATGTGCAAAAATTTAGTCCCATCCCAACCAAACACTTCACAAAAAAAGAAAAACAATTTTAACCATGTTTTTGATATATTTTTTGTGTTAAATTACTTTTTAAATTTTTTATTATTATTATTATTATTATTATTATTGTTGTTGTTGTTGTTGTTGTTGTTTTTTAAGTCCAATGCACAGATAATAATCAGGTCTGTGCCTGAGCTTGTACTGTGAAAATCAGACAAGCCCAAATTTGTCTAGCCTTGAGCCCCATACAGACCAGGATGAATTACTCTATTGCAGTGACTCTCACAGCTCTCCTGAAACAAATGCAGGGTCTTTTCTTGCCGTAGTCAAGCTCAAAATTAAACAACTCTGTAATCATTAATGCAAAATCAACAAACTGACATAAGTCACGTGATGACTCATGGTTGCAGCTGATCCTGTCTGTTGCTGTGTTTAGTGTCATGTTGTTTTCCCTGTGTCTCTGACCAGCCCAATCCTCCTCTGTTTTCTCCATTGGTGTGTGTGCAGTTTTTTGAGACCACGTCCCTGAAGGGAGAGATCTTGAAGAATGTGGCCCCTGGCAGACAGTACTGTGTCTCAGTCAGCTTGTCTAAAAAAAACACGGTGCGTGCGGTGTCCAACTTCAGCCAACCCCAGTGTGTCTCCACCACTGGCATCCACTCTGCAGGTACAGTATGTGTGTCTGTGTGTGTTTTTGGACACCCACAGTTTGCTCTGACAAGCTCTGTATAGGGTCACAGGAGAGGTTTATTCTTTTCTTGTTGATTTATCCATTGATCTTCCACACTTTTTTCTCTGTTTCATCTTACCATCTGAGTGCTAGTGTGTCGTCCTGCATATGCACATGACTTAGACTTAGACTTAGAAGATCTTTATTGTCCCCGAAGGGCAATTTTGTGTACAGCACATACATAAAACACATACATCTACACTAAATACAAGACACACACAGGTCACACAGGCCTATCATGCATAGATTCCCTAACACAAGAATAAATAAATGATCTAGAATAAATAACCTAACCAATAAGACTTGCCCATACTTAAGATGCACTCCTCATTTAGTGATGATCTGTACACATCACACCCCTGCCCAAAGCCTGTTTAGTTGTGTGATTGCAGTGGGAAGAAATGAGTTTTTGGCCCGATTTGTTCTAATATTGAGATGCCTGTACCTTCGCCCTGAGGGGAGAAGCATGAATTCCCCTGAAAGTGGGTGGGTTTTATCCATGCAGACCTTGTCTGCCTTTTGGGTCAGCCTGGACAGATAAAGATGATACAGATCAGTCTGCTGCCTCCCAATGATCTTCCCACTAGTTCTCACAAGTTTCTTCAGTCTGTTTCTATGAGTAATTTTAGAATTACCATACCAACATACAGTGCAATAAGCAAGAATACTCTCAATAAAAGCCTTGTAAAATAAGGTCAAGATTTTGCTATCAACGTTAAAAAAATTTAACTTCTTGAGGAAGTACATGCGCTGTTGACCTTTTTTAAAAATAGCATCTGCACACTGATCCCAGGATAGTTTATTATCTATAATAAGACCAAGATATTTGTACTCATTTACTACCTCTATCATTTCTCCCTTTATCATGGATGGGGTATGTGTGGGGGGCTCACGTCTAAAATCAAAGACCAACTCTTTTGTCTTTGATATGTTTAACTGTAAATGTGATGCCTCACACCAACTCACAAAATCACTTAACACTGATCCATGCCCACTTTGATTCTGCTTCAGTAGGCTAACTATAGCAGTGTCATCTGCAAATTTAATTATTACATGTGTGTGTCAGTAATAATTTTGTGCTGTCCCCTCTCTCTGCACAGACGCACAGGTGTCAGCAGGGCTCTGTTTGTTTGTGGTGCTCATTCTGGTCATCCTGGGCCTACTAGTCCAAACTAAATACATCTGTCTCAGAGAGCCACTGCCAGCAGTCCTGGTAAGTAGTTATATAGTGGTAGTACTAGTACTAGGTGTACAAGTAACAGCAGTATTGCAGTGTTGAAGTGCTAACCGTATTGGGACTAGCAGCAACTTTCAGCAAGGAAACCAACTGCTCTTAAACTTTTCCACCTCAAATAAAAACTATGAAATTAAAGGATCATACCAGTGATTTTGAATGTTTGGCCTGTTTACTACAATTTCCCCTCATTTTGCATTGCAACAAACCTTTTTGCAAATCATGCGGGGGTACTAAAAATTTCACTACATAGAATCAAAATCCTGTGATTTTTTTTTTTTTTTTTTTTTTTGTATGAATTTTTTGTTGAAACACCCACCTTTTAATGTTCTGCTTATGCAGCAAGTGTGAAGTCTCTGAAACTTCATTTTCATATCATAGTAGACTGAATGAAAACCAGTGGCTCGATAAAAAGCAGGGAAAATGATATCAGAGTTCTAAAATAATAAAGTATTTCAACCCAGCAAGTATATGCATTTTGTAGAAATTCCACTGAACATCATGGGTATGTTCCTTTAACCTTGAGGAAAAAATAGAACCAGCAGAGTGTTTGCCACCCACTGTGTGTTAGTATATCAATTTATACAATACAAGCTTATGACAAGAATATACTATTACTAAATCTAAAATAAATAAATTTGATGTCTCTTCCTCCCCCCTCTGTGTAAAAAAATGTGATTAAGTTTATAATGGCTGGTTAGAAATTCAAAAATGGATGACCAATGCTTGTAAAATCCCAATCAGATTCACAGACAATCTGAAATACCCTATAGGATGGAAGATCCTTTTCTCCTCTTTGGTATATAAAAAAATAATTTTAAAGTACTAGAAGGATACAGAGGCCCCATCACTACAAGAATGGAAGGGACTAATGAAATATCATTTAAACATTGAAAATGCATCAATGTATGAAGACCGGAACAAAAGGCAACAATTTAGCAAAGTATGGCAGGACATCTATGAAGCCTAGTAAACATATTGGCTAAAGAATAAACACTGGATATGATGACTAAAGAATGGGACCCAAGTGTGTGTGGAAGTATGTGTGTAATTGTGTATGTGTGTCAGGGGAAGGGTGAATGGTATACGTGGATGAGTGGAACTGAATGGTATGTGGATGAGTGGAAGTGTGGAGAGTATAGGGACGGGTATATGTATGGGCTAACCTATAGGATAGGAAGGTACTTACGTTAAGTGGGTAAATGTGTATATGTATGAGTGTGAGTATGAGTGTGAATGTGGTCTAAGACCCTGTGGAGTAGAGGAATACTGTTACTGGTAGGAATTGTATTGTGTTTTGAGTACAAAAGTATACAGTATGCTGGTATATGTATTATCTCGATGAAAGCAATAAAAATAATTATAAAAAAAAAAAAGATGAATTCGAAAAAAAAAAGTATTTTAATTTACAAAGCTGTGTAATTACAGACAAAATGATAACCCCAACAATTTAACCAGATTTTCATACCTTAAAATGAGTTTTAAATCTAGGTTGACTAGATTAGCCTTAATGATTTGATGAAGAGATTTACATTACGTCACCCTTGTCAAGGAGTTTCAGCTACACTTAAATGTTCTGAATGTTCTGTAAATATTTAAAATAACAAATATCACTATAATGTAAATATCTCAGCATTGCAAATATGCTTATGCCATGATTTATGAAGAATGACAATAACATTGTTCTCTTCATGTTTGGATAGTTCGGAAATATATAGATAAAGAATTACGTAATTTTGAAAAAAGCTATTGTTGATTTTGTAAACTGCTCAAAGACGTTTGGAAAAGTATGGGGAAATATTGTACTATCTTTATGTGTATTTATGAGTCCCCATCGTCTGGGGTTAGACTGTCATCCCACACATATTCTGTTTTTTGTCACTGTGAAGAATAACCGCCACCTCTCAAGTCTTGGATTTTGAAATTAAAACTGTTATCACCACTATGGCCAACATACAAAAAATTTAATGCAGTGGTTGCCAGTGTTTTCTGGTCAGCATGAAAATATCCATTATTCATTAATACACTGCCTGTTCAGTGGGAAATTATCAGCAAGAGGTGAAGTAGCCATAGTGTGTGTGTTTTTTCCTGTTTCGTAAAAATGTAGGTTTTGGGTGACACATTCGAGCAAAGTGCCACAAGAAAGAGCTGCAGACATAACCATTCTTGTGCAGAATACACACACACACACACACACACACACACACACAACAGAAGACATAACTTAGAGGTGTGTTGGGATGTGGTTGTGGTTTTAAAAAGAGAAAAGACAAAGGCTGGCAGCTGCAGCACCAGCCCAGTGTTTTTACCTGCAGTAATCTGACAGGACGACAGATCCACTATCATTTAGTTTCTCTGCTGAGACACAGCCGTTCTAATAGGTGGCACTTACTCAGGAGATCACTGGTGATCATTGGCCCACGATCGCCTGTACTGGGCAGATCCCAGGTGTCAACAGCTGCTTTTTCATGAAGTACAAGTAAATAATTAAATGCCTCCAAAAACAAAAGAAAAAGAAAAATCTTTAACACCTGATTAAGAGAATAAAAACATTGCCTCCTGTGGGGGCTTAATGATGAAGCATGCTGTTTTATTCAGAAATAGGGTTCCAGCACAAATTATCACATCTTTTTTTATCAAATAAAATAAGTTAAGCTGCCACAAGCGAGCATATACATGTTTAGTCGCATTTTTGAGATTTTGTCAAGCATTTGCTGTTTCCATCAAGCATTTCTTTTTTCAGTATGTCAAAATGTGCATGGAAAAGGGCTGATAGAAATGTGTTTAATATATGTATAATATATGTGCAGCTGTCTGAATGCAAAGCAAGACAAAGCAAACATGCATGTGCTTAGTCCACCTGCCCTGCATAAATAGTCTGAAATAATGAAAAATGGTTTGAGAAAAAATATAGCCTTGATCTGTACCCATGGCCAAAGCAAAGCAAAACGGGAGTTTAGAATCTTAGATAATTTGCTGAATTTCATTTATAAATAGATTTTCGTGAGAACATGCTCCAGTTGGGAGTCACCAGTAGTGTTTGAAACCCTCAATTCCTATCAGTCATTGCTTTATTTTATCACACCGCTGTGTAATACACGAGCCGTTATGTGTGTGGGTGCCACTTACAGTCAGCCTTTTACAATTTGTGGTGTTTGTCTCATGCAAGGGGGATTCAAACATGCTTTTCTCATAAAATATAATGGAGTTTCATGTTCCATTGTTAATGGCAATTAGTCAAGCACAGCGACTGCTAGATGGAGAGGGGTTTTCCCACCTTGTATGGCTAATAAATTAAACTTGAGATCTGGCAGGGATGGATGGTTATTTCTTGTCAATGACAGTTTCTTTTCCAAATGTTGTTGATGACAGGAAAGCAATAGAGAATCAGCTAATTTCATTTTATATGATTCGGAATAATTTTCACTGATGGGAAAGGTATTTCTTTCCCAACAGAGAATTTAACTCCTGGGGATTACAAGATTTTACTAAACCCTACACAAATAGTAGTGCCATATGGCAGCTGACGATGTAATAAGTGGTAGCTAGTATAAAAAAAAATGTCAGAATGTAATAAAATAGCCCTTCAGATGGGTTGTAAATGTAATGAAATCTGTTGCTGTTGTAAATTGCTGGATAAAGTAATGTGGAAGACCTTTGTGTTGCTCATACATTCTTCTTAGATGTTATTCTGTTGTTATTAATCCATATTACTTAAGTTACATCAGGTAAAAATATGTCATACCCCCCTTTAAGTCATAATTTAGTTCAATGAAGATTTTCAACTCACTGAGTGGCAGTAGGACATTGTATTACACTTTGGCAAGTTGTTACATTATTCATGTGTTATGGCCTGATTTCTGCACTCCTGAACCTGTCATATTGAATGAAAAATTGCAAATTGTAACATCAGATTTAGGAGTCAGAGTTAAAAAAAAAAAAAAAAAAAACCATTCCTTGTAACATCTGAAAAAGTCAGTAAAATGACTACCCCCCACCCTCCCCACCACCAGCAGTTGTTTTTGGGCATGCTTTGTGTGATCCATGACATGCTTCTGGTGAACACTTGTATTTTAAAAGGAGTTGTCTGGACTGCTGTTGATCTGACCAACTAATAACTTTTTTTTTTTTTTAATTGTCTCTTTCTCCTCACAGACATCCATCAAGCACACAGAGGAGATGCTGGTCCCTTCACCCTGCTGTACAACCTCTTATTCCCTTATACATATTGAGCCAACACTACCCTCTAGAGGTGAAACAGACAATAACATGTCAGATGACAGCGATGGGGAAATAGACATGGGGAGCACTACTGGGAGCAGGGGAGGAGACTATAATCTGCATGCAGGCATTAACCTCTCAGCTCCCTCCTCCTCCTGCCTGTCCTCTCCTTTGTGCCTTGAGCCTGCACGGCCGCCAAATTCCTCCCCAAGCCTCAACACCTCGCTCAACCCATCTGACATTTTGGTTCCAGACTCTGAGCTCAACCGACTTTCAGTATCAGAGCAACAGCCACAAGCTTTGATTTCAGCAAATATCCAGTTGTTCGCAGGATCAGACTGTGCACAGACCACATGGACAACCTCACAGCCTTCTGTTTGTGGGCCAGAATGGGACCAAAGTGCTTTGGGGCTCCGTCCTCATACAGACAGTTGTGATACTTTGGTTGTAGAGGGAACCAAGCCAAAAGAGGAGGAGGAGAAGGAGGAGGAGGAGGAGGAGGTGAAAGAGGGGAGTGGCCAGGGGGTGAACCTCCTCTTGCTAACCTTCGGTGGGCATGAGGGGGAAGAGGAAGAGAAGGACAAACCAGGTGTGGAAATGTCAGAGGTGGGAACAGCATGTCACTTTGAGAGAGATGAGTCCTGTTTCAGTACCACTCCCCTCCTGCCCTCACAACCTTCTCATGCTCAGGAAGCTGCTATACAAATGGAAGCCACTTTTGCTGACAAGAAGGAGGATGACGAGGACGAGGATGACAATTTCTCTGCTTACCTGAGGCGATGACCTATCTGACATAGAACATTTTGTAAATGTCTTTTGCATTTTTACTGCTCATTTTTTTTCGTGGTGGGGTAAAAAAGTGATATAATGTGAAGATGTCTGTCAGCATATTAAGCTGCACTGGTGTCAGTTCATTTTCATCAAGCTCAGTAGCTATTCATAGCTTCATATAGGTAGATAGATAGATAGAACTTTATTCATTCCCAAAGGGAAATTCAAGTGTCCAGCTGCTCATAAAAACAGCCATAATTAGAATCATGCATACAATCAAATAAAATCAAATCAAAAATCATGCATGCAAAAAATGCATTATTTTAAATACAATTTAAAATAATGCATCATATATAACAGTAGCTTCTTATTTTAGCCAGGATCTCGGGGCTCCTGTATTGTTCATGTGCCACCTCTTGCTAAAACGCCCAAACTCTGTGACTTCCAGCAGCTATTTCATCCACAAACCGAAAGGGACAATTTGACACATTATTCTCCTCACAACATTGAGTATTGCAAATGAGCTTTAAAAATCAGAGCTTGAACTGAGTTTTTAATTGACAGAAATGATGTCAGTCCAGGTGTATGACTCCTACTACAATGACTCAAATGTTATGGTCTTTAATGAAACAACTTATATCAAAACAGAGAAATCTCACTTTCACACAACAAAAACTGAACTACATATGGCAAAAGCCTAAGCGTAATTAACATTTAAATACAAGTCTAGTCTTGCTGAGTATGTCTAGTCAAGTCTAGTCTAACCCTCTTGAAGAGAAGAGGGTCACTTTGCAGTGGATGTTGGACCCACAAATCAGTGCAGGAGAACAAAAAGTCCCATACATGTGAGCAGGTCCTGGACATTAGGAATTATTAGCTCAGTACAATTGAGCGTTGCAGCCCCTGAGGACATGCTCCGCTAATGTCCTCACATTGTCATTGTGTGCCATTGTGTTCATAAGTTTATTATCATATGGTTATGATTTCAGTGTGCTAATCTGTTGACATTACCTGACTGTTACTGTGCTGTTGCTACCAGGCAGATAAGTGGAAACTAGCCAACTGCACACCTTTCAGATTTCTGGTCGTGTGTAGCTCAGGGGGTAAGGTGTGGCACTAATACTGACGTTTTTAGGAGTTTGTACCTTAAAATAGATGTCTTATAGTATTCTGTTGTGATCCCCATACTGAAAAAAGAAAAGTACACCCTAAAATGCCGTAACATCGTTAACATGCACTCTCTCACAGAACCACTATTAGACCTTTTTCACAGCTGCTGTTTTGACATGAAATAACAGATTGGCACATAGGTGTTACTGATGACATTAATTAGGTTCTTATTCATTTAGGTCAATGGAACAGAACGATAATTAATATTATTAGTAACGCCAGTGTTAATGTGCTACTTCATGTGAAAATGGCTGCTGTGAAAAAGGGCTCCTGACAGTATAGCTTGCTTTCCTGGGTCCACTTTATCGTTTGCCGGTGCATTTCCTCTGTCTGTGCTTGTTAATGTTTGATTGCTGAATTTTTGGAAGCATCAGTGATAAATGTCAGGTTTTGGTGGCACCACAGAATCAAGGAGCAAGGGCTTCCCTCTAGGTGTGTTTTGAGTAAGTGGCATGACTTTTTCTCAACTTGAAAACTGAAAATTGCCAAAATGTTTTTTTCTCTTGTTGGTGTTACTGCTTTCTCCACCTACACCTGAATGGAACAAGTTCACACCTCTTTAGCAGGGCTTGTCAAAGATCATTCTTGAAAATGAAGGAAATCCCTTACTGAATTTGAAAGTGACACCACCACACATGAAAAGTATTCATTTCTTCCCACAATAGCAATGAATTGATGATATATAACAGATAAAGAAATATGAAGTGGATTTTTGCTTGAAGTGAGCTCCATCCTGGGTGCCTCAGCCTGCACTAAAAGTTGTATTATGAAGAGTTTTGAGCAAGCCCAGTCTGAATCTTACTACTGTATTGTGTGTTTAGAGAATCATCCACTAGATGATCCAGTAACTTCAGCAGGCTTACCTGAATATGAATTGATGTGACTCATATTTGATGGATTTCTGTTACAAGTATCTCAATCTTGTTGCAGCTGAAAGTATGATTGAGTGACAGCAGCATGTCCCATATGTTATTTCTCATGGAGACAACTTTGCAGAAGCCGAGTCTGATAAATACTGGTTTCCATCCCCATGTACTGTATAGCATTTTGAAAAACCTGTATCTGTTCTTATATAATTAGTGTAGACACAATTTAACAAAAAGGTCATTCCAAATGTGGTCAGTTGAGTAGTAATTTTAAATAGTTGAATGTTTATGTATCATCATTGCTTTCTCTTACAAGCACAAGCTGCCACCTATTCATCTTAGAGTCATGTTTTGGTTAAAATATGACTCTAAGATAGTTGGTTGTTTTTCTCCTTACACATTTTTAAAACCTACTGTACGCCTTATGTTACCAATACACTCAGCACTCAGTTAAACTTTGTAAAAAAAAAAAAAATCATTTATCATTGCAAGTTACACTGTATAGACATGTTATTTCAGTAATGTAATCAAACAATGCCATATTTGTATTAGCCACATATGTTTTATTTTTATATTGAGAGCAAGCATTACCTAACACAGTGCAAAAGAAAAAAAAAACTCACAGGATCCAGTGTTATGCTATGCATTTGTCTTTTTCAAGTCAATAAATTTCAATCTTAGATATTAAGGCATGTTTTGTCATTTATACTTGCATTGCAGTAAAAGCAGCAAGGCTTCCAAGTGTAGCTAGTGCATGCATTTGAGATTTCCTCAAGCTTACCTTGACCAGAAACTCAGTTAACAAAGCACACAGAGGCAAATATATGAACACACATGAAAAAAAAAACAAAAAAAAACAGGAAAACAAACCTCAAACATGCAAGATAAAAGAAGGCACTGTGTTGTCAGCTAACAGTGTCCAGGGCAATTGAGTGCCCAGTGAGTGCTAGATCTGAGTCGAATGCAGGAATCATGGGGCAAAAAAACAGGGAGGGACTTCTGGGGAAACTGAAACTCAGCCTTGTAAATTCGAACAACTGAGTTGTTTCCCAGCCCCCCCTCCCCTTCCCCTCTATATGTTGAGCTGTAACCCAAAACACAAAAGTCTTATCATCCTGCTTAAGAACAAGACTGAAGGTGCGTCCATGAATGGAAGATGGGGTGGTGGACACCATTACTTCTGCATTTACACCTTGGTAATGCTCTTCAGGGGCGGTAAAGGAGAATATTTGAGATGAATACTTACTTGGCATATGAGGATGTTAGATTTTTGTCAGTTATAAGAAGGGAAGTTGTGTATTTTGTCTAATGGGCTCTGTTCTCCTGCATCCACCCTTTTGTGTCTTTTTATGTGTCCTTGGCATTTGCAGCTTACTCTGACATTTGCTTATGGTTGCATGGCTACATCTAGGTGTGTGTATTTAGGTTGGAATCTAGCAAATAACTAGTATCTTCAGATAGGTTTACTAGCTGCAGCCTCTGCTTACCTTAAAATGAGTTTTAAATCTAGGTTGCAAATCATACGCATATATAGATGTTTCTTTTCAGCATGCATGTGTTAGACACAAACATCTGTCATTACCATCAAACCACATCATTTCTCTGGTTACATGTTAACTTGCTTTTTCTCTTACTGTTTTTGAAGGGATTTACTTCTCTCCCTCTGTCCAGTGGCAGGTGTGTCTCTGCCTGCCCCTGTCAATGTGTCCATAGATTCCCTAAACATGGAACACACACTCAACTTCCTGCCAGGCCTGGGGACTTCAGCCGACGCACACTTCAGAGTTCAAATACTCCGCTTCAGGTACCAGAGGCAGCCGAACAGAAAAAGTCAAATCATTTCAAGAAATGTGACAGTGGTTTTTATGGTTTATGTAAGGTATTGTGGTTTAATTAGATGATATACATGTCACACAAAAGGTGATGGAACGAGAAAGGAAGTGGGGTGATATGCCATTGGTTGTGAAGATGAGGAAAGACTGAGCCCCTAGGGTGTCCGTCAGTTAAAGGACAAGTCCAGCTTTTTGGGAAATTGGGCTGCCAGCCATCTGGCAGCCCAATTTGGTGAAAGGGGGTGGTGAAAAACACCACCCTCCCTGGATTAAAGGTCTATGTTCTTATGCCTGCCGGAGCTTATTGTATTGTTTTGACTGATAGTATCCCCATCATAGCATGGAGATGGTAAGTTGACCAAAAAGGCAAATTGCCAAAAGTTAGTGCGGTCCCTTTAGAAGCTCTTGATTTATCGGTCAGACACTTGCAGTTAGTTCAGACATCGCATTCTGCCCGATGAGACAAAATCAAACACTCCTCATGTATTCCTGGGAAAATGTGGTCTTTCTGGTCAGTGAGCTGAGTGTGTAGCCAACACTACATAGGTTCAGTTTAGGTCACTGCATGTTTACGTGCTGTATGCAGGCGTGTGTGACGTCCACCAGATGGTACAGGGGAGTCTCTGCTGCTTCCCAGTCTAGTTCAGCATGTCAGCCTATGACAGCCCTGGAGGATGTTTCCTTTTCATTTCTCGAGTACTTTCCTCTGAATAGGCACTTTCTATTATGCAGAAATGTTTTTTTGAGTATGACACATAAGGCACTGTAAGTTTTGTTTCTTGTTGACTGTGAATGCGATCTGTGCCAACATGCTCATCAGCATGATGAGAGCTATTTTTTTCTCTCACCTTCCTTCTCCCTCCCTCGGTCCTGCATCACCTTTGGTATAAGCTGATTTATCAGGATGACACACCATATTAAAACCAGCAGAATTCTGGTATCTGTCAGCATCTGTCTCACTGCATCTCTTATCACTTCATTTAGGAGGAGGAACTCATGGAAGCCTGTGGCCGGTTGCTTGGAGCTGGCAGCCACACAGACTTGTAACCTAACCGGAGAGTTCACGGAAACGCTGCAACAGTACCAAGCCCGTGTCCAGGCCTTTACACCCACCCAGGAATCAAACTGGACATTAACAGGGCATTTCACACCATATACAGACAGTGAGACACCACAAATTTACAGAATAGCAGCCATTTTGACATGAAATAGCAGGGTAAACAGGTGGTACTAATGGCATTAATGAAGGTTCTGTTTCATTTAGGTCTAACAGAGCCAGGGTCCTGTGTTGCATGCATGCTGTCTCGCTGAAATGACTCTCTCATAAATGGAACAGAACCTTCATTAGTAACGTCTCTGTTTAGCTGCCGTTTCATGTCAAAATGGCTGCTGTGAAAAAAGGTCTACTGATCGAGTTAAACATCAGTGGTTGTTTGGCTGCATCCACAAGTTAGCTGGCAAAGTTGGATGGCAAAGAGGTGGTCAACTGTGGTCAAAATATAAGTAAAAATTACTTTCATTCATTCACCACCATAGGGCTTGCAGCTATATGTTAGTATGGATAAGTTGAGCTTTGAAGGTGAGCAAGGAAAACTAGCTAACAAATGATAGCTTTTTTTTTTTTTTTTTTTTTTTTACAAACCTTTTTATCTCAAAAGCAGCATCAGGCTGTCTTAGCTAATGCATAATTCCAGGGCCGTTACCCAGTCCAGGGACTAAAAAAAACAGCCCTGGACTTTGACTAAGCCCGGCCCAAAACAACAAATTTCTGAGTGGGGTGCGGTGCCGGTGCAGTTGTTATTATGTTAAATTCCGCGTTAAAAATAGATTCCGTTTTATTTGGCTAATTCCGTGATTCCGTGATCGATAATGCCACGAAAAAAGCGAGTTGCGCTTTTCGGCGCGCTGTTTGCATCCCTGCATTTGGATGCTTCGCTCTCTAACTGCCTAATTTTTTTCTCTCTTACCCTCTCAGCCCCACCCTTTTCTTTCCTTTTTTAGGATTAGCAGCATTACCATGGGCTGTGTCCGAAATCACTCCCTAATCACTATATAGGGCACTATATAGTGATTACGCCTTTTTGTAGGGGTGTCCGAATGTTTAGTGATTATTAATGTTCACTATATAGTCCACTGGATGTATCCCACAATCCACCGCAAAATGTAGTGGACATCCGATGGTCACTAACCACCAGGCAATATATCCCGTCATGCATTGCGGAACGGCGCCGAACAACGGGCGAAGTAGTGTCCGAAACGGTCCGCTATTGAGTTCACTATATAGTCCACTACATTGAATTCCCTATATAGTGAGTAGGGAGGAGTGAGTGAGTGAGTGATTTCGGACACAGCCATGGTCTCTCTCTAGTCATCTCAACTTGCACACACTACTACAAGTATCTTTGACATGGCTGAGTGGCGAGGGCGTTGGGCGTGGTACAATCTGTGTGAGAAATATACAAATACAAACCTCGTATCAAAATTTGTTTGTAGGCCACACCCACTTTCGATCGAATGGCCTAAAAAGTTTATCCGGTGATAGCTGGCCCAAGTTTTGAGATGATGTGTAAATCTGCTCACAAGTTATGAGCCCTCTGTGACATGCCTTGCCTAATCCCACGCATCCTTTTGGCCAAGGGATGCAAAGGGTTAGTCACTTCCTCCTTGATCCACGTCCAATCCTCCCACAAGGTTTGGTGGAAATCTGAGCAACGGTTTGGGAAATCATGCCACTGCCATTTAGCCAGCTAGCTAGCCCTGAACTGTTTTTTTTTTTGTTTTTTTTTTGGCTCCATCCACTGTTGTTTAACTCAGTCACATTATTTCTGCTCAACATCAAAAATATGATTGTGTAATTAAAACTCCAATTTGCTATGTACTTAGCCATGTTTCTTTGTTCACATTAGCATGTAGTCAAAAAAAGCCTTCCACATAATGTGTTCAGTGAGAATTTCAGTTTTCCTCAGCATCATCTCAATGCCAGACATGTTTTCTTCAAATAATTTGCTGATGTATCACCACTTTAACCTGTGATGAATTTATTCATGACTAACTGAAAGCCAGTGAATTTCCCCCTGTAGCTGTGCTGGGCCCTCCTAAGGTGTCTGTGTCTGGCTGTGGGAACTGCTTGCTCCTGCAGGTCAGTCCTCCCACAAGCGGGTCGATCCAGCAGAACAAACAGCTCCAGAATCTGTACAGTGGGCTCCTCTGTGTGGTGCGCAGGACCAGGGATGGTGCTCAGGTACAGTCAAAGTCAGGGACTGTAGCTCCGAGGTATGAGACAGACTGTGGCCGAGGTGATTCTGTTTGACACCAGTAGTATTGTTGGTGCTAACGTATCCCAAAATGAAGTCTACATTTCCCATCAAACCCATTGCTTCCTGTTACCAAGAGCATGCTGTCCCCCCCTCCCTGACACCGAAGTACATGCGTTTGTTCCCTCTTGCTTTACATAAGGTAGGAAACAGGTTGGAAGTACACTATATGGACAAAAGTCTTGGGCCACCTACACGTTACACCTACAGGAGCTTTTCTGACCTCCCATCCTAAATCCAGAGGCATTAATATGGAGTTGGTCCCTTTGCAGCTAGAACAGCATCCACTCTTCTGGGAAGGCTTCCTACAAGATGTTGGAGTGTGTCTGTGGGAATTTTCACCCGTTCATCAAGAAGAGCATTTGTGAGCTCAGACACTGATGTTGGACCAGAGGGCCCAGCTCGCAATCTCTGTTCTAGTTCATCCCAAAGGTGTTGGATGGGGTTGAGGTCAGGGCTCTGTGCAGGCCAGTCAAGTTCTTCCACCCCAAACTCAGCCAGCCATGCCTTTATGGAGCTGCTTTGTGTACTGGGGCTCAGTCATGGGACAGAAAAGGGCCTTTCCCAAACTGGTCCCACAAAGCTGGAAGCAGAGAATTGTCCAAAATGTCCTGGTGAGCTGAAGCATTAAGATTTCCCTTCACTGGAACTGAGGGGCCGAGGCCGAGCCCAGAAAAACATTATCCCTTCTCCAGCAAACTTTAGAGTTGACACTAGGGGTGGGTATGATTTCTCGAGTACTCGAGTACCCATTGTTGACATCAGTATTCGAGTAACGTCTTACTATTCACACACCTGCGCAGTGTGTTGGTTTTGGCTACATCTCGTTTGCACCCTGTCACCTGCGACCAAGAAGAGTGATGTGTGGAAATACTTTGACAAAAAGGACGATGATAACGTGCAGTGCAAGAGATGTGGCATTAAACTTGTATATTACAGAAATACTAGCTTGATGCTTAACCACATGCGCTTAAAGCTACAGCTAACAGGCAGCCTTGCATCACATCTTTTGCTAGCCCCATTAGCACACGCCAATGTGATGATACCAGAGCAGAGAAGATTAGATTTATTTGAACTTTGTGTTTATGATTTAGGCTGTTGATTGAGAGCTACCTGTTAAGCGACACAGAAGAAAAGTCCATACCGTGGTACAACAACGTGATTGAAGGACCTGTTGTGGTTGTTAAATGCATTTGGAATCGCACATGGTTTACAGTGTTGGCTGTTTATTCACATAAATGGTTAAGTATGATGTAATAATGTCCTCTGACAGCCATAAGCCTGCTTTTTAGTAAACAACATGTCGGGGAGGTCCGTGTCTGACTGGAAACACTAGCGGAACTGTTGTTAAGTGCGGACCTCCCGTAATTATTTTTTACGGCAAAATATATAATTCGCAAGTAATTGATTACTCGTTCATAATGTAATTTGTACGTTCTCGCACTTGGCGACCCTGCTCTGTAACTTTACTTGGTGCTGCCACCTGGTGGCTGAGTCGCTGTGGTTCCTAAACACTTCCACTTTGCAATAGTCCCATTTCCAGCTGATGGTGGAATATCTAGGAGGGAAGAAACTTCACCAGCTGACTTTTTGCAGTGGTGGCATCCTATTACATTACTATTACAGCAGCATGCTGGAACTCAGTGAGCTCTTTAGAACGAGCCATTCTTTCCCAAATGTTTGTAAAGGCAGACTGCATGGCTAGCTGCTGGAGTTTATTCACCTGTGGTGATGGGACTGAATGAAACGGCTGAATTCAATGATTAAGAGGCGTGGAACTATACTTTTGTCCATGTAGTGTATTTTTTCCATCGGATTCCTTCCATAACCACTATCAGAAACTCTTTGTGAGAGCTTCATAACACAACAACACCCCCAACTTGATTTGTATGATACTGCAATCCAAATTTGTTGCAAAATGTCATGTAGAAAGTGCAGGTTGCACAGAGGCTGGTGGAACCTGCTGACCTTCATAGCAGTAGTCTCATTTGTTTTACAGTGATTATTTGAATGACTCAAAATGAATATGCAAATGATTCATTGATATTAAAATGCTATATGGGGCACTTTAACAGTGCTTTTGGTCTGTAATTTTCAGCAAACTGCAGATGCTATTAACATGTGATGTGCACCAACACTAATACCATGTATGTATGTATATATATATATATATATATATATATATATATATATATATATATACATATATATACATGTTTTTGTTTTTGTTTTTTTTACACTCAGAGACCAGCTTGCAACTCTGTTCATTGTTGTTCCAGGAAGTGATTTTGTTCCAGGAAATGATTTTACTGTTCATTTTACAGTCACCGATCATGCGTTTACTCTGCCGTTCAGCCCTGTCTTCATTCTCACTTCATTCTTGAATGTTACACAGTAGGACAAAACTAGTGCATTGTAACACAAATCCCTAGCACCTCAACTGACTCGCTACCAAACTCTTAGGGTCTCTGACGTCTGAAAAGCAAACTAAAGCTGCAAAAAAAGAGAAAAAAGACAAGGAAAAAAACCCTCTTGGATTTGGTGGGTCCAAAGTGCAGCAGCAGTTACATAAACATGCAACAAGAGGCAGGGTTTCCGCATTAATAATAATGCATCACACTGTAAACACACAGTAACCATTATAAGAGCATTTTCTGGGTGCATCTATGAAGTATTTATGTATCTAATGTGCTTATAGATTTGTTGCATTCAAGGGATGTGTTGCTTGAATTCAAGCTGATTCCATTTGTATGTTAAGATGTGAAATTCACATGAAATTCACATTCAGGGGCTTTTCAAAGTGAGGTGGTGTGTTAAGGTCACTGTGCTCAACCTGAGACAACACCAATTTTCACTAGGTCTACCGTTAGAGTGACATTTACCAGCTGCGTCTAGAGAGCACTAAACTAGGTTGCATGTGTTCAGATGATATGAAACTTGGCTCAGTGCAGTATGGAATACCAAGAAATCAAAACAGAAAACCCTCAAGGCTGTTCTAAATCTCTCCGAGAGACACTTCAAACGCTGATCAGGATATCAGGAGAACAAATATGTGCATCTGTCGTGACGAAGGATACATATTTCCTCTTATGGCTTGTTTTTCACTTAAACCGTGCATGTGGTTTTTGCCCACATCTTCCTCTCGCAGGCTCGTGTCTGCTTGTGTTCAAGGAAACGCTCAGCCTGATGAGCGGTACCGTACGCCAACACACAGAGGGGTACAACATCCTATCTGCGAGTTTTATCTTCTCAACCTACATCTCTTCCAGTTACAGTATTTTGTACAAGGAGAGGGTATTCATAAAATACTGCTGTGTTAGCATCACCAGTATGAATATTGTCCATGTAGCTCAGGGGCACAGGGGCAATATTTGCTCCAGCATGGATGCTTGATCATACTGTAAATGGATAAAAATAGTGCACACGGTTTAAAGGAGTGAGGACTGATAAAGTAATAATTCTTGGCTTGACTCAGTTGTCCTGGCATATAGGGAGCATGTTGAATGTTTCCAGAAGTGGCAGCAACAGTTATTTATTGGAAATAAACAGAAGAAGTAGGAGGTTAGCATTAGCAGTGATAGCCACCGTGGCTGCACAGACAAAGAAAAGACCACCGCCTACAGAAATTTAAACTTCATCAACAGAAAATCTTATGAGAAAGATGTTACATACACAGTTTGACAGGCGATCTCTGGGAAACGCAGTATAAAAACACCACAGAAATGAGTAATTAGCACCAGTGACAGAACCAAAGTTCACCAAAAAACAGGAGTCTCATTGTGCCACTTTAAATGTGTTATCACGCTCTTTAGTTTAACTGTTTTCATAGTTTGTCTGTTGTGTTGCAGTTCAGCCTCAACTTAGCATATGAAGAGGAGATTTTGATTCGCTACCTGCAGCCAGGGGTGGAGTATTGTGTGACGGTCACCGTGACAGCGACCATCAACAGCAATTCTATGCCCACTGAACCCCACTGCGCCTTCACCGGCCCTCCAGCCAGCAGCTCAGGTACACAGCTGTTCAGCATCCCTCCTGAGTGAAGCAGACTGAGTTAAAACACATCATGGATGCAAACAATTACAGTTAAGACCTGTAGAAGCACAGGATTGTGGGAATCTGACTTTCCTTTTATGTTGGTGGCTGCTTGCATAGGCAATAATGCCACTGCTGGCTGTCAGAATCAAAATGAGACAAAAAAAGTCAATTCAGGTTTCCAATGCAACAGTGCACACAAATATCCACCTATATCCCATTACATACATGAATACAGCACTTTGTGAAGGTGGGAGTTGATATTTGATAATAGCTTTTTAAAAATTCAACCATCCTGCTTCTATGGTAGCTATCTCCCACCATTAAGCGACACTGATTTTCCACAGGTCTACCATGAGAGGACTGATACTTACCCACGGCGTTCAGAGTGTATTTAACCTGGCTGTGTGTGTTTAGATGATATGACACTAGGCTCAGAGCGATATGGAAAACCGCAAACCCACAAGGCAATTGCACTTTATCTCTAGCGGACTAGGATATCAAGGAGAATGTGTGTGCTTGTCTAGTACCAAAACAACCACTGCTGCCGATTATTGCTCAGATACACATACATCTATGTACATTGGCGTGTTGTAAACAAAACTTTCATCATTTAAAGTTCTATTTGTTTTTATTGTATGCAGCTTCTGACTAAAAGGCTAAAAGGGGAACAGAATTTAATTTGCATCACTGTTCCTGGCACATATGCTTGAATTTGCTGCTTATCAGTGAAATTTGACCCCCTGCTCTAGTTCGGGTTAACTTGTGGGATCCATTGTCTTTCCCGTCTGTTATTTGATTGTGCTGGAATTTGCAAATTAGCAGTACAAACCAGGGTTAGATCGATCACAACTCTTAATTTCCAGTAGCATCTTTGTCTTGTTTTGTCATAATTCCTGCTGGTCCTGGAATTAGTGGAATACTATGAAATCAAGAGAAGTGTTTGCCAGCCAGGGAATTCGATAAATTCTCTGGGTCACTTTACAGGTCACTTTACAGGATTGAACCACATTATATTATATATTTATTTTATTTACCTCTTGTGTCACATGTTCATTGCATTAAATGATTTTCACCCTGTTTACTGAGTGGAAAATTCATCAACATTAGCAAACCATAAAAAAAAAAAAAAAAAATACTGTCTAAATGATAGCAAGTTTTTTTTTAAAAAAAATCACAGATGTAATCTTATCAATAGTACTCATTTGCTGATGGGTGTATTGTCCTCCTCTGTCCCACAGTGCATGTTACCCTCAGCCTGCTGTGTGTGTTCTGTGTGCTGCTGGTCCTGCTCGTTGCAATGGTTGTCTACGGTGGTCACCTGACCTCCAAGTTATCAGGGCAGCGCCCACCTGGAGCTCTGGTAATAATCTGACTCACTGTGCTGTAACTGGAATAATCACTTGGCTATTGTTTATCGTCACCTCTACCTGAGTGTCTATCCAGATAGCGCATGTGTGCTAAAGTGTGCGATTAAGATGCGAATGAATTTGATTTGTCCATTTCCACCGTTGGATGGTTACTCAAGTTATTTGGATTCAGGTCAACGCATATAAAGTGATAAGTCCACTAAAAAACAGCATAACCTAATATTTCCACTGTGGGAAACCTAGTTAAGGTGCCTGGTTTGCATATTAAACTCACTACTTTGGTGTTTCACTTTTTTCTGCACAAACCTAGACTCACATAGCATTTAGGGTTCATTTTAATTTCAGTCAAGTCACATATGTTTTTATACAGGCGGACTGTTCTACCTGTGAGCTGGAATATTCTGTTAATGCGATTATTTGTGGCAACAGGGATACTCATTTGCAGAGTATCAAAGCTGTGTGTAAACAACTTGAAAGTACATTTCCAGTGTGGTAGGACTTGTCCAATCCTTTTAATGTTAAATCTGACTCATTTGATGCATGACCCACAGCAGACCTTGTAAGGCAAATAATAACCTCTGACGTAGCTGTCCCTCTACAGTTCCATGACAGTGAAAATGATTCTGTTGTCACATAAGTGCTCCTTTGACAGTCTGCATTCAACAACTGGGTTATATGAGTTAATAAAGTCAAGGCAGTTTTTTAGCTAAAGGCAAGCTAAACACTTGGCCCAGATAACTCATTGCATCACAGGTTTGGGGGGTTGTTTAGTTGAATATGTTAGCCTAGTCTGCCTGACTCACTGATCCATTATCTGACTGAGGTTTGGGCAAGTTGGAATCTATGGCCCTGACCATGGCTCAGCAGACCTACTGTGCTGTGTATTGATAAATCTGTGGTGCTGTCCATGGTGCTGAAGTAGCAGACAGATTTGTACTTGTGCCTTTTTCCCTCCGTCTTGCCCTTCTGTCAGTTCCGGATTCAATCTGTAGTATTCTCTTTATGCTCTAAGTTGTCAATTCTATATTGTGTTGTAGCCTATACAGTCTATATAGAGTACAGTCATCTTCATGATCAAAGTGACACGCAGCGACATGTACTCCTGGAAAAGGATCATGGAGGCACACAACTGCCTGTAGTATTCCTATAATATTCCTTTAAAATTTTTACGATCATTCAGTAGCGTCTGTGCTGCTGAAAATACACCCCAGACCATAGTTGAAACATCTATAGTTGTTACTATACATGTTTGGTGTAACGTGGAAGTGGAGCAGGTCATGTGACTGAGGACATTACCCTGCACTGACCGCACCGTGCTCAGCTGCAGTTACATAGTTCAAGAAAAATAAGCATTACAAAAATATTTAACATCCACATCCAGTAAACAAATAAGTCTACATATAAGTATTTAGCCTTCTGCTCCTCAGTGTAGAGGAGCACAACAGCAGATGGTGGGGAAAGAGAAAGTGCTGCAACAGCCCAACAGAGGCCTAGTCAGAAATGAACAGAGCTTGGAGCAAAAGAGCCCTTGAATGCTCATAAGTTTTTTTTCTGCTCTCACTTGTTATTTTTCAAATGAAACAGATCTTTGTGCTGCATATTGAATGTGTATTTGACAATGCAATGTAATAATTATTCAGAGTTTGTAAAGGCCCCTGAAAATTCAGTTCAAGGGCCAATAAATAGGCTATACTCTAAAAAAAAAAAGGCTCCTACGTGTGTGGATAGTGGGGGAGGGGGCTTCCGAGGGGGGAAAATAGCAGGGAGGTTGGGAGGAGGTTTGTGAATTTGTGGCCAGAATAGCATCAAAAGGTGTCCTGCAACAATGTCCTTGTGTTAAAAAAAATAACAAATCACCGACTGCCTGTAACCCTAATGTGACCTTCACTTACCCTCTCCCTCTCTTTCTCTCTCTCACTCCCTCTCTCGATTTTAGTCATACATCCCCTTCCAAGGCCAGGGTGATGGACGTGCACAGCCTGAACAGTCCAACCAGGCCCTGGCCTCTCAGACACATGACGATAGCCCTGCTGACACGCACCACTCTGATGATCCTGTGCTGAGGAGCAGCTCGGCCGTGGCAGAAGGTGGCAGTGGTCCAGCTGCAAGACAGTGTGTTTAAGGTGGATAAAGAGGTCGTGTAGAGGCTATGTACAAGAATCAGGACAACTGGTTTGATGTGGAGGAAGATGTCAGGGTGAGGGGTGCATGAGGTGCTCGAGCTGGAGGGCAATGCTAGGAATTTGATTTAGGATCACTGGTCTTTATGATATGGGTGAAGGCAGCAATTTGAGTCAACTGTTTTGGATGGTGGGAACTGAAGGCATGTTTGTTGGCTGTGAAACTGTATAGTTTATCATAATTATGTGCACCAGTGTAACCAAGAAATTCTTTTAGACTGTGGGTTAACTTGTGGTTGGTGATTCAAATAATTGTGACTAAGTGACTGGATCTGATGAGTGGGAGTCCTTCAGTACTACTTCAGTGAATAGAGCCTGTAGCTAATATTCCTGATAAACTCAAAACTAAATTTTGGTTAAGGGTCAGTTACTTCCGCTCTCCGGTGCTGCTGTCCATGCTCTGTGAAATGAGGAAAATTTTCAGTTCTGTGTGTTACTGTGTGTATTGATTAGTTACTGTGTCATACTATGATAAACTGTGATCTCTCATTTCATAAGCCTTTTATAGGCTTGGCTGGAAATTCAATTTTGTGTTGCATGTGTTTTATCAACCATGTATGGAACTTAGACTTTAGACAAATATTTTTCTATAAAAACATTAGTAAATAAAAAAATGTATTTGTCAGTCCTTATGTATGTACTTGCAACATTAATAAATGGCAATATGGCAACATATGGAAAGGTTTAATTTCACTTTTATATCACATTGTTGAAGTTAATAGAGAAAAATCTGAGATGGGGTTCCACAGAATCAACTAAATTTCATCAACAGTGTATCTTTGGTGTTATGCCTCTTTATGTGGTACTTCACTTGTAAAAGCTTGGAAACCCCCAGGCAGGAGCCCACTGCAAAAAATATCCAAGTCATTTTAGAGTCAGTTTATTTAGTTCCATGTTGAGTCATATATTTTTCCCCCTTCAAATTCTGTCTGCAGAGTCAGATTATCCTATTTGGTTCCACGGAATTTCTCAGTTATTAGTGCCTATCTATGAACCTACAGAATTTTTGTATTGATAAATGGCAATTTGGCAACATGGAAAGATTTAATTTCACTTTCACATCCAATTGTTGAAGTTAGTTGGAGTGACACAGTTGTCACTAGGGGGAGAAAAAAATATGGGACCGGAACGGGTTGGGGGGGTGGGGGGCTGCACAGAATGAACTAAGTTTCATGAACAGTCCACCTTCGGTGTTATGTGCCACTTCACTTGTAAAAGCTTGGAAACCCCCAGGCAGGAGCCCACTGCAAAAAATATCCAAGTCATTTAAGCGTCATTTCATTCAGTTTCATGTTGTGTAATATTAGACTCAGATCATCCCATTGTTTCCAGTGGGTTTCAATAGTTTCAAACTAGGCAAAAATAATCACAATCTCCTAGAGCAGAAAATGACGAACAATTTCAGAAAATGATTGAGACAAGTTTTTTTTTGTGTCAAGAAAAAAATAAGACTTTCTAGATTTTAAAAACCCGCCTATAGAAAGAAACACGATCTCCAGAGCGGGTGTCAGATCACCTGACGGAAGCTGTGTACTTTTTGCAGTGGGGAGTGAGAGGCTGATTCCTTGAACCCTGCAGACGTTTCGCGAAGAGCCGCAGTTTCGCTTTGCGCCGAGTTCCCCGCCCACTGCGCAGTGACGAGGCGACCTGTTGACACAGCCAACGAGGAAACAGGACAACAGAGGGGCCACAAGCTGCTCCTGTCAGCCGGACTCTGCCTGACACAGCGCGGAGCCTGTGGACAACATGCCGTCTGTCACCGTGGCCACCCTGCTGACTCTCTCCACACTGTGTGGCTCCGCAGGTAAAGTGAGTGGCTCTGGACCGGAGCTTTGTGAATTATTCACGTCCAGCTGTAGGCAGCGCGTGCGTCTCCGTGCCGCTGTCAGTGGCCCCTTTACGGGAACAGGAACTGTCCTAACATTATGAGAAACTTCAGAAGGATGTGTAGTTTGAAACAGTGTCAGCTATAGTGTAACAAAAAGCAAAAACAAAACCAAACAACTTAGAGCAAACCCCGTAGTAATACTAGACTACATGTGTATTAGCTGAGATATAATACAGTGTAGTTATATGGCCTGTTGGTTTAGAGACTGTGGGTCTTTGTTGTTGTTTTTTTAGCTTGTTGTTTACTTTTTTTTTCCTTATTTAATTTAATTTAATTTAATTTTAATATTTTAATCTGTCTACTTCTCCCCATACGTCTATCTGTATTTATATCTGTCTATATCTATATGTCTGTCTATCAATCTATCTATCAATACAGGCAGATAGATAGATAGATCAGCAACCCTAATATTAACAGTGATGATAAATATTTTTAAAACTGATCACTGATTTCTATTGTGACTCGATTATTATAGGATTTGTTGTCATCTTGCTCAGATGATTCACACCACACTGGAGTCACATGTTTATAGTGGCTAGTGTGGCAACATGAAACTGTATTTAGACGCATGATTCAGCTGATAAAAGATGTTTGTAAATGCGATTTTATTATCAAATTATTGCCAAAGATCACCAAGCTCAGTGACCCCACATGGTAATAGTGATATAGAGGTAAAAGGCTGAAAGATGAAATCCATTGAGTAATCACAAGAAAATGATCAAGTAGCAGTATACACACAGCGATTTCTTTATGTTTCATTTTGTAGAAGAGAGCGCGTCATGGCTCTGCTCTTGCTTCACAGGGAACTGAGGATCTCTGACATTAGAAGTCCAGCTGTATAGCATCTGCTTCATGCCCTCATGCTCCTGACGTTACCATAACCTCAGTATCATGTATGTTCATGTTTGTATTTGTTTCTGCAGTGGTATCAAGAGCTCTCCAGCCCCCCAGAAATGTCAGGATCACCTCCCACAACATGGATCTGGTTCTGAGATGGGATCCACCTGAAGGCGCTGCCAGTGGCCTGTTCTACACCACAGAGTACAAGTGAGTAACTTCATCACGTAATTCAGGCCTTCACCAGCGTCTTAGGCAAGTCCACATCCACATGACACAGATCATTGTGGTGTACAGTAAACACCTCCTGTAAATACATAGCTGGAATTATACAAACATTTGTTGGACGGGTTTGTCAGTGAAGGTACAGCTACGTTGTGTACAGGAAGCAACAGATCAACATTTTTTCCCAGTGGTTGGAAACTAGATGTGATGCTAGGTGGTTTTGAGGAATTAGATGACTGGCTGAGAAGCTGCTAAATATTGGAATAAAGTTACAGCGGTGTTCAGAGAGGCAGAACTGCTCCACAGGCAGAAGTTATTTGTTTTTAGGGCTCCAGGAAAACATCAGTGGGCGGAGCGGAGAAAATAAGTTCTTGAAGGAGTCTAAAACAGTTGGTTCATTGATTCTGACAAGCTACAGAGTCAGTGAAGACCCTAATGGAATGACTCCAGCAACCAAAACTACGTTCGAATTAACACTTTTTAAAGATTTTTTATCAATTGAGTCGATTTTCTTAATAACTGAATCAATTTAAAGTATCATATGAAACTAGACAACCTGAGGAATCTGTTGGCATCAAGTATGTCATGCTTGGACTAAATATTGCTGCAAGTTTCAGCAACATTATGGCTATGGGCTATTTTCAAAGTTGTCTCTTGACCTCTGACCTCAAGATATCAGCATGAAAGTCATAAAAATCACAAAAGTCATTGTACAAAATGACCCATTGTGATCTTTACAATAATTACAGCTCATGAAACTTTACATTTATAAATGTAAAGTTTCATGAAACAAACATCACAATAAATCATAATATCGAATCGCAATACTTGCAAGAATTGCAGTAGATATTGAATTCAGTTGGTATCCAAGTATTGTGATGGTATTGAATCAGCAGTGATGTGTTATGCTAACAGGACGTGTACAGTTTTTCCACTGTATTGAGGAACAGAGGCATCGGGATGCACTGCGGAGGTCACTGCTACATAATCCAACATTCCAATACAGATACAGTCGGTTTTGGACAAGACCCAGTCAGACCTCCAGTTGTTGAGACAACTTTGAGAACAAAGAGGTTGTTGCTAGAGAATGGCGAGAGAGCTTTCATATGGCATCGCTGTTGTCTCTGAATGAGCTGCCTCACCTGTACATCAAGGTGTTTTTGCATTTTCATGTGGCGATTCTCTTTCACATCAGTGCTTGTGTGGACAGGATGGGTTTTTTGAGAACGAAAGAGGAAAAACCCCATTTTCAAAAATGCTCGTGAACGTGTGGGTTAGGCCTTAGCTAGAAAAAAAATCCGAAAAATGTTTTTAGAACTTAAACTCCAATCTGCCAGTTAAAAAAGATGCAGAGATTATGGCTGCAGTGAAAGGTGAACAGCAAAAATCATGCTTTTCCATAGTTTTCTTTCTTAAACTCTGGAAGATTGATATTAAAATCTTGTTTGGCAATTTCTTTTGAAGAGTGGTGTCAGGTGGTGTTAGTCCCTGAGGCAGAACTAGATAACCACTGCAGTTTTTCTTGTCTTGTTCCCAGGGATGTGGTCAGGAGTGTATCATGTCAGCAACTTGAACAGTCAGAGTTGAATCACACAGACCCAGTCATTAGTAATAGTCATTATGATTAAAAATCCCCAGGGGTAGTTGAAATGAAATGCCATTCGCTTTGACAGTGCCCACCAGTGCATGTGCAGCCCAATCCCCTGCAAGCTGTAGTTTTTATAGAGACTGTGTGCTGTGGAATCTGTGATACACGGAAATATGAGAAACTTCCTCTTTTCAGGAAGAGAGGTGGCACACCCACTCATAGCAGTGTACTATGGCTGACCCTTTGTTATGAGCAAACACACAAGGACTTCACAGTCATTTTTATAGTATTACCTTGTCATGACACACTTTAATCTGTGAATTTGTCTGAAGAAAACCTCATAACTCTGCTTATGATTTGGTTTTCTTCCTGCTCAAAGTGAAAGTTTATCCTGCAGTGTATGTGTTGGCTAGGTTAATATCATGGGCTAGTGAAACCCATTCACACAACAGTCATTTATTGCAATTTAATGCCATACAAATCTGTGTGTGTGTGTGTGTGTGTGTGTCTGTGTGTAGGTTTGAACTAATAAAACTGGGAGAGATCTGCTGTTTACAAGCATTTAGATTGTCCAAATTGGAACACTAAATGGCAAAATCTGAGCATAGGGAAAACTTTGCAAGGTTATTAATGCCATGCCACTGGTCAGATGCTGATGAAACTTGCTCTGGCATTTGAGACAACTGGCCCATAATTAAAAGAAAAAATATGAATATTTTTATTTATCGCAACTGATTGGTTCAAGAAGTGCATATGCCATTCATCGGGAACAAAATGTTTAAAATAAAATGTATAGTTTAGATAGTATGGAATATACTATTCAGCATATATAACAGAAAGTCCATCACAGAATGCCAAGGGGTTTTCCACTGCTGATCTTTGTATTTGCTTGTCATCATGAACTTCCCTCAAACTGAAAATGCAACCATCAGATTTCTAATAACGCTACTCTGGTTTTGTCCACAGTACGTCAGTCAGTGTCTATAAAGTGGGCTGTCTGCACATCACCGCCCTCAGTTGTGACTTCACCAGCCTTAACCACCACATCACTGTGTATGGACAGTATACAGCCAGAGTGAGGGCGGAGCTGGGAGAAGAGAAGTCTGCCTGGGTGGAGAGTACCCAGATCACCATGGACAGAGATAGTGAGTGGATGCAAACTTTCTTTTTTTTTTTTTTTTTTTGTCCACTTTCAGTTTGATCCACTCAGCCTTCAGATCTTCAAATCTCCTTTCCAGTCAGTTAAGAAAATGAAGGTTGAAGGTTCTACCTTGTCATGTAAATTCAGATTATATTCCCATGGAATGAATGAATTGAAACTAAACCCAGTCTTGGACAAAATCAGTTCCATTCAAGTGTTTTTGCGTTTTGTGTTTCATGTTGACAGACAAACAGATTTTTTTTAAACAACGCTTCTGGGGACAGGATTTTTTTCTAAGAGCAAAAGAGCAAAAAACCCTGTTTTTGAAAATACTTGCATACATGTGGACTAAGGCTTAGCTAGAAAAATGGGTTGTTTGGGTTTGCCCACCAAGGTTTAACTCAACCATTAGGATTATTAGACATATTTATGAGTTCCATCAAGTGTTTTTCTTCCAGATAAACCCAGCAAATGCAATTGAGGCTTCGTCCACAGTCCTGTGGGTTCATGGCCCACAGGACTTTGCCTCTTTGCGTGTGCTCACAGCGGGACACTGACCTCACACAGGCACCGCTTTGATTATGCAGTTTTCCTTTGTGACTTTTAGGAGGAACTCAGCCTTGTTTTGACCATTCCACTTGTTTTCTACTTTTGATTCACATTGTTAAGATGTTTTGCACTTGTGCTTGCATTTGTAGCAGCATCGTTTTTGTGCATGCATATATTACAAACGTATGCGTTTTTGTGTCCTCACATGTACAGAGAGATTTTTGAGAATATGTATGATATTTATATCTTCATGTCTTGAGCAATGTTGTATGTCTCCGATGAAAAAGTGTTAAAATGTTAGTATTGTGATTTTGTGACAAATGAGCCTTTGAATATGCTGTTCACCAGCATTGTTACATGAGAAGTCTTGCTCAGCCTGCCAAATAGTAACCAACCCAGCATGTATGATGATGATGAATGTACTACTTGAAAACAAACCAGACTTTCTGGGTGCAAGCAGTTCCATCATCTTTGCCAGAAAAAGCACTGCATTTAATTCAGAATGTTATTGACTAAGACTTAAAAAGGTGTTAATGTCCTCTGTCTCAGATGTTATCAAATGTCATTGAATAAGGCATTTAGCTGATGTTATGCAGTGGCGTAAGGTAGTTACAACAGGCCCTAGTGCACGCTAGTTACTTATGAAGTGCGCACACACACACACGTACACACACACATTTAATCAACAGTGTGTTGGATTTTAGAGTCAAAGAAGTTACTTAGGC
This sequence comes from Myripristis murdjan, assembly GCF_902150065.1. NCBI lineage: Eukaryota > Metazoa > Chordata > Actinopteri > Holocentriformes > Holocentridae > Myripristis > Myripristis murdjan. The sequence goes on from NC_044000.1 coordinate 3,488,490, forward strand.
TATTGTACTGGGAAAGTGGAGAGGTTAAAGAGAAAGCTGTCAGAGCCATGGACAGCACTCTGCTGTGTGGTAACATTAACTGATAGTCAGACATCAGCTGATGACTTTCTACATAACTATTGTATAAACCACTGTAAATATGCATCGCTGACTAGAGCTAATATTACTTTTGACATTGAGGAGTTGCTTGTTGCTGTCGGCTTCACAGAATGGAGACGCCTTCAACAGCTGATCTCTGTGGTTAGAATTTGAGGAAAAATCATTGCTGATGGTCTAAACTTTCAAAGAAGTATTGATCAAAACATACATTGATGTGTCATTGCTACAATTCAGAACCCTCTATTGCACATGAGTCATGGGGCTCTATTTTCGCAGACCGGGTGAGGCGGGGGCGCAGCACAGCTGCGCTTCACCAACTGGGTGTGGCCAAGTGGATTTTGCAATTTTGGCACGCCATGCGCCGTGGCGCAAGGACTCCGCCGTTCCTCCTACCAGTGCATGGGAGGAGAGAAGGCGTGGAGTGGGTTTGACACAGCCGATTCACTTTAAATCAATCAAATGAGCCTCTGTCCTCACCTTTAAAATGCGCTGCGCAAAGGCGTAATGAACGTTTACACAACTGACATGGAGGTCTACTGCCGCAGGCGGAGCGGAGCCGGCGTAGTGCAACTTTGGCAGACAGGCACGCAGTGCACACGTCACCAAAGCCTCACGGGCAGGTTTCCGGAATGTCAGGCACATTGACAATGCAATAAATACCTACAAAAAACACTACACCACATAAATTTATCTCCATATCAACTGTCCCGTCACAACTGATGTCAGATCAAAGGAGAATGGCACCGTTTGTGCTGATTTTGAGGTTTTGGTGACGTGTGCGCACTGTGCGCCGGTCAGCCAAAGTTGCACTACGCCAGCTCCACTCTGCCTTGCACTCAAAGTAGACGTGGTTTCAGATGCCGAGCTTTGGGCACACCTCGGCGAAGTCTCTTGGCACGAAAATGTCACTGCGCCAAGCTGAATCTGTTGACACCTCCCTCTGCTGCGCCGCCACTCCCATCTTAGCGCACCTCGGACTGCCAAAATACGAAACTGTGCGCCCCTCGCGTTTCATGGGTCGAAAATACCTCTGCGCCGGTTTGCCTCACTGCGCCACCCTGCCCTGCGCCGGGAAAATAGAGCCCATGATGTGTAAATTATTTGTACTGTATTTAGAGTACAGTAATGAAGCAATTTGTTGAAGGTTACTTTCCTAATTATGCACTAATTGGTGCTGTTTTTTGAATATTTGCCAAAATAATATTTCTATAACTTGTATGTCATGTTTTTGGTTGCACTATGACACACTCAAAGGGTAAAGCAACACTGTATGGTGGGCATAGGCAGTCCCTGTAGCTTCTAGCTAGCTTCTTGTTAAAATCTGTTCAGTCACTCATATGGATTAGTTATTGGACAATGCCAGAAAAAACAAAAAAAATAGGCAACCCCATGAACATGCACGGGTGTTCTACAAACGGCAACAAATTCCCGTGGGCATGATGTAGAAGTAAAGGGAACTGTCCACACGGTGAAGTGCTGAACCGTGAAAATCAGCAGCGGTGCCTGACAGCCGAGGAGCTGTCTATTTCACAGTGGTGCTGAAATGACCGCTGACTGAAACAAAAGGCATTTTTTGGTCAATCTCACAAGTGCACCCCTAATTGATGTTAAGGCAAGAAATGATAGAAACATGAAGCCAGTAATGTTCACACACCACTTAGGGCAGCAATGCTGATGCCACCTGGCATTGTTGCCAGGAGGGGGGTTGTCCATGGGCTGGCCACCACTTTGGGAATCCAATTTAGGGAGCTTTGCTGCCTTCTTCTTTTCTCTCTTGTCTTTTCTCACTGCCACTTTTATGTTTGAAAGGCATGACTGCATGATCAAATACTGTATAAATATATATATATATTCATTTTATTGAAGTTTATCATTTTTATAGCTTATATACAATAAGCATATAAGTTTGTTATAGATCACTGCAGACCATATTAAAAAAAAGAGATGGGTTTGCCTTTTGGAGGGCATATATAGCAAATGACATTGTTAACTTAACGTGAGTTCTTTGAAACCCAGGCATATGTTCGAGGAGCCAATCTGATTTCACCTGCAAGAGCCTGTCCTGTGCCCCACCCATTGAATTGAAAGTGCTACTGTTTCTCAAAGATACTTCTTAAACTTTTTTTTCCCTTTCCCCAAAAAACTTTTTTGGTCTTTCATGTATCACGTCTTCCTGTTTTGTGCCATAAAGCAATCAAATCACACCTGGTCGCTCACAGTGTAAACTACAGTGTGGAGGGCAGTGGAGGTTTACGATATTTTTGGCAATGGTATTTTTTTTATTTATTTATTGATGTAAAAATGCTATATGGTGCACAATCAAATAGACAAACTCTCTCTCTCTCTCTTTCTCTCTCGCTCTCTCTCTCTCTCGCTCTCTCTCCCCCTCCCCTCCACAGCCATGATTGGTCAGCCCAATGTATCTCTCATCTCCAGCAAGTCAAATATTGAAGTGAGCATCGAAGATCCAGAGTTCAGGATATCTGAGCTCAGACATGCATATAACTATGCCACCTACAACATCACCTACTGGAAGGAGGGACAGGAGGAAAAGGTAGAATTCCATAGGATTCTGTACATTTCATATTGCATTTCATATTGCTGACATATTGCTTCTCCTCAGCGGATCAAGCAGCCCCTTGAAGATGAACTGGTGGGGTGTTGCCTATTGCCATCACGGGATGACAGGCAGTGTTTAGCAGCTGCTGCAGTTTACCCTGGGGGAGGAGTTGAAGCCTCTGGGGAGTGTTGCAAATGTACATATTCATAGATTCTTGCATGCATAGTAAGGATTAGAAAATAGAGATGCTTGCAAGCCATTTTCAGTAGTTTGTCAAACATTTTTTGAATAAACATAATTTAATATCCACAACATTTAGAATACGCTTGTCCAAGTTTGTCAGAGTGTGGGGTGTGATTCCCACAGGGACCACCAGTAGGGACCATGTACAGTCCTCATGAGCAGCAGCAGCAGAAACTAAATCCACACTGATCAGCTTGTAATTTTGTGGTGTGGCTGAGGTGTAAGTTGGTGTTTTCGGTCTGTGGGTTTTGTGTTTGGAGTTGAGACCACCACGGCTGAGGTGCTGCAGCAGAGTGACATTGTACACCCATGTGGGGAGTGTCTGTGATTGTCTCGCTGAGCAGTGAACATGCTGCCTCACAGCAAAACCAAAAGCTTATCAGCTGCTTATCATCCGTCATGTGGCTGAGGGTTAGATGAATATCTGTGACCAGTGATGTTTGATTCTCTTTTTGTCAAAGTTATTCAAGACAGTGTGAAAAAGCCACCACTCATCCATAAGCTATACGCTTAGAAAAGGTGCTGGAGCTGAACTTAAGGACTAAAGAAGATAATAAGATACAGCATACAGCTGTATGCCTGAAGAAGGTCTATGACCGAAAGCTTGCAGTAAATTTAGATATGCACAGTGTTTTAATGTGCAGTTGCTGTTTTGTTATCTTCTTTAGTCAAAGTTATTCAAGAAATCAAACAGATTGCCCTTCCAGTATGTCGTCTGTCTGGTCTGCTGCTGCTGACAGCCACTTTAACCCTTTAACTGTCAGGAGCCCATGGGCTACCTTTATGTATGTATGTATGTATATATGTATTTATTTATTTGTTTGTTAATTTGTCCGTTTGTTTATGGTAATCTTGTAGTAATTTAGTGACAAATTTCTTTCAAATTTAAAAAAACAAAATTGGGATAATTTTGTGGTAATTTCTTAGTAGCTGTCTTTAGATTGTCTTCAACAATTTTGTGATCATTTTGCAGTCATTTTAGTATTATTTTCTTGTAATTTAATTTGAAATATAACAATACTAATACCACCACTACTACTACTACGACTACTACTACTATTACTACTACTACTACTACTGCTACTACTAATTATAATAATAATAATAATAACAACAACAACAACAACAATAATAATAATGATAATAATAATAATAATAAATATTTGCATTTTTTACTAATATTTGCTAATTTTCTGGTAATATTTTACTAATTACCCGGCATTTCCTTTTTATTTATTTCATTAGCTTTTTGTTTTTTCAGGTATTTTTGCTAAATTTCTAGTCATTTTCCTCTACCTTTTCTCTAATGTAGTGCTATTTTTCAGATAATTTCTTGTTGATTTTCTCTTTTTCCCAAAGTTTTGGAAATAAATCAAGTGAATCAAGTGAAAGTTTTCCTTTGGATACTGCTTCCCCCAGGCAGAGAGCATAAGCAACATCCAGCAGAACCGTGTGATTCTGGACAAGCTGGAGCCCTGGACCAGGTACTGTGTCCGAGTCCAGATCAACACACAGAGGAACCTGAACCCCAGCGAGCCCAGCAGCGTCACCTGTGAGAGCACTGACAGCGGTAAGCCTCTCTCACCTGGGACTTCTTGAACCCACTGGGTGATCACAAAGTCTACCAGCCATTTGCATCATTTAACCAGTTTGTCACAAGTTGGACATATCAGAGCCTGTTTCAGGATCTTTTTATTTGAAAAGTGAGCTGGAAGTCTGTTAATCTGAAAAATCATTCAAGACATATTTTTTACAAAGTTTAGATGCTGCCTAGAAGCCTGGAAGCAAACCACAGAGCTGTGCTTACCTTACACTAATTGTTTCTTTAATGAATAAACTGTAGTTTTATTTCTGCCGTGTATTGTGACTTTTAATCATGTCATATGCGTAAAAACCTAACAAGACTTGGAATTTCGCAATTCCTTTTTTTTTTAGATATGTGATTTGAAACAGCTCCACCAAGCAGATTCTGGGTTGCTACTGGCTGGATGATGCCACGTTTACTCTTTGTATTGACTGAGAAGACTTACAATTACAATATCATACTGCAAGTAAAGTGGTTGTTGCATCTATTATATGCAACAGTTAACATCAGTAGTATATGATGGCATATTTGGGCCATTGTGGGAAAAAATGGAGCTATGTATATTATGGAGTTATGTAATTTTATTTATTTACTTATTTATTTTGGTCAAGGCAGCACGTGGCTTGATTTTGTGAAGTTGAATCAGCCACACACTGCAGATGCTGCTGCTCGCCGTGTATCAGGCCTGCAGCTGATGACTCCTCTCTTCCCAAGTCACGGCAATGTCTCTTCAATGTCTAGAGAATGTGAATAATATTGTGATTCTGGGCTCAAATCAACAGCATTTCCTTCTTACTAAATCCCAGAGGAGAGAAAAAAACTGTCTCAAGAATTGTTTTTCCCATAAATATGTTTTTTTCTCATAAATTTGTGAGTTATTTCATAAATTAATGATTAATCTCAGAATTTCTGAGTTTTTTCTCACACATTTGTGACTATGATTTTGATTTTTTTTTAGCTTTTTTCTCAAATTTGTGAGCCTTTTCTCAAAAATTTACCACTTTATAATCTCAGAGAATATCAGTTTTTTCTTGTAAATTTACAACTTTAATCTTCTCTTCTTCTCAGAATATTACCTCCTCTCTGGCTCTGTATTTTTTCCATACAATGGCCCTAATATGCTGTTGTACTAGTAAACTATTGCATAAAAATGAAAATAAATCAGAAGTGCTCTGTACTCCTTCCACAACTACCAATAACCTATTGTTGCACAAGGCACTAAACCACCAGCAGACGCCTGTGGTTGTAATGGGCAGATGGAATTACATAAGTGTACACTCTGCCATTAATGTACATGGCTCCTGACAATGTGTGTGTGTGTGTATGTGTGTGTGGACTTTGATCAAGCAGCTCCAGGGTGTGATAACCTGTGAATGTTGAGCTCCCTGGATGAATAAAGGTTAAAAATAATTATGTTGTCTGTGGTCTAACTCCTCTGCAGAAGAGTCTCCATGGGTGGCGGCTGTGGTGACATTTGTTGTCATGGCAATGTTGGTTACTCTGGCTGTGGTTGCGGTGGTGCATCGGAAAAAGATGTCCCACTTTCTCTGTCCCAAGGACTCACTGCCCCAGCACTTCAAGAAGGTGTGTATGTGTGTGTGTGTGTGTGTGTGTGTGTGTGTGTGTTGGTGCATGTGTGTTCCCAAGTGTGCTCCAAATGGCTGGTTTTAGATGGTGCAAAGGACAAACATGCTACTCTCTGGGACTTTATCACTTAAGTCTTTGGTTAAAGGGGCAGTCTATAAACTTGACTGGCTTCTGTTGGTGCCCAGCAGGAATTCAATGCAGATCCATCAGGAAATGCAATAACATAACATGGAACCTCAGTCTCAGATTTTTTTTTTTCTTTTTCTGCATGCAAAGCAGAATAAATACAGGGCAGGATTCAATGAGTCACTGGTGTTACTCAGTAGTTTAAAAAAAAAAAAAAAAGTCAGAATTTCCTTTCCAGATAATGGCCATAAAGCAATCACAGAGTCACTGGTGTTGCTCAATAACTCTAAAGAAGGAATGGAAAGGAAAAGAAAGGAAAGGAAAAGAAAGGAAAGTAAAAGTAAAATGTAACTTGTTGTTTTTTAATACAATAAATTGGGCTGTTGTTAACCAAGGGGCTACTTTTCTCCTTCATTCTCTATCTAATTGCACCCTACCCTCTCAATCATAGTGTGTATGTACAGACCGCATGTTAATTATCATAAACAGTTTAGTTAGCCCACAGTTTCCCCTTACACCCTTGAACCTGTCGCTGTGTCTGTGTGAATTCAGTGTGTAGGTGTGTTTCCCCTCTGATCACGTACAAATCCTGAATCATTTCAGTCTGTTTCTCATCCTCTTCTGCCCCTCAGCACCTGCTGGAACACCCCAGTTCCTCCATCTACTTGGCTATGCGGGACTCCCACCCACCTGAAGAGGTTTACGACCAAGTGAGCGTTATTGCAGAGGGGAATCCCATGGAGGAAGAGCGCCCTCTGGAAGCAGCAGGGACTAACTGCAGCAGCCAGCCCGAGACCACAGTGGGACAAATATAAACAAACTGAAAAAAGGGGAAACACAGGAGGGAGGATAAAGCTGCAGAGAGAGAGAGAGAGAGAGAGAGAGAGAGAGAGAGAGAGAGCTGAAATGGACGGAGGAGATTGGGAAGGGGTGTCTCAGCCCCTCTGCAGACTGTGCTTAGAGTGTTGCATGCCACATCCTGGTAGGTGTGGGACAAAGCACAGACAAACAGCTCATGTTTTTACTCTTCACTCGGAGTTGAAAGGAGTGGAATAGAATGTTGAGCCATGCTTGACTACTTGAGTTTACATGCATCGAATTATGCAGCATTCAATGTTATTATGAAGTGACTGTATGAGCAAGCAGAGCATCCAGCTGCCGGATTAAGACTTGATTGTGCTGGTATTCAGCCTGACTGTAATGCTATATTGCTCACAGTTATCTGAGGCAGCACGGCACTTCCCAATATAGAGCCACTCACACTAAAAATGCAGCCATGTGCCACTGTCAGACACCTTGGACAGAGGCATCCAGTTAATGTTATTTGACATTATGAAGCTGTGGATATGGGCTTTTGAAATATGTTTACTGACATTCAGCATGGGAATCTTCAGAAGCACTTCTGCCTACATGAAGGCTTTCTCAAATGAGAAAAAAAATGATCAAAATTGGCTAGTGGAAGTTCATAGAAGTGGCGTGAAGAAGGAGGACAGAAATGTAATTTAAGATAAACAAAGAACATGTTTATGAACGTCTTCAGCCGACCGTTAAAACATGTGAGGGTATGCTGGCTGTGTGCATGACATGGAAACGAGGCTTGAACTAAGAAAAAATCTGTCCAGCTTATAAATTTTGCCTGGAGAGATGGACTCATGGAGAATACAAATAAAAAAACACTTTGTGTCAAGTGGTAATAATGATTGTCTGTCTGCTTCAGCTCCGTGCATGGGTACAGTTTCCTGTAAGGAACTGAAATTTACAAACAACACTCCTTTTGTTTCCTCTTCTTCTCCTTTTGAAAATAACTCGTAGCCTGTGGTAAACTGTTATGTGCCTTCCAGATGAATGGTATGTGCCATAAATCCGCTCTCAGTTGTAACAGCACACAATAACAGCAGGTTTCGCTTTTCGAAATGTGTGATCATTTGCTAAATCGGCTTTTACGACCAAAAGAGATGAAGAATGCCTCCCACTGACTGCATGAATTACGGGGATTATTCTGTGGAGTAAGTCTTTACACTCAGTATGCGCTGTGCGATCCACTACAGAAACATCATCTGACACATGCCCAGTAGAGGCAAGACATTGCGTCAAGAAAGGCAGGAATAAACAAAGAAATGCCGGAAGTTTGCCTTCAAAGTAAACCCAAACTTTATCACTGAAGCAAATTCTGACAAACTTGATATTCTGACGCTCTGCCTGTCAACTTTAAACAAGTACACTTGTTGGTCTGATGGGGCACTAAATGCTCAAACATCACAGATATCAAAAGTGCGGGTAAAAAAAAAAAAAAAAAAAAACTTGGATCGGTGGTACAGTCTATTTTGACACTTATACAATAATTTATATCTTGATATACCTATACACCTGTTACACCTGTGTTGTGATCCAGATGAAACTCTGAGGTGATGCCACTTCTTGCTCACTGGGCCATGCGGTTTCTGCAGTGGCGGAGCACGTGTATTTTAGTAGCGTGGTGAACAGTATTATCATAGCATTATGACATTAAATATAGGTAAGTCAGTAAATAAATGCATTGAAAGAATGAATATACGGTGCGGTGCATGGTAAAAGTTCTTGCCTTCAAGCAAGGACAATTCAGGCAAAAAGAAAAGGGCAAAAGAAAACATAATAACAATCAAAAAACAATGCCCCGCCGAGTTGTATGGTGTGTAGGCAAGTAAATGGTACATAGGTTTACTACAGCATTTTTTTAAACTCTCTGTAACACTAATCAAATTCTTAAGTGTTTGCTTATTTATTACTGAAGGAAATGTTGCTGACTGCTGTTTTATGTTCTTCAAAAAACGATATCTTGATTTGCATCAGTGAGAAGATTTTTTGAAGAAAAAACAGCTGTATTTTCCTTTGCTTTAAATTCATCCATGCATGTAAGTATACCGGTACTTTATTTTCACACTTACTAAAGTGTGTACTGTTTTCTCATCAAACCTTAACAGGGTGTTCTTCGGCGATGCTATTATTTTGAAAGTCATGACCGGAACTCCACTCGCCTCTGTTGTAGCAGGCTTGCAGATGAGCCGTGCCGAGTCAAGCCGAGCTGAGCCAACTCAGCCGAGCCCGGATAGAGAGGTGGCTGTATGAGCGTGGGTGATAGTCCGACGGTTTGTTGTTGTTTTCTCGCTAATATCGACCATGTTCGCCGTTTTCTACGTTTCCGTTCTCATGTGGTGCTTCACGACCAGCGCAGGTAAGTCGTGCTGCTAGCCCGCTAGCTAGCTAGCTGCTAGCGGGGTGTTATCGATATGGAAGATCAGTGTGTGTCTGAATCATGGAGTGTGTGGACTGAATATTTCGGCGTGGGTTGTTACTAGCATTATCTGTACCCTGAGGCCTAACGTTAAATAATTTGGCTTTATACTTCGGAAATCGACATATTACAGTTGGGAAATGAGCCTCTTGTCAGTTTCTCAGTTTATATCGTCGACTTCCAGATGTGTCCAAGCCAGGCTGCGGCTGTGCCACTGCTGTGGATCAGGGGGTGAATAGCAATGTTGCAGCCACCCACGCATACAGTGTAACGGTACCTGCATTTCCCTCACTGGTCCCACTGAAGCGTTACAATGATATAATGTGGTTATCATTACTTGATTAAACTAAACAACCAAGGTTCACCTACAAGTGAACTGAAGGATCGGAATAGTGTTTATGGAAGGCACCAGTATGACCCAGCTAATGCCTGTGGCTGCAAACAACCAGTTTGTCAAATAATGTGTTCTTGTGGGGTCTGTTGAACAAACAATATGGCCTGCCACATAATGTGGTCTACTGTGATTTAGGTCATTATTGTATGTCTGAAATTCATAAAGCATTGCCAGGGTGGGAAATAACACAATTTTGGGAAGGTTGTCCATTTTTGCAGCTATCCACCCATCGAAGAGATAATTTTATGCATATGCCCTGTGCTGATTGTGGTCCTGTTTCCGATTCTGCGCTGGGTACAGTTCAGAGTAAAGTTAATTTCTGCTTTTGTATGAGGCCCGTCATCATGGTTACTATTTCCACTAGATGAATGGTGGTGTAAGGCCGATTTGTAAAGCATGCAACAGTCTTTAGGCGCTGCACTGTTTGTTTGCTCCATGGCAGCTGTTGCCATGTCATAGCCTATGGTGTACCTTTGCCTTGGCAAATCTCCCACTGTTCATGCAAATAAGAAGGACTGAGTAGGCTACTGTAGGGTAGAAGTTCATGGCTAACAAATAGGGTATGTTGGGGTAAGATTGTCCCGTACAAAATCTGACATACTATATTTGGGGTCATGAGAAAATGTGTTCTGAACATCATCTTGAAGTATTTCCATTTCCTCTGTTAGTAAGCTGGTGACATGGCCTTGATGTTCCTCTTGTCAAGTAGGGGGTTGTTTCCTGCCCAGTCTCCTCTGTTGTTGGATTAGACATGGAGGAGTGATGGGTGGATGGAGATGGAGGTTGGCCTTCAGTTCACCCCACATGGCTTTCATGTTCATTTCTGAGCTGCTGCTCCTATCTGTAGTTCCTATCTGTTGTACACAAGGCTGGGCAATTTGGACAAAATGAGATATCACAATCTGTTTGACCAAATACCTCAATATTAATATTGTGACAATATTTAGGGGATGACTATTTTTTTTCTTTTTTATATACGATGTTTACAGCTTACACACAAGAGATCTTTTTTTATAAACAGTCATACTAATGTAGATATGATGACCAAGCAGGTAGAGGGAAATAATAGAACAGCTACAGCAGTCAGAAAATTGCATCCCGTTATAGTAGTGCAGTTTTCAAAACCAGAACAAGACAATACTTAGGGCATATCGTGCCATATACTCCAGCCTAACCTTTACTATTTTGCGTCAGTGAAACTTTAATAGGTTACTTAATTTGCACCTTGTCTCTCTAAAGTTTGCAAAGTGTTTTTTCAGCCAAGGCAAACAAATGAGATGAAGTTGCACAAAAAACAGGAGGACAGCAGCAAAAACAAACACATAGCTGTGTCTTGTTCAGATTTCACTTTGATGATCACTTTTAGTTTGCCAGTTGATTGATTTTTAGCTGGAAGTGCACCAATATGTTTTTTCATTGCCTGTTATGTTTATGAATAACTACTTGGTGATTCTTATTTTTGTAATTGAGAGTATTTTGGATCACATTGTGCCTGCCTGCTTGTGGACTTGAATAGGGCTGGGTAGCGAGTTGCAGTTCAAACACTATCAGTATCAGAGATCTCTATCCGAAAATACACATGAAAAATTGAAAAATAAAGTAAAGAAAGAGAAAGAAAAGTTCTTACATATCAAAGGTCAGCATCCAAGGATCCAGAGAACAGACAGTACAGAGTTATTTGAGGCTAAAGGAGAATTGATCTACTTGTGTTAACACAGTCAAATGTACGAGACATGTTACAAGTAAAAAATGCACTTAAAAAAAAGCTATTTTCCTTTTGTCTTTGGCTTGTCACATGAATAAATATTGTCTGAGAAATCATTTAGTTTTTGTCACAGCCTAACAGTTTGACTAGATCTGCAGTTATGTTTGTGATTCATGAATGCAGTTTCACTCTTAGTAGCCACACCTTCATACCTGAGGCCTAATGACAGTAAGTACAGTGGAATCTGCATCTGAAGGAGGCTCTTCCTTGGTTTCATTGGAATAAAATTTAAACTAAACTTTACGTTGCCTCAGGATTTGATGGTCATCATCATCATATAGGAAGGTTCTGTTGTTTTGATCACTAAGGAGGCTTGCCTTCGGACACTCACAGGGTTGTCATGCCAGTTGTGCCATATCCATGCCAGCTGACAACAGACCCCTGTCAAGGTGTGTTCACAACAAACATTATAGTCTCCTCATGCATCTTTTCAGTTCAGTTCATTTTGATTGGTGATGACACACCTTGTAAAGAGGCTGAAGTTTAAATCAGCCTCTCATCAGTCTAAATGAAGTAAGATTTAGAGTGTGTGATTGTGGCTGAGACTGACAGTATGATACAGTATGAAACAGAGGGAAAAACACGGAAGCCAAATGCAGGGGAAAATATTGTGTAATCCTGTCAACCCAAGACTTGGGAGTGCTCTGAGGTTTAGCAGGCACACACATGTACACACATACAGGAAGTTATTGAAAGAACCGCCCAACCCCCAAAAACTCTTTTCATTCTCCATGAAATATATCCTGTTTGTAGTGTACTCAATGCCCAGACAGTCATATGGGAGATCAAAACGTCTTTCATCTATTTAAGTCCCTTTCCCCTTTTCAGAGTGGACCAACAATAAGGCTCAGCATTGCAATGTCTTCCTCAACACGACACAGGTGTCGTAGCCTTTTTTAATGAGATTCTGATAGGACTGTAGTCTGGTGTCCCACAGCTCTGCACACAGAGAGACAGCCACAATGATGCTTTCCTCCATTGTTGTTTTGCCGTTCTGCCAAAATCCACCAGATTTTTTTTCTGATTCCACTATTCTCTCCTATTGGACGCGCCAAGGTGACATCACAGGGTGCTGCGCCCAAGTTAAAAAATGTTCAACTTGGGCACAGTGTGCACGGACACCGGCGCCAGCCTCGCGCTGTGCTCAGCCCGGCGCAGCCCGCTGCACCCTTGCGCCCCGCAATCACATACACAATAAATGGCTGCGCTGGCTGACATCTGCGCCGTTCGTTTGCTGTGTGAAACCCCCATTAGACAAACAAGTACACCACAGGTCTTCATCTGGACCCAGAAAGAGTCCTTTCCAACCAATGAGTTTTTTTTCTCTCTTGCTCTCTCGTGGTGCAGGAAACTGCATGTGCTGCTTCGGGTAGTGCATTACGGCACTTGTTTATTATATGGTGTGGCGCTAGCCAATCAAATCAGACCTCTGACTCAACACACATGGTCACAAAGCTTACCGAGCATTTCCAAAGTTGATTACTGACTGCGACTGTATGACAAGACTGAGAATGAGAAAGACACACACTGATGGAAGAGAAGCTAAGTAACAATAAACATATCGTGTTCTAAACTGAGGAAAACAGTGAAAATAGGGTGTTCCATGAAGAGTGGATCGAGTTGTACATGTTCATTCTGCCGGTGGAAAGCACACAACCCGTGTCTCTTAGGGCACAGCAAACACGGAGCCCAGTATGATCGATCCAAAAGGATCATGACCAGAGCAGTTCAGTTGTTATTTTGTTCAAATTAAAAGGAGTTGTTAAAGCAGTTCAGTTGCTAAAAGTGTTGAGTAACATGTTTCAGGGAAATTCAAGCTACACTTTTATATTACTTTATTTTTCTAAAATGAAGCACTTAAATTTCAGATGCACATTTTTAAAAAACATTTCTAAATGCAGACCTTGCAAAATGCACATTTTCTAAATGCATTTTCTAAATTTATCCATTTGTTTGTAGCCTACCTTTTATTTATAATTCCCTTTAAATGTAAAATCCATCTTAAATGTGATCTCAATAAATATTGTTGAAAATTTATTGAAATGTAGTGTACTTTCTTTGATTATAAAGTACTGCACTGCTGAAGTGATTGATATTTCAAATGAGTATTGCACAGTAAAATTACAACAAATGCAATAATTCAATAGGAATATTCAAGGAAACACATCGATTGAGGGCGTAAAAAAGACATGCATCTTCACTTCCCTCTTTCATGGGGTTATTCTCTCCATCATGCAGTGGCCTGGAGGGGATATTGAGTTTGGTCAGGTGCGGCTGTCCGTGTGTGTGTGTGTGTGTGTACACGCAAGTGAGTTTGTATCTGTCTGCAGCTAATCTTGCATACTACTGGGCCTATGAGCTTTATATTTTTTGTGTGCAGTTATGACTGTATGATCAAGAAGCTCATGTGGCTGCGGTGATTCAGAATTTTTGAAAAACTTGGTTTATTCCTCGGTTGACTGTTAATTTGTCAGCAAGTCCACCGGAGAAGTGGAGATGAGTCTGGCAGAGATCTGCACTCTTGTATTGTGTGCAGAGATTGAACTTGTTGGTGGTGCACATTAAGCAGCTTCCGCTCAAAACTCTTAGGCACTCTTTATCTTTTTACAAATTTAACTCCATCAGGTGCTCAGAGACACACCACACCACGCATAAAATGAAAGCATTAACATCAAGGCAAGGCAAGTTTATTTGTGTAGCACCTTTCAAACATAGGCAATTCAAAGTGCTTTACATACTAATGCTTTACATACATAATGCTGGATGTATGGAGGAGCTTTGCTTTAACAGGAGCTTTAATCAATTTGCTACAAGTTGTTATTGCTTTGAATGCTTTATTAGGTTAATGGGAATTCATTGACAGTTGTGACAACCCTAACCACTCATCTTCTGATGTGGGCTTTCTCCTTGTTTGTTGTAGTGGAAGCTGAGCTGGCTGCACCGCAGGATTTGGACATGATCACCATGAACACCCAGTACATACTGAGCTGGAACTGGGACCAGAGCACTGCAGGGGGCCACCCTGTTACCTTCACTGCACAATACCTTGCGTAAGTCTCACTCACACATTGTCACACATCAGGGATTAAAATCTCACAATCCAACTAAAGACATGGACAGTATGTCTCATACACACATACACACACGCACCCTATGTTAAACTACAGTGCAGATCTGAAATGAGCATTTTACCTCTCAAGGACTAGTTAAATATTTTGCCATGGAATATCAACACTAAGCCAAAGTAAGCACCAGATGTGTTGTAACCCAGATCATGAGCAGCAAAACAAAGGCACCACAAGCATTGTTTGGTGTGTTTAGGAAGAAAATTTTGGGGCATATTCACACCTAGCATGTTTGTAAGGGTTTGTTTGAATTTGCCCAATTTACTAATTTAATTCCATTCGTTTAGCTAGGTCAGAACAGTACCACTCAACCTCAGATGGCACCAAATAACTGCACTGATATGTCTGAAAATGCAAATTTTGCTCTGTCCTCAAGAGAGCTGTAGGGGTGTGTGGTTTGTTAGGAGTGAAAATGTCACCTGAAGCAATAACAGGAAACAACCCCAAGAGCCAAAGTTTAAATGGTGAAAAGATAAGGTTCATACAGCTAATTTTACCAGTTGCTATAGACAATTAGAGACATTATCAGTTGCTACAAATAGATTCTTTGTACAAATTGACATGCATTCAGTTTCCCACACTGGACATTTTATTCATAATGAAGTAATACGGTCAGTTGAGGCAGTGGTTCCCAAACCAGTCCTCGAGGCCCCCCTGTCCTGCAGGTTTTTGCTCCAGCTCTACTCTCACGCACCTGACCCATGCACCTTCATGCACGCCCTGTTCAGGTACACCTGTTTCAACCAAGCAGCATGAGGCCTTTAAATCACAGGTGTCAAACTGGTGCCATGGAGGGCCGAGAGCCTGCAGGTTTTCATTCCAACCGAAAACTCCACCAGGTGATTAGTCCCTTCTCTCTGTTTGGAGGTGGGGTGATCAGTGAAATCACCTGGTGAAGTTTTTGGATGGAATGAAAACCTGCAGCCTCTCGGCCCTCCATGGCAGCTGTGAAAGAGTAGAGCTAAAACAAAAACCTGCAGGGCAGGGGGTCCTAGAGGACTGGGTTGGGAACCACTGAGTCAAGGGAACACAGAAGAAACACAGTTCAACCTGAGTCTACCATTGCAATCAGCTAAACCAAAGAAGCAGTAAATCTTGTCTAACAGTGGGAATCAGAAACATAACAAGAGCCATAACAAGGAATGCACAATAGTTTTTGGCGATGTCCAATATGCCCATGTTTTCCAGCTCTTTTGGCTGATACTGATATACACATATTTTATTTTCCACCTAATTGCAGAGATCATTAGGTCCCCTGCAGTGGAATTAACAATTTACCATGCCTGCTCTTATTATGAAGGCCCACTGCCCTCCTATTGTAAGAGGCTTGGATGATGCTCTGCCTGAGAAAATCTTGACAACAGCTACAGCCGGGGCAGATTTGACCTATTCACATATTGGCATGTTGTATCGGTGAAGATACCAGTTGTCATTTCTAAACCTGATGCTGGCCAACGATGTCATGCTAATACTAATGTGCATCTCTAGCCATAACTTAAGCATCCTCTAGAAACACTTGATCCTGAGCAGCCTGTTTGTTTGAAAGTAAAGCCGGGGGCACACTACACAACTTTTAGGCCAATTGTAGCCATAACGTGAGATTTTCAGGATTGGAGCAGTCGAAACGGACAAGTTAACACAGCTAACTGTGTGTCTGCTCAACCGTGTAGTGTTTCCAGCTGTGGAAAATGCACACTGGGTGAGATTGAGCAATTTAGTATATTACATATCCAGCGTACATTCATCTGAGATGACATTCATTCTTACTCATTTAAATTGTCTGGCATTTTGTTTTTCTCCATCCAGGAAGTTCAAGTTGAAATGGAAGAAAAAGAGCTGGACCACAGTTTGTGACAGGACATCACAGACATGCTGTGACATGACAGCCTTAAACCTACATTACCATGGCATCTTCATGTTTCGCGTACAAGCCAGCTCAGGCAGAAATCACTCTGAGTGGGCCATCAAGGAATTCTGTCCCGATAAAGAAGGTGAGGGAGGGAGTGAGGGAGGATTAGAAAGAAGCAGATAAATGACTCATTTCAGGCAGACGTTTCCAGAACAATATTTTACTCGACACTGGCAGTGCTTTAGATCATTTGGCATACTGCAGACACACCAGTATCAAGAGAGAGATAAACGAGTGGAGAGAGGAGAATGTCCAACCACAGAGAGTGAATAGTTTATATAGAACGTCTATTTGTTCAGCGGAAAGGTAACCTTGCTGGGAAAGGTAACCTTTGCTGACTGAATTTCTGTATTAAAGCTCAGAACAACAGAAACCGCATAATGTTATGAGTCAAGATGGGCAAATATCTCACTGACTCAACTAAAATTGCCCTCCAGGGATCAAATTAATATTTTAAGTTTCTCTGAATTGCACCAACACACGAGCAGATCATCTATGGCAACAGCAGGATTCCATCGATGCTCCCTGAGTTGAAACTGGAACTGGCTAACTATAAAACAGGCAGTTACTGAAAAGATGTGCTCACACTTTCCTTGGATAAATGATAATTAAATTTGCGTTAGATTTTGCACAGATAACTCTTCTATGTTGTGAAAAATGTCCCTTGATAACTTGTAGAGATGGCATTGATATACCTTATCTGCACAAATTGAATTATTTGTCCTTCATGGACACTTAAAATGGTTTCCTAACTAGCAACATGTGATGTTCTTTCCAGAGAAAGCTGTTGGTATCTGTTAGTATAACAGGATCACAAACAGCTGGATTGGTAAACATTTTGCTGACAACATGTTATGGTGTCACATTCTAAACTCTACGTAGAGTTAGCAAGTATAGTTAAAAAAAAAAAAAAAAAAAAAAAAAAAGACTAAAAAAAAGTGATAAACACAAACATCATGCCACCAGGCAGCCTCTTATGTCTGCATCCCTGTCTCATGTCTTCTGTCTGTGATCCCACCAGCTGCTCTGGGTCCTCCATCCAAAGTGGTCCTGGCTCCAGCTGGAAACCACCTGGATGTCACCATCTCCGACCCTCTGACCAGCGCCAACACTTCCATGAGGGAGAATATCCACCAAATGTATTACCGCATTGTTTACTGGGAACACTCCACAGACACACAGGTAGGACCAAACACTAAGGATGCATTAGAAATTGATTTGTTTTAATACTCATATTCAAAATGAACTGTACTTTGCAACGCATGCATACTCTAAATTAAATCTTCTCTTCTCAAAATCCGAATGTGTATAATTACATCAACAAAGTATAATGAAAACATGAGGAGAAAGTTCTGCCTGTATTGCTTGACGACTGGGAACAGGTTGTTCCCTTTTGAAGCCTCTATTTAATAGCACCTCAGCTTATGGATTGTAACATAGATATCCGTCACAGGTCCCTGCTGACATACATGTGTTGCAGAAGTACCTTTTTGAGTAACAGAAAATACCCAAAAGTTTTTTCCTGCTCACACTTCCCATTTTGTTTGTGGTCCACAAAGACACCAGTTCACTCTGTTTTGACTGCAATCAAACCCCAAAGAGTAGCAGCAACAAAAACAAGTAGTAAAATCAGAATCCATCATGTGAACAAAGCACGCACCTGGTTTCCGTGTTACATGTATGCACTGTTTCCTTATGTTCGCTTGCATGTTGGTTTATTATTTTTGGCATCTTGTGCTTCAGACACCAAACTGGCATACCAAACAGGGTAGAGCTCTTTCCTGTCAGTGCTAAGATGCAGCTGAGTGTCACATGAGGTGTCTGGTGTAATCGTTTCCTGCCAGCTGCAGCAGGCAGCTCTGTTTAAAAACTGATTTGACGTGGAAGAGGCTGGATACCAGCGTTCATACAGGAAGAATTTTGGTTGGTTAGATTAATGGGTTAGAATTTTGCCACTATCCCACTGAAAATTGCATATGCTTAAGAGAGACTAGTATGTTATTAAGGAGCAATTTAACTCTGTTTACCCTTACTTTGGGCCAACAGAGTGACTTTTTGGTTAGAGGCTTTAGTCAACTGATAGGTGTCATCGGTATCCCTGCTGAAGTGCCCTTGAGCAAGGCACTGAGTCCCTGCCAGCTCTGTTAAGCTGACCCTGACTTCTGTCCTCCTTGCGTGAAGGGAGGTAAATTACAGTGTGCAGTGGAAATTAACTGTGTGTCCTGCCTGACCTGAACACACAAAGCTCCAGTGTTGAGACACAACTTTGTGGTGTTCTTATGGTCTAAATCATAAAGCTGTTTGTCCTGCCTAACCTTCAGCCCAGCTTGATGTTGAAGTACTGCAGTGGGCTGGACTGTCTACACATTGCAGTGTTGTGGTAGTACCACCAATGCAAAGTGACTCTAGTGGACTTGGGTGTGTGTAGGGACTCTTGACTACAACACCAGGAAACCTACACCATTAATGTTTAGTAGAAGATGGAAAATACACAGCATTACAAAAGTGAATTTTTGTTTTGTTATGTTAATTAGGGTCCGGGCAGCCTAAGCTGCCAGCACACTATTGTATTCCCAGGAATTCTTTCTTCTTCTCTTCTTCTTCTTCTTCTTCTTCTTCTTCTTCTTCTTCTTCTTCTTCTTCTTCTTCTTCTTCTTCTTCTTCTTCTTCTTCTTCTTTCTTCTTCTTTCTTCTTCCAAGGAAATCATACCTCCCATGGATGAAAACTCACCAAACTTTGCATAAAGGTCCAGTCGCCTCATCTGCAAACTCAAGCCAATAGTCCTGATGGTGGCGCTACAGCAAGCCTCAAAAGTTCAAAACTTTGAAAATTGATAACAAATCAACCATGCATGCTACAGCTTTGCAACTTTCATCAAACTGTAGCCCCAATACTGAAGAAACTTTCGCACACTTAAAACTATTAAAAATTATGAAGTTCCTCACTCTGTTTTTTTTCAAAAACTGTGAAACTTCTTAAACCTATCTCCTCCCACAATGTTTGCTCAATTGACACCAAACTTGCTACAGAGCATCTTCAGACTGTCCTACACAAACGTTGTTTCTCAGATTTTTGATTTATCAAAAATTGAACCTATAGTGCATCAAATGTTTGACTGTAAACGGTACTATAAACATACACTTGCAAATTCTTGATAAATAAATCTTCAATGTTCATGAAAAAAATGGACAAAATTTTGGAGTCATGGTAGATGATATGTGGTAAATTTCAGAACTGAATACCAAAAACTGAATTTTTGACAGCATTTTGAATTTTGCTCTCATGTGAACAATTGGAGTCAATGCAAGAATGGCATTTTTAAACATCAGTTTTTCACTTATGGAGCAAATCAATCATTGTTAAAAACAAATGATCAACATCTCCATGCTGTCTAGATGCAATATGTGTATTTTCAGATTTTTGTCTTAATAACTGAATTTTTGACAGCTGTTTAAAATCTGCCTTTCCATGCATGGATGGCTGCTGTCCTGCATGTCAGTGATTGGCTCAGTCAGTTTGTGAAGCTACATGTAAAGTTTTAGCTCAGTGAGATAGAGGCCAGTCCTCAGTGTCAAAGATTGTGAGTTCAAGCCTCAGCTTGTACAACATTCCCACGTGCGAAAACTCACCAAACTTTGCACAAAGGTCCAGTCCCATGCCAGATCATCATTGTCAGATTTTTGTCTTGATGACTTATTTTATTTATTTATTACTTACAGTGGATTGAAATCTGCCTTTCCATGCATAGGTGGCTGCTATCATGTGACTGGCTTAGTCAATTCGTGAAGCCTCACGTGAATTGACACTTGCCAATTAGCTCAGTGAGATAGAGTGTTGTCCTTCATGCCAGAAACTGAGTTCAAGTCTCAACTGATGCAAAATGCACATGAGAATACCACCTTTCTTTTCATCTTCCTATTCTCTACTTGTTGCTCAGAATTGCCTAAAATTGCCCGGACCCGACCCATCGCTGCGCAGCAGCTATAATTTTTGTTTTGTTTTTTTCACCTCTCCCCTAGATTAGTTGCTCTGTTTTTGTAACTTTCATGTCAATAAAGCCTTTCAACTGAATTATATTTTAACTAACTTCATCAAGCATTAGCCCATGTGATGAACTCATATAAAACTATGATGTTGCCCCTTAAGGTTGGTAATGCTCATTGTGTGGTTTAGCAGTAACTTTTCCCAACTTTAGACTGCAGACCTTTGTGTATTTGAAGGACTGACCTTTAAGTTACATTTGTTTGCAGAACTTCTTTACCCTGACATGTTCACAGGTTTGCATCAGCTCTTTAGTCAAATCTAAGAGTTGAATAAATAAAGATCTAGTGGATAGCAAGGCCCTGATTGTATATTTTTTGTGTGTCCTGGCCTGCACATCTGCAACATTTTGATTCTCTGAACCACATTCTGCACCACAGTGACACCAGATAGATTCTGTTTCAAAGTATAAAGCTTTTTGTCTCACCACTAAACCACCTGTCAGGACAGACATCACCAACAAGACAGTACAGACATTACCAACAGGCCTGGCTTCTGAGTCATAGTAATGTTGTGGTAATTCTAATGCATCACTGATATAGAGCAACTTTAATGGACAACTGTAAGTAGATGTTCTTCAGTTTGGTTTGGGACTCTGTGAGGCTTCCACAACACAAGACCAGGAAAGTTATACACTTAAAGTTATGTAGAGGGTGCAAAATGTTTCGTATGAGGAATTCTCCCCATCTACATACATTTTTTTCCAATTCAAAAGTTTGTGCTGACTTTTTGATAGGTAAAAGTCACTGGCTGACCTAAAGGTAGAATCCAAATCAGAAATACTTTATGGATCCCTGAGGAGACATTGGGTCATCTCCTCTCTGATGTGTCCTCCAGGCCTTGAGAAAACAGACGGTGAACACATCTGCCAATCTGGTGACTCTGTCAGACCTGAAGGCTTGGACCTTCTACTGTGTGACGGTTCAGTCCCGCTATGACTACTACAACAAGAGCAGCACCTTCACTCATCCCGACTGCATCCAGACCGAAGGTAACGCACCGTGTGAAAGACTGACTGCCAGTCTCCCTGTGGGGACGTTTTGAAAATGAAATAAATGAGTTGCGTCAGTGGGTGGGTGTTGACTAGAGTGTATAGACAGATTCCTCACCTTCGAGCCGGTCATGGCTTTTAGCAACCACAGTGAACTTTTGACCTTTGTTTCTTCGCTTCATGCAGAGGAGCAAAGATCATCAAGTCTGAACATTTACAGCAGGGTAGCTAGATAAGGATGAGGCGGCTGAGGTGTGTGACAGTCTGTGACAGAAGTAGCCACTAAGCAGATTAACTGTTAATTCCAATTTAAGCCTTTGAAACCTGAGCAAAGTCACTTGTGTTTGTTCAAGGGGGGAACAGTGATTAGCAAATCAGCAATAAATGACCCCAAAACTATCAAGAAATAAGCAAAAATCTATGAGAAAATGACCTGAATATTAGCAAGAAAAAAAAAAAAAAAGTTTGTGTGTGTGTTAATGGATATAATACAGTAGTGTCAAGCTCATACTGTTTATTCCAAAATTATTTGACTATGTGTTTATGTACTTTATGTATTTACATGTGCCTCAACATTGTATTGTGTTTATTATGTATTCCAGCAGGTCCCATACCATGGTGGCAGATCCTTCTATATTTCCTGGTCTCTCTGATGATCTGTTTCTTGGTGGTGCTGCTTTCCCTGTACGGCTTCTACAGGTGCTACACGACCCTCAAGGCAACTTTCTTCCCGTCCATCCAGCTGCCTCCACACATCCAGGAGGTACACATCTGCTGATCAGGCCATAGATCAGTGCTACTTTTGCCTTTCTCAGACAGCAAGCACATCTGATTGTTCATCAAGTCGTATTATTAAAGGGATAGTTTAACGGTAGGTGGCTAATGGAGCATCCAGCCAGTATCCAGCACTCAGTTACAATGAGAGGACGATAGCAACACGATTGTCCCGCAGAACAGCTTGGAGGGAAGTGAAATAATCACATTTTTCGAAATGGATGAACTTTTCTGGCTGGCTGCCCACAAGTAGACATGTCAGATTTGTGTTTAAGGGACCTAATTACACACTTTTACATCTCCCGCTTTGTTCTCTTCCCAGTATCTTTGCAGCTCCCCTGGATCTGATGTACCTCGTCTCCTCACCCCGGATTCAGAAGCCGAGGTGATGTGCGATAAGTTGAGCATCTGTCCGGAGGTGGTGCACCCAGAAATCCATGGCCCTCCTCCCTCTGAGGACTTCCCTGTGTTGCTGGAGCCAGACACCAGGTCAGCCTTTTTTGTTGCTCTCTCTTCATATTACTCTTAGTTTTTGTGTAAAAAGCACTTTTTAATGAGATGTTATTAATTTTATTTTTTTAAGAAGATCATTTTGTTTAGAAAAAAAAACACTCAGAATAATGTATATCAGTGTTCAAATACAGTTGCTTGTGCTTAAGCTGTGGTACTAGACCGTTGCGAGTGCATTACATATTTGGGATTTTTTTTTTCACTAAGCACTTATACCACTGTACTGACAATGCTTATTAATCCATTATAATGAGACCGCTGTGAAGTCAAGTCTTTTCCAAAATTAAATCGATTTTTTTCAGTAAGTGAATAACATTCTTTTCCTTTGGACTTTGCCAGCGGCAGACACAGCCGTCAGGACAGCGGAGGCAGTGGAGACTCAGGGGTTTACTCCAATGAGGGGGGGTCCGGCCTGAGGCAACCCCCCAGCACTCAATGCTCTGTGGGGATGGAGGACTCCTGGCAGAGCCCCTCTGACCTCATGCAGGTCAAGATGAAGGACATGGGCTCAGAGGTCAGAGGTCACCATCTGATCACAGACGAGGGCATTATGGACATGTGCGTCTGAAGGCACGGCCGTTTAAAGGACAGGAAAGGACACGAAAGATTCAGTGGGTCAAACTGCTAAAATGAAATCTATTGAGACAGTGCTGAAGGAAAGAAGAAGTGAAAGAAGACAGAAATTCCTGGAAAATAGTCAGAACTTTTGTGGCACCCCATGCGTCCTTGAGACTGTTTCTCCAGCTGCCACTGTGATGAGGGAAGAAAACTGTTTAAAACATGCATTTATATATACACATATAGACTTACAAAAAAAAAAAAAAAAACTCAAAAGTAGATGTTCTGCCGTTCCTTATGGTCTTGCTCCCTGTGTGCAACTGACAAGGGAAGAGGGTTTTTTGTTTGTTTGTTTTTTCAACATTGAAACCCCAAAGTCACACCATGTAAATACTGAGGCATCCTCCTTTCCAGATGCCTTTTGAAGCTGCAACTCTGTGTGTGATACACATCAAGTATCAGTTTTGGTGCCATCAGAAAAAAGTGCATTATTTCTGAGTTGATTGTGTTGTACATCCCTCTTCCCAGCTCCCTTGTTGATCTTGTTGCTCCCAGTGGGAAGGTACGATGGTGGATGTGTTATGCTACTCTTCTACTGCATGATACTGGTTCTGCTGACTCTACTCACTTTTCCTTCTCTGGATTTCATTTTCCACTTCACATAGCACCCCCTCACGGTGAAGTTCGGCCAGTCACTCTGAGCAGTTGTCTACTTTGTTTTTTCACATCACGTTTTAGTATCTGCTCAGCTCGCTTGAAACCTCAATAGAGGTAGTACCAAAAAGTACCAGGTACCAGGTGCTATCCCTAACTTTGCTCAATGGAAAGCCAAAAAAAAGCAAGTATAGTTGAGTCGAGCCGGTGTAATTTTGTAGAAAAGGAGCAATAATGTGCCTTAGTTAGTCGTGGGACATGGAAACAATCTCAAACAACGAGAGCCTGCTATCATAATGTAGACTGGCAAATGTTGATGAAAGCCCTTTGAACAATTTAGCTGCTATTATCCAAAAGACGCTTATAGATACACACTATCTTTGTTGCATGTTGCTAAAAACAGTGCTGCCCTCCAAAGAATGGGCTTATCCATTCTTGGTTTTCATTCTTGGTCTTCTGGTCTTACAGTGTATTGACAGAAGAGAGTGGAAATCATGGTGGATCACATCCTGGCAGGCTAACAGAAATCTTAAATAGATTTTCAAATGTAATTCGCCACCAATCTAAAAAATGAATTTTGTGTGGGATAACAATACAAAGATGACATTTTGTCCAGTCCAGTCACTTACAACATGAACATCAATAGTTGTTTTTTGGTGTTTCTTAGATCCAGGTCCATAATTATCAAGCTTCTCAGAATTAGCATAACAATGCTAAGAACTGGCTTAAGAATAAAAACAAATCTTGGCTTAAAAGTTAGTAATCAAGCATCTAAGTCCCAAGTTAAGCAAACTGTAGGACTAAATCTGAAGAGTCAGTCCTAGAGCTGATTTTCAGCATTTTGCTGTGATGCAAACAGGATTATTTGATGCCGTAGTTGGAAAACCAAGGCAAGGACTGATCACCACATGCGATACAATTTGTTCTAAACACTGTTCACATAGATATGTTAGTTTACACTGGGAGTGATGATCTTTATGTGGGTGCCGTCAGTTGCACCTACTACTCCTGGGAAGCGACTATTTGCATGGTGTATAGTTGGGAAGTCGCTGAAACTGTGACGCCCCAAATCACCAGCGTTGCATTGCTGCATGTTTCCTGTGGTATGGAAATGAAGCATCATCACCACTTTCAGTTCAGATGAAAAACAATAGCGTTTGATTAACTGCGTGTCGTCTAACAATTCAGTTCACCTTTCCTGAAAAGTTGACACGTCTCTGCCTCCTCACTGTCATTACAGGCCCCTATTGGCAACTCCTAGCCACCAGTGAGACAGCTGTCTGAACTAACTGGAAGAGGTAGAGAGGAAGAAATTAGATAACTTCCCTTTTTACTTAAGTTTGAAAGTAGGAGTACATTTCAGAAATTCTCAGCACTTAAGACTAAAATGCAACTTTGAGAAGCTTGATAAATATGGGCCATGTCATGCCAGGAAGAGCACATACCCAGCTGTTGTGTAGTTTCTGTTTTTCAGTCCCATACTTCTCCATATGCACTGTGTATCAACAGTGGAAGTGAAGGGAAGTAGTTTACTTAAAAAGAAAATGCTGTTTTCTCCTTAGATGTTTCTAGCGCATAAACTGTACTTTATGTGGCAGTGTTCATCTCTGGCAGTGCAGGTCATTGCCAAGCAAGGGCAAACCCTATTACATAATGAAATGTAAAATTGTTCATTGGCATTATGTAAAAATTGACTTTGTGTCTGTACTTAATTTTTTAATTTTTCTTAAGGGAGTGAAAAAACATCCACTTAAAACAGGGTAGTCTGGTTCAAACAGGGATTCTTGTCAATTTCCTTCAGTTCCACACAGGTACATTTTCAATTGTCTCTATGGAAAACTAAATGTTTTCACTTCTTGTGTGAGAGGCTGCGAAAGAAAGGAATAAGGATTTGTGTGCATACATGTCCACCGTTTTGTTTCTCTGATTTATGTCTCCTGTTTAAAGAAAAAGGAATGGAATAATCAGTGAAGTTCATTGTGAATGAATTCCATGTTAAAAAATAATACTATATGGAAAACAAGTATTTTCAGATCCTTTTCCTCATCGGAGTGTGTATATGAGCCTGTGTGAATATTAGCCTGAGGCTAATGTGTTACAATACATTTTTATATGCATTTTATTTTTACATATACGATTCTTATAGAATCTTAAACCAGAAACTGTGCACTTTTGATTTTGCTGTATTGGTTTGTTTGTTTTGTTTTTCCTTGTATTCTGTTGACTGACAGGAACGGTGGTTGTGGTCCACCTTAAGTCCTAAAGAAGAACTGGATCTCTCATGTAATTTTTGGAAACTTTACTGTACCTCTCTTCCTCTTTCATGTTTGGTTTTATGGTTTGATATGGAAACTTTATTAGAAACAAACTCTCCCGTCTGTATACTTACAGTCCTACACAACATTTACTCATTAATATTTACATGTGAAGCAATTTAACTAATGCTCTTATCAAGAGTCACACTCGTGATAAGAGCATTACTCCTCCCATTTAACACAGTGAAGGAAATCTGCTGACTGGTCAGAATAGGGGAAACGGAGTGGGTTACCTCGGCTCTCTATGCTTGTATAGACCATTAGACAACTATCACTTTCATCTGCTTTTTAACAGCTAGTGCAAATAGCTATTTTATTGCTACAAGGCAAGATGCCATGGTAAATGGGTGGCATGTGGAGGCAGTCACTGACCCTAGCTGGGATAGGAATCAACAAAGTGATCGGTTTCTTTAAAGCTCAAAACGGATCACACTCAGGATGGTAGAGCTTTGCGTTTGTTCAAAGTGAAACCCGTGCTGCTGGTAGCAGGAAATGACGACTGAGCATTCCTGTCTTCAGCTTGCAAAAAAACAGGGCCTCTAGATTGCCATCAACCTTGCCAATTTCAGTGCCGTAAGCGAGATCCTGTTTTCATCAGAGTCCCTGCTAAATTGCCCTTCTGCATTGCCTCAACGTCTCGCCCATTATCTGTGGCCGTCAAATCTGTTGAAACTGTATATGTGTAAGTGTATAACTGTATATTAAGTATGTGCACAAATCAGTGGTTTTTGTCAGTAATGTTTTCATCAAACTACCAAAATGTTGCTTCAGCAGTAACCATTTTAATGGACAATCATTCAAATTAAAGAAATAATCTAATGAAATCAAATTTTGCCAAGATGATTGACTGTACCACAAAGTTTGAAGGTGTATAGTAGGTGTAATTAGGTGGAGACTGTCTGCTTTAATAGGAGTGCTTTTTTAGCCATACCAGATGAGACATTTTTATTACCTTTAGCTTTGCTGCACATGGTCATCCTAGATATTAACAAGGAAACACCAACAAGTGAATGTATAGATGAATACATGCACATAGAGTGAGGTTGTTTTGTTCACATTACAAGTACACTCCCTCCAGACATTAAATAACATGCAGTGATCCCTACACATCACTCTCTGCAGTCACACTTCCTGTGCTTTGTGGTTTCTTGTGACCGCTGTCAGCTGGCTATAGGCTGTCACAGCATCAAGCATGCAGCCTGCACAAAACATCTCCGGTTACAGCTGAATAACTGAAGCTGGATCAAATGGAGACAACTGCAATTCACGAATGAAGGTTACATCACGAAACCTGCACGTCTGGTGGCATTCCTCATCTGCTCCCACGTCTTACAGACTGAAAGTGAAATAGAAAAGGTAAAACTAGCAAGTGGTCAAAGTGAGAGGTAGATGGAAACATAAAACAGGACAGAGACTGTGTAAGTGGCTGCCAAAGTGGAGTCCAGGGATTCCCAGGGGTCCCTGAAGGCATTCTGGAGCATTCCCAGTAATTTGAAGATGGGACAGTGAGAAAATATTATAGGAGCGTCTGCTGGCAGTGGTGCTCAGGAGTGCATGTGAACAGATCAATTCTTGTGAAAACCCACTACACTACAGTTTTTCTTTTCATTTTTAGCATTGTGAAGTGTTAAAGGGTTAAAAATCTTCTTACTCTCTGAATGACAGTCTCATACTTCAATACGCTGAAATAATACACTTCTGAAAGGGCATCATGTCCCATTAAACATACTGAGATTGTAAAAGACAATGTCACCTTTCAGTGTCAAATTTACTCTCTTTAGATGAAAAATAGGGCCGTTTCTGAATATCTTGGGGACCACAGCGACATAGCTGCAGCTGCTCAAATCCTTGAGAGAAATCCTTGAGCGAAAAATATAGTTAAACATAAGTGAAATGATAAGAAATATAAAGGGAAAATAAAAAATATGTGCATCAGAAATTTGCACAAAAAATCTGCATTATGTAAAAATATGTGCATTCATCCTACAATAATATTACAATATTATAGACCTAAGAATTTGAGAATATGTATCTATGAATGTATATATGAATTCTTGTGCAGTTATACAGTTTACAGCTAATTTTTTAATCTTTCTTTTTCCCCTTGTAGATCTACTACTACATAAAAGAGTCTCATGAGGGAAAGGAGATGATGTAATTCTAATATACTGGTTATCTCTCATGAGTTGTTTAAAAACGCCACACCTGTGTGAAACTACATCTCGTGACTGAGGGAAGGCTTGTGGGAAGTTACCCCCAGTGAGCTCCCTTGCCAGATGCTGCCCTCTCTTGTCAGAGGTGCCACTTCTCTTCTTTCATCTTTTTCTCTCTTTGTGACATTTTTTGTTGAATTGCCCCCCCTGGTTCTCACGTTATTCTGGGTTTTGGGTTTGCGCGTCTGTGCCAGCATGCATGTGTCCACGTGTCTGCTTATTTCTGTTTATTCATGTGTGTTTGTGTGCATGCAAATGTGTGCAGGTCATTATCCTCTTTTCAGTGAGACTGTGCACCGTTGGCCTCGTGTTGCGCCCAGTGTCTTCTCGATGTTGAGTGTTATTTACATGATCATTGTTTTCCTCACATGAGGAAACACGATCGCTTCTCATCTCCACTTCGTCTCCTCGTCTTTCTTTAAGAGCTCCATGGAGATGAGATACGCTTATTTTAACCCTGAGGTCACTCATTTGTTTTGTCCAAGAGAGTCACGATTTACATCTGTAATTTGGTTATGTGATTATATTATATTTACATTTGCCATTCCTCATCACCGCAGCCTGTTCACTTGACCTTGTTCAGTTTATTTGCCTTGAAGGTAATGCTAGATGAGATATGGATGTGTCAACACCTCTTCAAGCCTGCTGCGCCCATCAGAAGGCTCATCATTACAAACGCCTGCTGAGTGCCGGAGCTGTTTTCAAGCCTGCAGAGCTTTATTTACATACTAGTGGGGATCCCGAGGTTTCCAAAGACACCAAACATGTCCTGCTGAATTCCAGGAGAATGTGTCTAAAATGATGCACAAGACATGTCGATCTTTTCTCTTTGATGTGATGCTGCAGCCATAAAACAATGCTTCAGTGAAGTGTTGCAACCTGCAGAAACACAATATGGATGTGTTGTTGTCATACGATACGGAAAAAATGTTTTTTTTTTTTTCTAGGTTTGAAGGTACTGAAGGGCACATTTAAGGGAAAATCACAGGTCAAGTGATTAAAGGAAGTCTGTCAGGTGTTAATTGCTCTTTGCTTCTTTGTATGGCAGCGAATAGGACAGTTCAGTAGTAGGTTCCACTCTCTATCCCCTGTATTCTTGCTGGTGGACTTTAAAACCGTCTCACCTGCAAACACCTCACTTCACATTTCATTTTGTGGTTCATGTATGAAATAAAACTACAGAGAGGAGAAAGAGGAACTCAAACTGAAACAGTTGTCCTTTAAATTATATTGATTTGTCTTAATTTGTCGAGATGTGACTTGTAAATGATGTTGCTCCTCTCCGTGAGACATTTGAAGAATGAGACATTAGTCCTTCTCCTTTCCGTTATAAGCAAAGATAAAGGTAATTAATTCTGATCACCAAATCCCAAAGCTTTGATAGTGAAACAGTTAAATGTGATTGATGTGATTGCGGTGACATTTGGCTTGTTTTTAAGAGAGCCTTTTGCACAATCTTGCTCTGTCAAACTCGCCTCTCTACATACTTGTATGTAGAAATGCTTGTATGTATACTTGTATTCCTGTGTAACTGATTTTCAAATGACACTTCAAACAAAACTAAACCCCTGGGCTGCTAATCCGCAACGCTACATCTGTGTTCTCCATTTACTTCTGTAGTGCAATAAAACAGCTATATAAATACCTGTTGAGGCACATAAATAGACACAAACAAAGCGGATTGCGCCAGTATAAAAAACATTAATTCCCTGTTCCATTTTTTTGAGGGAAATTAACACTTCTTTTCTTGTTATTTTCCTATTCAAAATTGAAAGTAGATCTGGCAGGTAGCGTCTGCAGGAAATTTCTGCATAGTGACCTTGCGCCAGGAAGGAACTACTTGATAGTTTGTTCATAAATAATTGTAATTACACCCACAAAAAAAAGAGGGCATAAAAAAGAGGGGCGTAATCTGCTTTATTCACATTTGTTTATGTGCTAAAAGTGATATTTTGGAACCTGTTTTCTGGATTAGCGGCCCCGGGGAGCACAGAGCAGCCAGTGAGGACATTCCACCACCATGTGGATTCACATAACACCCAGAGAGCTATCCAACCCAGCACCCTACCAAAGTTCAGTTTTATTTTAAGGTGAAAAATGGCATCAATGCTTCAGTAAGTTTGAGTTAATATTCCAGTAACTTCAATGTGTTCAAGGTTGCTGAGGCAAGGGGAAATTTGTGTTTCACAGCCATCAGAAACAAGCGGCACCGTCTCCGAGCGGGGATTCTGAATTCGAAATAAAGCCACTGCTCCTTGTTGAATAATGTATTGTCTCCTCGCACAGGGAGACCAGGAGCCCCTGGTATCCCATCTACCCCTGCTGCAGTCGTGAGTGGTAAGCCATGTTGTGGTTGCCATGTCAATGATGGAAGAATCAGCCAGGTATTTACAAAGTGAGTTTCAATGTTCTGATGAAGACTGTAATAGCTTCAACTTTGTATTTTACTTTTTAGCTGCTCCTACTAACTAATGTTTAAAACAGCAAAATATAAAAGTTTTCATGAACTGGACCGGATGGATAGGCTGAGTAACAGTTGTGTTGTAGCAATCAGTGAGTAAAAAGTAGAAAATTAACATTTATTTCTATAAAAATGCCACTTATTATTACTTCAAAGGTCAGGTTTCTTTGGGTGTGTAGAAAAGCAAACAGACAGCTTCAGTAGTAAATAGTTTTTAGCTTACATATAAAGCTGTCATTGCACATGTCTTTCCAGTGGAAACATGTTTGGCATGTCCGACAGGTCTTGTTCGCACAAAGAGAGACAGTCTTGATTTATTATTCCCGGAGGTTGTTGAATGCTGACGTGAAATGAAGAAAACGCAGTGCAGAGGTTTACTTAAGATAACACCTCGGTGCACTTCAGTCACCCCAGCTGCCAGAGGGAAGAAGAAACAGTGGCGGCGTGATACACTGCAAACAAACAAACAAACTCACAGATTTGCAACACAATTACATTTTAGGGAAGTCAGATGATGACAAATTTTGGTTTTCTAATTTGGTGGACTCAAAAGAGCATCAGGTTTTTCCTTAGTTGTGTGGACAGTCTAGAGTATGACCAAAAATGAAGTCAACACATGTCTTAAATCAGCAGACCCCCCTTAGCTCTGCTCTTTCTAACTAAAGAGTGACTAGAACAACAGTGGAATTCCCCTCTTGGACTTTGATTGACAGATACGTTCCGCATTCTCTTATGAGCAATGAATTGAGCAATCGATTACCGCTAAAGGGCCCTGTAGGTTTCCCTTTCTTTTTTTTTGAAGAGTAGTATGTCTCAGCAACAGTAAATGACTGCTTTGTCTGCTGATTCATCCCTTCCTTTTCTGATTTCTGATCTTTGTTTTTTTCTTTTTTTTTCTTCTTTTTTTTAACTTTGTTGTTTATTCCATTTGACACCAGCAAAGCTACTGTTCATGCAGATACACTGACCTTATCTAACTGCTGCTGTGGGAAAGGTCTACTGCATCGTCACTTGCCTTCAAAACCCCCTGTGACTGATTGGAGGAGCTCAATACTAACAGCCAGCCTTTGCTCAGTGATGCTGCCATGCTCTCACTTACCTCTCATTACCACCCAGCATTTTTATACTATGAAATCTCACTACTTGTTTTACTATGTTATTTCTGGAATTGCTGTTGGAATGCAGATGTGTCCTTTAGTATGGTTTCTTTTTTTTTATTTATTTCCATTATGCATGTTACATTACTCTGCCTGGTGTGTTCATTCTGGCTTTGTCAGAGAGTTGTCTACATATTTTCCTGGTGCCTTAATGTCTCTCAAGTGATGTTGCTGCAATACCTTGGCAGAAACATTTCAGACAAGATGAGGTCAGAGGCAGGACACCAGATTCAGCCTGGATTAAGAAAAAAAAAAAAAAAAAGATGTATGACAAATAATTTTTGAGACTGTAGAGATGGAATCACTTTCACTCCTCGTTGCTCTTCTCATTGTGACACACACACTTCACTTGCAAGCCTAGTCACAGAGATTTTAAATTTATTTCGCAGAGGCTTGACATCACCAACACGCTTAAGACTCCTGCAGGATGGCGAGGGAAATAAGCTTTTAGTCTGTGCAGGACACCAGCCACTGCAGTTAAAGATTTCCTTTCCAGATTTTAGATGTGCTCCCGTCACCCTAACTCAGCAGGGCAACGCTGTCAGGGCAAGAGCACCATGTCAGGAAATCAGGTTTGCAGTTTTACATGAGGCGCTGGATGATGGAACCCTTTTGTTACTGGCTTAGCGGGTAGTAGTCTGTTACCTGGGAATACTGGGAACACAGGCTGCTCTCTAGATGAAAATAACACTGCTTATTTTCATAAGGGACGATAGGTTACTAATAAATATAAATGAAGACATAATTCAATTTGTATTTAGCAACACTGGCTCTTTGCTTGTTGCTAATACAATAGATGTTCTTTGGGCAAATGTCAAATTTGCATTATGTCATATTTACAAGTCCAGGGTGCTGCACTCAGATGTAATTATCACTTGCTTTGCACTGAAATGATATGTGTATATGTGTTTATAATATGTACTGTGTAATATGTATGTGTAATTATATCTCCATGTATACTTACTTACTGGATGACAGTCTCTGCCACACAGCACTGGGCATCATGCACTTCCACATGGAAATTATACTTCAAATTGTACATTATGAGTATACATGTGTTTATATTTTATTCTATTGATATGTTTCATTATACATATAGTCTATGCAAAGGTTCAAAGATGAAAGGTCTATAGATATTCTATAAATATATATTACTTGTATAGGGTATGCAAAGGTTTTTCTTTTTTTCTTATATTCTTTGTATTGATCCACCTTATTTTTTATGTTACTTGTGTTTAATCATTTTTCTAAAGATAAATATTTCTCCTAGTGTTGAGAGGAATATTTTGTGTAATACATTTTATTTGTTATGGCGCCTTTCATGGCACTCAAGGTCGCCTTACAGTAAAAATAAATACAAAAATACAGAACACAGCATAAAAACAACACAGAAAACACAGCATAAGAAAAACATCATAGAAAATAGCAGAAAAACATCATAGAAAAATACTTAATTAGACATTGTGACACCCACCCCACAATATAAACTATTAATTCACACTTACGGTCCCATGTTTGATCACTACCACTGATAATAAAGGATTCTGTAATGGAAAAAAAAAATGTAGTCTACTATTGTCCCTGTGCGATGTTTGGACAACCTGCTGCTGGAACACAAGAACCCAATTTGGGATCAGTAAAGTCTGTCTGTCTATCTATCTATCTATCTATCTATCTATCTTAGGGTTAGGTTAGGGGTCGTGCCCTCTACAAAACTAAGAAAATACCACTCTGTCTCCCCAATATACCGTAGAAAATATGTTTTGATCTTCATAGAGACATGGGGTAACTGGGCCCATTGAACCTACCATTATAGATGAATGGGAGTTATGTGAGGTGTCAAGCACTAGGAGCATGTTCCAAGCCATTCTCAGTCTGGTGAGCCCCCCAACTTTTAACTACTTTTTTTTTTTTTTTTACCCAGACCATACCTGCTTTCTAAAAAAAAAAAAAAAAAAAAAAAAAACTTTTTATACATTTACATAAACATGCTTTGGGTATGTTGCCTAACTTTTCCCCAGTGCAAGCTGTCATATTTGCCACAAAAGGCATAATTGCAATTGGTAGGTGTGTTTAAAGTCAGTTAACAGTGAGACACTGACCAAAACAAAACCAAGTGGAGGGGCAGCCACTATCTTGGAGAAATCACAGACTAGTCCTTTCAATGTGAATTCAAATTGTCAATATGGTCCTCAAAACAGAATCAGAGATATTTTATTTATCCCCAAGGGGAAATTGGGTCAAACTATGTTGTAAATGTGCAAATTCTCATTTGGGTTGAGTCCCTCCTCCATCTGTGCCTGGTGATCACCTAAAGGCCCAGTGAGGCAGCTTGGACTGGTTGATAAGAGACATATTCACAGTCAAGCATTGTTACATGGTGAGTGTTGCATCCTGCCAGTGAAGAGCAATGAAGCAGCATTCCCCTCGTCAAGGCCCATTCTCCCTCGCCTCTATTGTCTGATGGGGAAACTAGTAAAACTAGAGGAAACACAGTAAAAAGATTCAAGATGCTTTATTGTGCCTAAAATGCCTAATTTGTTATTTCATTTTTCCATTTTTTGCCTGGTCATTGCGTGTGTGTGTGTGTGTGTGTGTGTGTGTGTGTGTGTGTGTGTACAGTGCACTGTCAGAAACATGTAAAATAGGAGAGACCGTAGAATGAAATTCCCAATTTGCTAGTCCTCCTTCCACGCAAAATATTAATAATAATAATAAAATGCCATTTAACAGGCAGTTTTTTCAGAGCAAAAAGGTCAGGCAGTAAAAGGTATCAAGATGCATTTTCTGAAATGTTAAGGTACAATATCAGTGGACAGTGTTTGTTAGGCCAAATACAATGAATTAATAAGTAAACAAATGAATGGGAAGATTTGAACTGAAATGTTGGCTATGGCTGAGTAGCCTTGAAATGAAATAAGTTTTGTAGATTTTTAGAAGTCAAAGGTACAAAAGCAGCGGCTTAGCGAGTACTGGCCCACTGACAAGACGTCGGACCCCGGAAGGTGCAAGGCTTTATTTTCTGAGAGTGTAGCTACCAACAGCACAACAATCATAGGATGTGAACACACGAAACCGAATTAACTAAGTAATTAAGTATTTATTTAATTAATTAAGTTTCTTTCTTTGTTTCTTTTTTTTCTGTCTGTCCGTCTTCCTCCGAGTTTCATACTTGTTCTTGCTCCGGTCGGCTTTACTGCGTGGGCGGTCGACGGACAGGCACGTACGGGAAGCAGACGCTTGGTCTCATTACGGAAATGTTTCGCCTAGTGTCTGGAGAGAGAGAGGGAGAGAGGCATTCTAGTTTAGCTTAGCAGTCGTAGCATCGAGTTCACGTTCATACTAAAACTGTGTTTTAGTCGCAGAAATGGTCTGAAATCTGCTCATGGATTCGTTGCACCATGTGAAATGACATTACTCGAAATGCTTGCCGTTTTGCTGTGGGCTCAACTTTTCAGTCAAGGTACCAAGGTTAATAATGTAACGCTAGCTTCTTTTAGCTGGCTCTGCTTTTGGGAAATGTGTGTGTGCGTTGAGTTAGTATTTCATGGATTCAGTCTGTTCTGTGATCATTTCGGTTTGTAGCTAATCCACC
The DNA here is from genome assembly GCF_902150065.1 of Myripristis murdjan. Lineage (NCBI taxonomy): Eukaryota > Metazoa > Chordata > Actinopteri > Holocentriformes > Holocentridae > Myripristis > Myripristis murdjan. The sequence goes on from NC_044000.1 coordinate 3,524,424, forward strand.
AAGCAGCACTTGATATCTGTACAATCTCAATTTTAGCTCGAGCTTTTAACCTAGCACAACGCTAGCGTAGCTCCTTTCGCGGCTTGCGTCGATGGTTAGCTCAAAAATAAATGGGCATTTTATCGAAACGAGAGTAACTTGTTATATTGGATGTATGCCGAAATTAAGGGTGGAAAACACACTTCTTCGAAAGGCTTTAAGTCAGTTTTGAGGAGAGGTGTAAGTTTGCTGACAAGGAAAGTATCATTAAATAGCCAGAATTTTAAACGGATTTTGGTAGTGTATCATCTCTACTGTCCATTTCATTGAATTCCAGATTATCTATCTACCTACCTGCTTACCTACCCATGGCCTCAACCAGTGCATAAAATTGCCTATCACATTGTCTTACTTGCTGTTCCACCTATTGTCATGTGTGTCAGTATGGTCTGAACATCTGCCACCACCACAAGAAGTCCACATCGACTCAGTGTTGTTAACATGGACTCCTGCTCCAGATCAGAGAAATGTCACATACACGGTTGAGTCCCGCAGGTGAGGAAACCTCTAATCTCTTCCATTCATCTCCCGTCTCTTTCCTTTCTTGTCCAGAGGGATGATTTAAAAAACACTGATAATCATTGTTAATTTGACCAAAACATTACATGTAATGTGGTGCTGCCTAACTGAATTTTATTCATCAGGGTGTAAACCTCAGGTAAAGCTCTCAGATATTGGGGTTTGAAGGGCCATCTCAAGTCAGTAAAGCTCAAATATGATCAAGTATATGTCTTCTGATGTTTAGTCATATTCACATATTGTTGTAAAAGATTTAAATTTTGAAAAATGGTAGGTGGATAAAAGCATCATTTAGCATCCTTAGATGGAAATGTGAAATCCTTTTAGAGTAGGGGTCTCGAGCTCTAGGTCCTCATGAAATATGGTTAAGTATACATATACCGTGGTATACACAGTATATCAAAAGCACACACAGCTGAGCCCATGTGCGAACAGGGCAGGCACAGCGAGCAAGTAAGTGGGTGTGTGTCCTGACTCCTGCATGCTTTACCCTGGTACATTTCAGGAAAGTCAGAAATATAGTCACACATTCGAACTTGCTGGATCAGTAACTCATAAGCGAAATTTTGTATAAACACAAACAAGGCTCTTTCCTGCCATTATAAGGAAGACAACGAGCCACAACCTAAATTTCATCAAAACAAGCCGTCCCCTGAGCTGGATAATAAACATTGGTCTCTTTGTACAGCCAGCTGTGAGTGCATAGGCACTGTTTAAAAAGTGCAACACCGAAACCAGAAACTGCACAAATATTAAATAACTTCTTTCTAATTCAGTGCAGTGTCCCCAAAACCCCAGGCACCACCCCTCACCTTAACCATACAGAGTATTTCCTGTAGGTGTGAACACATCTGACATAGAGAATCACCTGTTGTGTGTGAAAAGGCAACTCCATCTAAAGGCCCAACCTGATTGTGCTTCAGTTTAGTCTTCGTCTTGTGAGTGACCCATCTTTATTCCTCTTCCTCAGCTTCGACAGTTACAAGTATGACGTATCAGCCTGCGTGAGGACACAGCTCAACACCTGCGATGTCACATCTGTCAAGGCAGAAGCAAGGCATGGCTGTGTGGAGCTGCGGGTTCGAGCAGAGAGAGATGGCCTGACCTCTGAACCGCTTGAAGCCTGCAGCAGGCAGGGTAGGAAGTCAATAGAAATTGGACAATATGCATAAATGTGCTCATGCTGCGTGCTTACTACCATATCAGAGGTCAGACCCAGACAAGGTCTGTGAGTGCTGAGGTGTGAACATGTGTGCAATCTTCTGCCTCCAATATAACAGGAAAAACATTGGTGTAGTTGAAAGCTGATTTTGTTTGCACATCTTGTATTTGTTCAGGCCCTCTAGGTGATTCCTGCAGCCCCAGTGTCCAGCTGAGCCCGCGGCCTGGGTCCCTGACTGTGAATCTGAGCAGTAATCACAGCCTGGTAGAAGATTATGCAGCCAATGTTAAACAAATTGTTTTCTATGGCAAGGACGGGGAGTCACTACAGGTGAGAATCCTCATGGAACTCTCAAACATACAGTGGTGGAAAAAAGTTTTCGGCCACCCCATGCATTTGTGAAATATTGCATTAAGAATCACTCTTAGGTCTTCAAGTGCAATTTCTTTTAGTACAGTCACAGCCAAAATACTAAACAAATCCTAAAAAAGCCATTAAAAACTTCAAATTGATTGGTTCTATAAAAATACATAAGACATTTTGAGTATTGGGTCATTTTGGTACCAGTGATGAAGGTCGTTCTTTTTATTAAAAGACACAATTTTTGTTGCCAAGCTTCATGTCTATATAAAGTCAGCACATCTGAAAGTTCTTCAGACAAAAAAATGGCTAAAACAAGGAACCTAACGCAGGAAACACACCTGAAGATAAAGATTAAACTGTCAAGAATTTAGTTTTGTTAGTTTTTCTTGTGAACAATAAACAAAAAAATATAATTTGTATTTGTTTGAATATGTCTAATGCAGCCACACCTTTTGAAACACAAAAAAGATTTTTCCACAAATATTTCATGATAATATTTGAGATTGTGAGATTGTGTAAAATTTTAAGGGTGTTCGAAAACTTTTTTGTATGGTGCTATTTCTCGTTTTACACATAACATGCAGTCTAATACGTGGAAGGGGCAATAAGTACGATTTTACTGTCCCACAGCACATTATGATCATAATAAATACATCTGTGGGGGCTGATCAACCCGTAATTCAGCAATTACTTGTCTTGTGCCAGAGGTGCACATGTGAGAGAAGCTCTGTTGTTATTGTTACAGTCACCTGTGGGAGCTGATCACAGACATTGTGGCTGATTGCGGCCCGAGCACCGACTAGTGTGCAGGCCCTCCTGAAACTGCTCTGTTTATTTCTAATCAAAACAATTGAGGTTTTTGTTTACTAGATTTTGGCTATTGCATATTTTTCAGGGGCAGTAATAACACTGTGACTGAAGAAGTCAACAGATAGCAGTAGTATTTTGTGGTAGTATTTTTTTTTTTTACAAAACAATTTCAAAGACTGTTTCCTGCCAGAATTCTGTTCTTGTCACGGTGGAAAAGCCTCTGAAACAGTAATTAACAAATAAAATTCTTCAAGGGTTAATAGCTCCATAACCTTGTAATGCTGGTATTTTGTAGGGATTTTTGGATCAAATCTGGGGGGGTTCACCCCCATCATATTGGTGGGCATGGACACTGTTCAGCTGATATTTGATATTTATTGAAAGAAAAATGTCAGCCTGATGTACAGTCTAATCCTGTCATGAATTAATGTTATCCACCCTTCATACACTCCCCAAACAGGAATATGAACGCTCCATTTCATCAGTGGTTATCAGAGATCTAGAGGAAGGGGTGCGCTACTGTGTCAAGGTGCAGTTTGCAGTCCACGAAAAATTCATGGGACCCCCAAGCTGTAGACTGTGTGAGGTCATCCCTCATTCAGGTAAGACTGTGTTGGTGCTGATGGAAAAAATGTGTTTGTCACATCTTAGTCAAAACGTCATTAGACATGTTCACTGGATTAAAAATGTTATGTTTCAGAAGTCATAATATTTTTTAATTAGATTAATTTGAGGTCATGAATTTGAGCTCTTAAGTTTTTGTTTTTGTTTTTTTTGTTTTTTCAGATTCAACAGAAACCAAGATAGCAGCAGGTTTAGCAGGAGCGCTCATCTTGGTAATTGTGATCGTGGCCTTTTCATACATCATCATCTTTGAGCGCGAGAGAATCAAACGGTGGCTGCAGCCTCCATACACAATGCCACGGGTAGGAGGATCTGCTGCCTGATAGGACACTCACACTGTAGGCCAGTGCAGTTATTTAAAGGTGCACTACGTAAAATTGCATCAAACTGAGGTCCCTTTAGACCAGGGAGGCCCAAGAGGCTGCAGGTTTTTATTCCAACCAAGACCTCTTGGCCCTCCATGGCACATGATTGGACACCTCTGTTTTAGACTCAATTTGAACTAAACGAAAAGGTGGAATAAGTACAAAATTTGCTGTTACATGGAAGTCTTCATGGTTCTCATCATCTGCCTGCCTTACTGATCCTCACTTCAGTGATGCTCAGTTTTGTAAAGTGCATCTTTAATATAATACCTTCGACTCAAAGTGCTTTAAAATAATAACAAAACAAAGGCATTAGAAATTGATAAACAGAAGTACAACAGAGGAATGACAAAGTGCTTACAGATTTGAAAATAGAATAATAGAGTAAATAATCAATGGTTATTGTTTTGTGACAGATAATTCAGTTAAGTTAAAAAGGTTGATTTTGAACGCATGTTTAAAGGGACCCCCTGAACTTACCTGTCCAATGGTCAACATACATTGGGCCTAAGTTGTTTAGAGCCATACGTTAAAGACAAAAGACTGCTCATCCATGTGGGATTGTTGCAATGGCAAAAAGAAAGAAATAGAAAATATACTCTTATGTAGAAAAAATATGCTATAAAAATAGTCAAATGATAAAGTAATTCAACAACCAACATTTATTTCATTATAAAATTGTAATTAATATTAACAGCAGAAAAAGTGAGTTTACTGCCCCTTTAAGGCTCACACAAATTGATGTACCAGTGTCTTGTGGGAAGTGAATTGGTCAGCAGTCAGTGTGGAGCCTTAACCATATTTACTAATGTGGCCAAGCAGCCCACATTAAGATGATTTGCTCATGCATTCACAAACTGAACCCTCTGTTTTTGTTTTTGTTTTTTCTCTCTTTCAGTGTATCCTTCAGCCACTTCCGGAGCACCATCCCATCTCTGTCAGCAGTCCCAGTGAAGAGCGCTGTGATGAGATAACTTTCATTTTCAGAGAGGAAGAGTCTCCCTCTTCCTCTCTGAGAGCGTGATGGCAGCTCGTCTTCACCAGGTCTTCTTTGTGTCCTGTCCATTTGCTGTTGTGGGGATCGAATTGGCGGAGACAAGCCTCCAGACTGTTCTACCCTGAATCTGCTCCACAGCAAAGGGGTGCACCTTAAGGATGTAAAGCACTTGCCAGACTGGTAGGGCTGTCAAGCTCCATACAATTTTATGAGCCCCTAGTTACATTTTCGCCCATAGCGCTAGTGAAATTTTCAAATGTTAATCACAGCAGTGCTTCATTGTAGTTAGCTGCAAGGAAAAGAAAGGGAGAAAAGACTTCACTGCAGGTTTGCACATGTGGTATTTCAACCAAATCCAAAAACGGTGGTCTTCTCTAGCCATGCCAAATAAGGAAAAGTGCCACAAAGCACTGGTCAAAAATAAGAGGCTCATGTGCACCTTTCATGGATGTGCATAGTAGATGTAATCATTATGCCAATATCTCCATTTGTAGGTGAGGCCAAAAAACTGAGGTAGTGCCTATTTGCCCACAACACCAGCTTCCTTAAATTATTGTAACACCCTTGTTAAGTTTTTGTGAGTTTGGCAGTTCAGAATGCCTGCTGTGATTGATGTACAGGGATTATCACAAGCGAGACAGACAGCCAAGTGAAGGGGTTTTCTATCCTACAGTCTAAGTTCAGACCAGAGGATGCACCAGTCATAAAGGGGCTTGAGGGTGAATGGGGGTGCCAAGGATCATTCCTAAAGCTACAGCACAGAATTTGTGCTTTTAAAAATTTTGTATCAAGACTTCCTTTGTGTGTCTAGCTAACACTAGTTTCAGAGAAAATTGCTTTATGAATTGTTTCCTTGAGCCAACAATAATGCTGTTTTTTAATTCGTACTTTGTAATATGCACTTATGTAAATGAGGTTCTTTTTTGTATTACTGTACTAACTACTCAGCATGCTAGTTCAGTAATATGCACTGTTCTTAGAAGAAAAAAAACAATCACATTTGCTTTCTGTCATTACTTCCTCTTTTGAAAATGTTTCTTTGGAATTACTGCGGCTTAGTGACACTCATAGCATTAACACAGAAAAATACCTTTCCAAAGCACTGGCACAGACAGTGTCATGCCTTTAAAAAAAAAAAAAAACAAAACATGCCAATGGTCCTGTTTGAATACTCAAAAACAAAATTGATGTATTATTGTGACAACACTAGAATGTACTAATAGAGGTATTCGGTCAGATATTTGATTTTGTCTATATTGCCCAGCACTGCCCCGACACTTTAAATGTTGCGCATGATTACTGAATGAACCAGTCTTGTGTTACTTTCTAATAAAGACACCCACACAGTAGCATTTGTATGTTTTGTTTTGTTTTTTTAATTGCAGTGGATTACGTGACAGGTATTCAACATCTGAACATCAGTCATTGTAAAGTATATACAAGTAAGCAGTCAATTTGGAACAACGCTACTACAAAACACTTGCAGATCAATCAGACACTCAAAATTTCAACAGCTTCTTTTTGGAGATGGAGAAGAATAAGTCTCTGCAAGGTGTGTCTGTCACCCACTCAAACATCACGATGACTTCATTCACACACAGGCCATTCAAGTCCATGGACTGGATGCCAGCTTAAGTTATTTGTTTGGTGAGCCCGCTGGTTAAGTCCACACAGGTCCGACAGATTACAGTTCATTTGTCCGTTTTGTCATGGATGTTGCAGAAAGAGCCTAGTGAGAAAGATTCTCACCAAGCTAACAAAACGGTACATGGGACCAGGATGACATGAGACGCCATTAGGCTTAATACCAGACGTGTAAACGCACTAATGTGAGTCAAATTCTGCTTATAACAAATGCATTTCCTACAGCCATATGCGATGCTTTTGGGGGAAAAACATTATTTGGCTAGGAGGACTTCCAGTTTACTGCCTGGATGTGAAATGAAGTTTTTTTAGGGGGAACATTTGGGACCCATTTTCAGCAAAATTAAAGGGTAAAGCATTGCTGTCCTGCTACCAAGAGCGGCATTACACAGGAGACACTCTCAGACAGTTAAATGGGTACGCATGTATTATCCAACACTCCCTGATGGAACCACAGAAATGGGACTGGATTGTGTGTTCTCCTTGAGTGAGTCAGTAAAATGTTGTCAGGTAGGGCTGTGGATGTGTGGTAGTTAAAATTCATATTAAAACCCCAAATGCTGTTTTCACACCATGGTCTTTCTATCAGATTGTCATTCTGTCCATGAAGTTGGGTGTGTTCAGATGCAACAGGACAAATTGATCTATCTGTTGCAGCCAGGCTGAGTGTATAATGTGTGATAGTCAAGTGAAGGTCCTTAAATTCCTGCCATTATAGTCCATTTGACCGAATCACTATATTTGTTAAATACTTTCAAATTGCTACAGACAGCTTGCTAAAAAATCACTATCATCTCTTAATACATCTCATTTTAAAAGATACATGTCCCTTTTCTGGTAAAAACAACAGATAAGCCTAAACAGGAATAGAGTACAAGAAGACAAGACAGAGCTACAAGTTAGCAAAAAACGGTTCATCCTGAGGCAGAACGACAGTGACCCATCTAGTAACAGGAAACTGACCGTAATACAAATGGGACATACGAAAGGAAATACTCTCATCACTCAAAAGATTATATAATCCAGTGCATGTATCGACTGTTGACATAAAAATACAAAGTGAGCAGCTAAGGTGGAGATGGCAACAAGAGCTTTGTTCCCTCTGTGTATGTGGTGTATGTGCTCCCCTACTTTTAGTCCACATCCACATCATAACTTCTACATCAATAAATTAACCTGTCTCTTGGAAATGATGCATTTCAAAAGCAAGCACACAAAACAGGGCAGCTGCAGAAGGTTAACAAAATCATTTCCCTTTGAGATACACTACAGTTTAATTGCACTGTAACCCACAAAATCTCCACCTGCACAAATGATGAAATGAACAAAAATGCATCAAACGTGCAACAGAACTGAACTAACTGGCTACAAATGAATTCCCTCATTTAAGACAAATACATTTTCAAACAATTTAAAAATGATTTTCACAAGAAGAGCACGCTATGAATGAGGACTTGAGATGTGTGCAGCTGAGGGTGAATGATGGTGCCCAGTCAAAACACATCTACAAGGAATGTTATGACTGAAGCAACAGCAATTCAGTTGATAATCAATGGAGCACATGCTCATCTCACGGGAAATTGGATAACAATGATTTAATAAATCAGGAAGGACTGGAAAAGAGATGGAGCACAAGCAAAAACAGCTACGACACTGTCTGTTGTTTGCCACATTATCAGCTTGTGTCTATGTTGGGAGTGAGGTTGATGGGTTGCTATTTAAAAACAGCTTATAAAACATCCTACCAATTCTTCTGTCTGTGTTTTGGGGGTGAAGGTGGGGTGACGCATTTCAATTTTAAAACAGCAGGTTACAAAACATGTTTTTCAACTGTGCACGATAATGGATAAATGAGTAAAGCTGAGCGTGAAACCTCTAGCCCCATAAATCTTCAGTTCGGCCAAACTTGTAGATCAGAGTGCTGCAGAGGGAAGACAGAGAGGTAAAAAGACTTACTTCAGAAAACATGCAGGGCATAGTGGTCTGCACAGGTCCACATAATCAATGCCATTTTCCATGACAAAGAAAAGGCCATTCAATCAGTGTTTTTTGATGGAAAATTCCACTGTATGATACTGCACTTCTGTACTATTAATCAAAAATGGTTCTTGCACAGTTGACATTTTTACTGGTTGGATTTTTCGAAGGGGAGCTTTTGCAAAGTTTACTATCCCAAAGTGGGGGGTTGTTTCCTTTGGGGTAAACTGCCATACTACTTTTTTGAAAATTCATGTTTCTTAATAAAAAAGATGAGATGCCTGTGTTATGCAACCTGTGTGCACACAACATCTTGTTCCTCATCTGATGTTAGCTCTAAGGGCAGAGAAATGTTGTATTGCTGTAAAGCTCATTGAGGCAAATTTGTAATTTGTGATATTGGGCTATACAAATAACACTGACTTGACTTCTAGTCCATTTTAGTAGATAAGTCAATGGAGAGATCATACAGGAAAAACTCAAACTACTTGAAAATTTCTATTTTTTCAAAGTGTGATTGGAGGGTGACAGCTGCTAATGTATTGGCAAGAGGGTAAGTTTTCATTTGAGAAAAAGTAAGCCTCATGCACTGTACTCAAAACACGCTGCTTGCGGCTGCAGCCTCTCTAGTCTCTGCCTCCTCAAACTATTAGTCACTATACAATTTGTTGTTACCCTTAGTCTTTGCTTCAGAGTCCGACCCACAACCAGATGTTTATCTCAGATTTTTTAGATGGCTGAAGGTTAGCCATCAAACCTCATAGTTACACAGGAAACATCCTGATGTGATGGCATGTCATCTACATTTGGCCAGTGGAAGAAGAAAAACACTCAGGACTCAAACATGCAAGGTGCATCACCAAAAAGCTCATTTGTTTTTCAAATGTCAAGTACTTTAGGGTCTGTTTTCCTTATATTTACATGCACAATAACACAGACTATTGGCTATTGGTTATGGTCTTGTTTTAGCTAAACTCTTTAAATGAGCTTATGATATCCTGCATCCTGAATCTCCTTGCTATGAATAAGTGACTTAAAAAAATGTAGCCTTTACTTTCAATCAGACTTAAGTCAAGGCAGTTATTACTCAATTATTGCTGGTCTACTTTACTGTAGACAACATTTGCAACTACTTTCCTTTTTTTACATTGTTTGATCTCTACGCTAAATCATATATGAATGCTTTTTTGTGAAAATAACATAAGACACAATCTATTTTATTGGTTAAGCACAGGTAATAAAATGCAATATGTGATCATACTATAATTTATTTGTAAACAGCCAGGAAGTTCAGCCATATCAATGAACCTCTCAAATTTCAAAACAAAACTGAATAGAAAAAGCGTCTCTTAATCACAGATACTGAGGAGGGCACTTACCATATAACTCTGATATATTATAATAGGTAGCTCAACTAAATGTGGAAAAAATGTCTGCTGTGGTGCTTTCAATGACAGGAAATCTGTTTACTGAAGTGAAGACAAAGTGTGAATCTTCTGCATCTGAACTCTCTCCTGTGCCATTTTTGTAAACAAGTGCTGAAGAAGAAAATGCTACATAATCAGCAACTGGCAGATTCACAGTAATTCTCGGGTAAATATTGTGTAGCCCTGCTTGGCAGGAGGTCAGGTGGTTTGTCTATTCATAACAAGCTGAATGAAGCTTCATGCTGTCCTCACCTGAAAAAGATGAAGGCGTTCTGAAAGAACACTGCCAATCCTGGCGCCACTTCCTTCTCTATGGAGACAAGAGACAAAACAGAATAATAACAGTAGTAGATAGTGGAGTTGTTTTGCTGAGAAACAGCCACATGTGTCTGTAAATAGCTGGGGTAGTCCTTGGAGGACATGATGAAAAGAAAGTGTCCAATTATCTGAGTCTTTTGTGCCCAGCAGGCGTTGGGAGCAGCAGACTGGAATGAGGAGCTGAGGCAGGTTTAACTGCAACGTGTGACAGGCAGACTTACAGGAGGCTGTTCCCAGAAGCTGCAGCACATGAGTCAGATACCATATCATATTGTTTAGATAATACCTGTGTAATTTTTTCATATCATATAATATGATATTGTGACATGTTGACATTTGTAATGTTACAAACAGCAACAAAAAGAACTGAAGAAAGTGTAGTTAGAAACAACAACTAGGCAAACTGAAACTACACGGTTTCTATTCTTCTATTTCACCTTCCTCACATGCATGTTCATGCAGCAACACTAGATAAGATAAGATATTCCTTTATTAGTCCCACGGTGGGTTCCATGAAATCAAGCATGGGACATGCCTTCTGTCTGTCAGTCCCACTTTTGCCACTAAATGGCCCTTGTGCGGTTCGCTCAACTCCCTGCAGGAAAGTAGAGCACATCAGTACTGCCAGCTGCAGTCTGATCACGGGAGCCAAGGGATGACGGCCTCCGGCTCCCACAATTTTATAGCCACTTTTCAAGGACTGTAACAACACGGTTTGGCTTAGCTTTGCCTTAAATGCCAGGTACAGCTACTCAGTGTTCAAACAGGAAACTGTGATTTCAAATATGCAAATAGAAATAGCACATCCATCTTCATAGCCATGAAATGCAGTCCCATAAAATGAAGTTTCATTTTCCAGATTTGAACAAAGCTACCTGTGCACTTCATACACACACTTTAGCCAGGTGCATTCTTGGTAACAGGGAGCCTTTAGACAAGAATCTCAACCCCACTGCTCCTCTGTATGCACAGCACAAACTAAAAGGTTATTTCAGAATCCAAGATGGACTTGATAGGTCTGGGTGGTGAGCGTCAAACACTGTCCCCTCCCTGTCTAGGTGCCACTTAACCACGGCTACAGGCTGCTGCTGACAACCAGTCTGCCTGCTCAGTCAGTTTCTGCAGAAAGAAAAAACCTACTTACTGATGAGCCGACATCATCGCTGGTGACGTGCTAGATTCATCATCCACAGCAGATTATTTAACAGAACTTAAGTTCATTAATTTCTCTCAACCAGGCTCACTGGGAGTACCACTCAATTTCACATTTGTGATATCGATCCTGAGCTCTTGGATGTCTAGGGTTATTGTTGAGTGATTATGGCACACTTCCTGTCTCACAACTACAATATAAAGTTCACCTGGCTTTTACGGCTCTATCTTTCACACTGCACTACCCGTTGCCACTACCCGCTACCTGTGAATTATGGATTTAGCAGCTTCCACTATCCCTAAACGGTATCTTGCGCCCACGCTACCCTCTATACATTATGCCGACCCCGTTATTTGCGCCTGGAGGTGTGTCCGTGGGCGTGTTTATGCGCTTTCCCTACAATTGCTATCTTGAGCACACACGTTAGGGAAAGCGGATAGCGGGTCCTCAGAACCACCCGCTATCCCATTTGGGCTTTTACAAGAGCGCGCCCAGGCGGCTTCAGTGTGCACCTCCACCTCCCCAGTTAACTCGCCTATAAAAAGCCACCTTGCTTTAGCCTCAGTTGAACCCCTGAGAAAATGGCAGAGATAGTACTAAATCGCGACCTTCCTCTCTCCATCACGGGTTTCGGTTTGAGGATTTGGGATAGCGCAGCCTGCTCTTAAAGGCAATGGCACCTGGCACACTGATTGGTTTAACTGGCGTAACGCCCAAACCCCGCCTATGCATAATGTAACGGGTAGCGCAGGTGTTTTAGGGATAAAGGCAGGTGTGCATGATAGCAACTTTTGCGGGGGAACACCTCTTACGCAATGCTACATCCCCAAATAACGGGTTTAGGGACTCTGACGCAAGATAAGGCCCTTAGAGCTCAAATAAACACAAGTCATTCGCCGCCCCTATCAGCTGGTTATGAAGCCACTCCAGGCTGCACATGGCTGTTTTATCTGATGACAGTTCTTATTGTTTGATCTGTTTCAAGGTTTTGGGGTATTGATCATAATGACAAACACATTAGTATGCCCTTTGCCAAAATGAATTTAAGCCTGGAACTCCTGCTTGTTGCTCTTCTTGCCCTGTTTTATTGCACTGTCACTATTAGGGATTAACAATACTCTACTGCTAAAAGAATACTTTTCAGACCAAATTAACACTGTTTATGCCCTTTTTTATTCTCTTGTGTTCGGTTCACTAAGGGCATGTTCACATCAAGTATGTCTGAATGCATGCAGCCAAACTCTGGAGTGTTTACTCCCTTTAATTCAGCTCATTTAAGCAGATGAAAACAATGCTATGATGTGGTTAGCACCCAATAACAGCACTGAGACGCCTGAACATGCATCTCTGTTGTCTTCCCAGATAAGTGCGGTGCAATTCATTATGATGAGAACATAATCTGAACCAACTACAGGAAATAACTCCAAAGCATAAGGGTTTATGGGTGTAAGGAAACAGATGGTGACATCTGATAGCGAGCTGCTAGAAAGCCAGGGAGGAAAAGCTACACCAAGGAGTGCAGACAAATCTGTTGAGCATGCTTTAAGTTACAGGGGATCAGCTTTGCGTTGCTGTGGTTTAAAATTAGCAATGTATTTTATGCCAAATCCACTGGAAGCAAAGCTAGTGAGAAATTCCACTTTCGTTATGTTTGTTTCCATCTGCTGTGCTAATGTACCATCTCCAAGTTGATAACAAACCTGTCAGCATACACTGAAACCCAGCTGGTATCAGACACATAAGGTGCTGCATCAGCACAGTTTTACTGTATCCTGCAACAATGAACAGTACAATGGAAAAAATGCAGCACTTGTACAGTACAGCACACTAGTGCAGTGGAAAAAGCATCTGAGTACATGTGTGTTTAAAAAAGTTTGAAAAGGCTGGGAAAAATAACCATCAGCAGGCAAAGTGTAGTGACACCTCCCAACAACGACACAAATTTGACTGAAGCCTTTTCTTTGAGCTGTGATCCTGTCCTGTGTATTTCACCATATCAGAAGATAAGCATGATTTATAGTTGCATTCACAAAAGGGAGAGGGACCTGTTGTGGCAGACTGTGATATGGAGGAAGAGCAAATAGGAATAAACAGGGCTGGAAAATGAATCAGCAAATATAGGGAAAGACCTACACCAAACGATCCAAGACATTTATTTGTCTCATGTGGAACAAGAATGTCAGATAAAATATGTAGGTGTGGGGCTGTTCAGAGACTTCAAAACCAGCAGATGTTTTTTTAAAATTGATTCTGGACCTGACTGGTAGCCACTGTAGTGACATGAGACGCCATGATGGCATCGAGATTCCTGCCTGGGAAATACAAAGTTGTTTTCTGAAGGCCCAAACATGGTCGACCACAAAACCCGTGTAATTTTTTTTTCATTTTTGAGGGGCTGGCATGCCTACCAGTTATGATGTATGACAGATGTTTTTGTATATTCTGAGAGAGTAGGTAGAGGTGTCTTATTGTACCAAATGTTAGTTTCCTATTTGGTGTAGTTCCTGAGATATTGACACCTGAAAATGGAGGAAAAAGAAGGACGCGCTAAAATCGCACAAAAATCGACACATAGCCCCCTCACTAAATTGGCCGTATCTCAAAAAGTATCCATCTGAGCAAACTAAAATTTTACAGTGTGCCTATTGGATAAATAAGGAACAACTGGTGAATTTTGAAGAATTTTTTTGAGACCCAAGTGCATGGGCCATTTGATGAAATGATGGGGAATGACCCATAAGTGTTCTGAAATCTCAGCTACCTTTTGATAACCTTATTTTACCTCACAAAATAATTGGTGGTTCTCAGGAATAACTGCACATCTATATGTGGGCCCTGGCGTGAAAAAGTTTGAGAATCCCGGCTGCTGAAGTCTCTTCATTCCTACCACCAGGGAGACGGTGCTGTCCCATTAAAAGCTCAATGAGCTGTTTTAGCAGCATCTTTCTCCCAGTGTCATATGTACTTCAAATTATAGAGCTGCAAAGCCTAAGTACTTTGTAAGTTTTTCCATTATAGTGAGGATCGTGGCAGTGTACTTTGTGAGGTATTCTATTTACATTATGTAATCCTTTGTGTTCAATTCTGTTAGAAGTTATGTTTTTACATCAAGTCCCTCTGACTCAAGCCCCTCATTCCCCACTGACAAATTGAATGAGTGAGCAAAAGAGTGGTGGTATTGTATGAATGGGTTCCTATGGCACAGCAGTGTGTTGCCAAATCAACTCTCATGCTGTGTGCCTTCAGATTTTTCTCAATTTTGTGTCTGTGTGTGAAGTCTATCAGTGGGCAGCTGAAGAGTGCACAGGAGCCTCAAGCTGAATCCAATTTAAAGCCCTACTGCTCCTTTCATCTGCCGGGCTCTATAACTATATTTTGAAGGTAGATGCTGTAAAACAGCCCGCGGGGGGTAATGCTCATTTGAAGCCAGACTGACATTGCTTCATTGATATTTTTTCCACCTTTGACAAAACAGGCACTGCCAACCATACTGTCAAATACGTGAAATTTATTTTTTGTGTTTGCAATGACACAAATGAGCCTTTTTTCTGATTACGGGTTAGGGTTAGATATGATGAGCATCACCTACTTTGTTGTCTTTCCTACAACTCTTGGAAAAAAATCTCCTATGTGAGCAAGCAAGCTCACTGGTATGAAGGCGATCATACACCAAACACCCTGACAGGTCAGTGCACTGTGGCAGACATGGGGCCATATCAGCAATACTGCAGTGTGGGAAAATGCAAACACAGAAACACTATATCTGGATGTGCAAGGTATGATTGTGCATCAAGCATAAGGCTGCCTGACTATGTGATTCCATTACTTTTATTTTGGATTTCCTTTTTTCCATATAGAGCTGCTATCTAAAGCCAATATTAACCACACATATATTTATAAATATATGTATATACATCCTTTTGTACAACAGTGCCCAAAGAAGCAAAGACTGCTTCTTCAATCATCTGCAGCAGAAAATATGGCACCAGTTAGCCAGATTACCATTAACTAACAAGGACATCAATAAAAGCAGTGTCTCTAACAACTAACTTTTGCTGCTGACAGTTAAACACCAGTTGTGTGTTCCAGCCAGCTAAAGTCTGCAGCAAGCCTCAACGTTAACAGGACCATTGCCTGAACTGTGGAGAAACAGCAGGTTGCACCAGAGCTCCCTTCTTCAATACAGATAAATTGGGAACCTGTGATGGTGGTCGATGGATTTCATTGAGTCAACCTGGCTGTTTGATCAATGCAGACAACTCTGGACAAGAGGTGACACATAATGACAGCATCATCTTCTGTACCAGGCATTCAGCAGGCTCTATTTTTTCCAAGATCTTTTTTAAGCTTCTGAGAGCTGGACTAGACTATGATTAACACAGCACACTGACACCACGCTTTCAGTCAAGATGGATGTGTCTGATATAATCGTGGACTTGAGGCTCAGCAGTATGAATCACTTGACTTCTGACAAAGTCATGAATTCAACTAAAGAAAAAATAATTCAAATAAATATTTTCTCTAAGCAATAAGCAGTCACTCTACATAAAGATCTAAAACCTGTAATTTTTAGTCTAGGTTTTTGAAATGCCACAAAACATGTACTGTGTACATCATGAGCCCATGAGACAGAAAATGTTCATTCCGTATGTCACACTGCCATGCCTAGAATCAGACAATGTATGACAATATATTTAATTCTTATATTAACATTACATTATAGCACCTTAGTATTAGTCATTTTTCAGACAGGTTGGTTCATTTGTAAGTGAAGAGATAAAATAAGGCACAGGTTAGCTCAATTTATGCCCGTGTGGACAAATCAGTGTCATCTAGTCATCGAGTTTTAAAGGAAGTGAGAAATTTTATTGCTAATTATTTTAATTCCTAAACCAGGTTCCATGCCTTTTTCACCAAGTTGTGGTCACAAAATTGGACACCAAATGCTGTAATGAGATTTGTAATTTTGCATTAATTTAAATATTTACACATTTATATTTTCTTAGAAAGGACCCATACCAGCATAAAATCTACAAAATGTACACTTCTCTGCTAATGTTTGCAAAGTAGAGCAAGTAGTCGTATTTAGAGCTGCACTATCAATTTTTCTACCCTCTAATTAGGACTAGATGCTTTGAATGTAAGTACTAGTATAATAGAAAGAATGGCAGCTCCTTGTCACACTTGAATTTATTGGAGGTTTTCATGTTTCAGGGTTTCCTCCCCCCGCTCGAATGCATCTCAATGGTTGATTTGACGTTGAGCTTGATCTTGCATAACTTGGTTAGTGGTGCTTTTTTTGTAATCCCACTTCTGAAAAATCGGAGTGTGACATTTCTCTTTTTTGCTATCATCACTGTGTTTACAAACCGACCACACTCCTCTGTACGTGAGCTCTGCTCTGTTACTCTTCCTCTTCCTCATTTTGACTTTTAATGGCGGTTGGCAAACATTGAAATGGTTACCACTACCAAGTGGGTGGGAGTGTAGTTACAAGATCTGGTCTCCCAGATCCCAGTTATGACGATTAAATAATATGCTAACATTATGAGTACTGATTTGATGATGATGTACTCTTTTCTGCTCTTTCTCTACTCCCTATTAAATGCTTTCTTTGTATAAACACATGGTAAAAGCCTCCAGTGGCACACAGTAATAATTGCCAAGGTTATAATCTTAAAACACTATGCTTACAGGACAGACTGCTCACTCTTCTCTCCCACACTCTAAGACACTTACGTTTTATCCTCTTCAGGTGCTACAGGTACTTTATTGGAAGTTTCTTTCATTTTACATCCTAAATGATCAATGGTTAAAACACTTGAATGGCATGCCATGGCCTCCTTCACAGGAACAATATTGTCTCGATTTGCCACCACTATTAACTAACATTCCTTTCATCCTTATTCATCCACCCACACCGCTAATCTCCACTGCATTCCACTGCGAGAAACATGCCTGTGTCAGTCCTTACAGGTTTCCACCTTTTCAACACCAGGATCAACACCCACTCATGAAACACCCATTTTTTACATTTTACTCTCTGCAATCAAACAGATAATCGATGAAAATAAAACACAACCAATCAAAGTATTACTTTCGCCCTTTCAAACTAGCCCAATTTGATGTGAGGACAGCAAACCTGCCAACATTGTTTCCAACAAAAACTGAAACAAAAGTTCCAGATCACATGACCTGAAGAGTAAAAAGACCAACCAACCAAACCAATCTCTATAGGTCATGAGCAGGGCTAAAAATGAGCATTCTGGCTTTCTGATTCTCATTACAGCTTATTTTCTCAAAGCACTGATTCTCTATCTTATGCCTCTGATGCACTGCTTTGGGGGGGGGTGGTGGTGGTGGTGGTGGCGGTGGTGTGTGTGTGTGTGTGTGTGTGTGTGTGTGTGTGTGTGTGTGTGAAAGAAAAACTACTGAAGAACATTAAATGAAATTGAAAAATAAAAACAAGCAAGAAATATGCAAGGGTGGACAAACAAAGAATCTATGCTAGAAAATAAAATCAAGAAAAGGAAGAAATATAGTACACAGACATACAGAGAGGGACACAGAGAGACTGTGACAAAGAAACAGAAAAAAGAGGAATAAGAAAGAAAAAACAAAACAAAATGGAGTCTGACACTCACTGGGCACCACAAAGCCACCAAACAGGATCCAGATGGAGGCGATGAGCGAGCCGAACATCATCATGAAGCCGATGAACAGCCAGAGACGAGCTCCTGCAGGGAAAGAAACAAGCTAATCACTTGCATTACAACACTTACTAATTACTCTTCACTGCTACACATCACAAACATACACATCAATACAGAGGGATGCCTGTTCACACTTGGGTTTAACATCCATCTCAGAGGTCTTAAAGACTTAACTGGTACTAGATGACTCTGCTCATTTACGGCCTTGTTCCTACCTGGTATTAACATCTGTCCAGAGCAATTTTTTTTTTTTTACTTCCAAGCACAAACAATTACAGCTTCATTGTTTGGAATACAAGAGTGAGGAGAATGAAGCGATGGAGCAGACAGGCAGGCAGTTGGAATAAGAACCACAAACAACAACAACAAATCCAATCACAAGTGTTCACTGGAGAGGCAACCCAGTGGCTCACAGTGTAGCGCACATAATGCATACTACTGAGGCTAACTTAGCCACAACAGCCTGGGTTGATTCCAGCCCAGGTACTTTGCTGCATCCCATCCCCTCACTTTACCTTGTCTTTCCAGTCTCCTGTCTACACTGTGTCTGTCTAAAGCCAGAACTAGACTACATTATTTTTTT
The DNA here is from genome assembly GCF_902150065.1 of Myripristis murdjan. Taxonomy (NCBI): domain Eukaryota; kingdom Metazoa; phylum Chordata; class Actinopteri; order Holocentriformes; family Holocentridae; genus Myripristis; species Myripristis murdjan. The sequence goes on from NC_044000.1 coordinate 3,543,118, forward strand.
CAACAACAAGAAGACTGAGCAGCACACACTTCACAACTGAATCCAGGACCACATTAGTTTCTTTTGTGCACACAAATAACAATAGCTGTCATTGAGGAAATTTAAAAAAAAAAAAAAAAAGATTTCTCCCATGGTAGTCTGACACCAAGGCAGGCATTATGTCATACTGCTTTATTTTTAGTTGTTGCTTGCCCCTGCTGTTGTTTCTACAGGGACCATTAACCATGGTGATGTTAGTGCCTCACTTTGCCCTAGGATGTCAAATGATCCCATCTTGCGCCAAATGCTCGGAAATGTATCTCTGGTGGATGAATCAATAACCAAGCACACACACCAGTGGCATTTTCAAATGATAACCTCTGAATGCCTCTCAATCTCTCTGCTATAGCTCATGCTGCTTCACTGGAAAGGCTCTGCTACACTTAGACAGACCCGAACCTTTATTCATGTCATCAGACTGTCAAAATGGCTGCTGTCAAAGGTGTCAATAGTGGTGCAGAATACCTATGCAGAGGTAAGTTTTTCTAATTCATAAATTTACTTCAGCTGTGAATATCGTGACAGAGCCCCATTACTGCTGTTTATCTCGGCAGATATGTCAGATCAGCAGAGAAAACCATAATTCTTCCCTGCACAGTTCTGTATATTGCAGGGGAAAGAAGTAACAATCATGCACTCCTACTGCTGTAACTACAATGCTGGCCATGATAAACCAAATCATATCAGATGGAAACTGGCTTTCATAACCACTGTAATAATTGCTAAGCCGGTGTGTGATTCACAGGCTGCATATTAAACATATTTTCACAAATTTCCAATATTGAGCAATACCCTGGGGCACAATGTAACTTTATCTCTGGATTACTAATTATTTGCTTTACTGTAGTGATGTGCGGTTTGCAGTTATATGTGCAGGCACCGAGGATACTCCACAGATCAGGCAGTTCGGGTCATAAAAATTAACATTTGGATGGGTTTCAGGTGGGTGAAAAAAATTCTTTTTGGGTTTATCAAATGCTTGCAGCAATCATCCTGGGGCAGAAATGGTAACTGTGCCTCCCCATTAAGAGAGAAGCTGTGCACATGAGGCACAGCAGCGTATCACTGATTATTCATTGATTATTTAAATCTCAAGGCACACCTGCGGAATTAGGAGTAAAGCAGTTGTCCTCCTCACAAAATCCTGAGTGGTCTAAACAAATAAGTTCAGAAGCCTAAAGCTTAATTCTGTTTCCTCTCTCCTGTCAAGTTTATAACTACAGTTTTTAGTTTTGCTGCTTAAATTTCTCACAATATTTGCTGCAGTGTTATTACTGTGCACATGGAAACATTTAAAGATTTGAGTATCTGCTTTCAGTAATTGTAAAGTAAATCTTTAAAGAAAACACTCATAAATCATTACAACATGCAATACAGGTAGAGGTGGAGTGAAATGTCCATGCTGTTGTGCATCATCATCATTAGAAAACAGTACATCCATAACCAGCATCATAACTAATAACTGCAAAGCTAATGTTCGAGTCTCAGGCTCATTAAACATTTTCACCTTGTTTCCAATGAGACCGTAACTTCATCTATTGATTTGTAATAATGTCATATTTTTCATTAGTCAACAATTTATTCAATATGCTGTGAGACTAGAGGAGGTGGCATTTTTGCACTGAAGTGTGCTTTTCTGAACTGCTTTCACAATACACAAATGGGTCAAAAGGGTGGGAGTACAAAGAAAACATTAATGCTAGTAACAAAACTGTATTTCGTGTTTATGAATAACAAGGCACAGACACACACACAGTAGAAGAAACACACCTGTTCTCCCAAGGCAGCCCTCTCCATATGTGTCCCCTCTCACCTGGCCATTAGAAACTGCATTGATCCTGAAAATTGAGAGACAATCAGAGTTAGGATACAAAGAGGGAGGGAATCCGTCTAAAAGCAAGACTACCCATGATAACAATGCTACATTGTGGCCATTAGTAACTGCTCTGACAACTGCCTTGTTAAAACTGCGGGTCATGACTCCATTATGTGAAGTCACTAGATGCATTCGGTGTCACTTTAGTGAACTGGAAAGTGATTTTGTAGACCATTGTTTGACTGAGTTTGGATTTGATCTCTCTGAAGACCAACTCTGTAGATCTGATATCTGACTGTAGTCAAACTAACTTTTTTATTCAAGGGTGTGGGAAAACACATGACCTGGTAAGTCTACAAACAGGAAAAAACCTACAACCTCGGTGAGATAAATCAAACTGAGCTTAAATTATCATGGGTTTGTGGGTCACTACAGAACTAAAGAATAACAAGATACAGCAGAGAAAAATACAATATGAAATACAAGAATATAGCACAAGATATTCACATAAACATAAACCACAAGCAACTATTGACTTATTAGGAATTACAGCCAGTTTTTTACAGACACCCAAGAAACTGGACAAACTATACATAATATACATAACTATATTTATAAGGATTATATCCAAAATTTGGATTAAAATTCTTTGCAGTCTATGACAGCCTGAAAAAAATATGAATATTGTGTCAATGTCCAAATACTTATGGACTGTATGAACTGTATGTTTATGACTCTCTTCCATCAAACGTCCAGTGGATAAGCAAGAGAAACTGGTTTCTAATGACGCCATCACTAAAAAATTAAAATGGTTTTAATGGCCCAACATTTTCATGATGCCAAATCTACAATAAACTGAGTTCTAACTAATGACTCACTTTGAATTTTTTTGACAATTTTGTTTCAGGATAAAATTTTAATTTACATGAGGCAGCCAACTTGACCAACGAATCAATTCAGCTAATGAATTCAAAACGTTAAAAACTGTGAAAGATGTTCCAGCAGCTTTTTTTTAGTATGGTTATTCATTCTGTCAACAAGTAAAATATGTTTAATATTCAAGTCTGTAGCGTAAATGCGCTCTCTCAGACAGATGCACACAGAGATGGACATCGATCTACAAGCCACAGCGACCAGTGCTTACATGAAGAATGCTATGGTGGAGAAGACCCCACATGTGTGGAAGGCATGGTTCATCTGCTCCTGGGTTGGGTATATCACCGCAGCATCAATCATGATCCACCAGCCTGTGAAGAACTGGGAAAGACAGAACATTACAAGGTTTACATTCACAGTGTTTGAATTTGTAAGCTACTAGTCCTTCATTTGACTTCATGTCCTCCTTTCCATTTTGCCATGGGGGAAGGGATGGGAGGGAGGGATTAAAAATGATAGATAGGAAGAGATAGAAAGATAGTGAGAGACAGAGCAAGGATGAAAATTGGCACAGCTCTAAAAAGGTCAACTTAATCATAGCATCAACGAGAGAGAGAGAGAGAGAGAGAGAGAGAGAGAGAGAGAGAGAAAGAAAGAGAGAGAGAAAATATTGTTTAATGGGCAAAAGGACACACACAGGCAAACACAATCAGTGTTTCCTCTACCACAGGTTATTGCCATAAAATTTATATCATGCAAATCATGGGCTGGTAACTGTGCTGTAAAATGCTGAATCTTTCCATAACTGGCAGCTTGCAGCATGTCTACACCACAAGCATCATGTCACCATCACACTAATGAGATGCTTCTAGTGAAAGTGATGTGACTACATGTACTCGTTTTGTGGGGTTACTGTGTGCATTTCAATGAGTAAATCGAGTAGCGAGGCAGCAGCCAATCTTTCTGCACAGTGCAGAGTTTGAAGTCAGCCCAAATTCGACCTGGTTGGTACCAGTCGAAACCCGCCAGGTTCATTCAAAAAAAGTCCAAAAGTTGCTTTAGCCTGTACCTGTCTGTATGTATCAATCTTGTGTTTATGTGGGTATTGTGAAGAAAAGACCTGAAGCATTAGTGTCCTCCCAATGAAGATGAATGGATGAATAATGAGAGTGGGGCTGTACCTGACTCAAAATTTTTAAAATGACTTGTCAACTGGGAGAGCTCATAGCTGTCAGTCGGTCACACACACACAAAAAAAAAAAAAAACCACTACTGTGCAATAGGTAAAGCGTAGCACCATACACACTCTTTCCCTAGACCACTGACCAAAACCCCTGCAACGACAGAGGCTACAGCATTCCTCCTCTCCCCCCAGTCGATGCATTCACACTCCGGCCAGCGGAAGTTATCCAGAAAGCCAGCCATCTGCAGCCCTCGTCCTTCTCCTCTGATCCTTCACAGCGGAACTGGTCCTCCTCCCCCTGGCACCTTCTGTGACTGCAGCTGCTTCGCCTGCCCCTCTGCACAGACTGTGGGCTGCTCTGCTTCCAACTGAGGAGATCAATTGCTCTGTCAAAGTTGCCTGTGGAGGACACAGTAAAGCATATGTCATCAACTTCATTCTTCCAACATACACAACCACCAATCCAATATATATTGGGCAGGTTTCACAGACACGAAAACAAGTCTAAAGCTGTCTAGACCTGTAACATTTTTAAAAGAGGGCTCCAGAGAGCTGAGCTGGATGATTCTCTCCTGGTTTGCCTCAGCATTTTATTTTTGGCTAGCTTGTCAGCAAAGTTACTCACTTGGGACAGCCTGACCTTGGACCTTTTCTTAATTGTTTCAATATAATATTCCAGGAGATATAAATCAAATATACCAATCAGTTCTTACCTACATAATACTACCTTTGCCTTTTTCCCCACAAACTTCTTCCACCCAACCAGTAAGTGCTACTGTGAACAGTAGGGAGCAATGTGAGCAATTAACATTTTATTACATTATTGTGCTACTTGCTTGGTCATGTGTGTGCCGAATTAAAGAACGACTTCTCATCAACCAATAAAATACTTAAGTCATGTTATAACAGGACTGTACCTCTGCAAATAAACAAGGTCAGCCATAACTGTCGCATTTTTAGAGGGAGTTTGGTGTTAGTAAGTTACTTCCCTTCAATGTTGCAAGAGTGAGCGACATGTACCACGTTTGCGCACAACTGTAGACTTAAACATATCCATAAATCCCACCTCCAGACCCCTGTAAGCATATATATTATACATTATATCAGCTGTGACAGGGACACTTGTCAGCCCCGAGGTGACCAGACGGCAAAACACTGGGTACTGTTCATTACTGTGGTTTGTAGGTCAAGTGTAGCACAGCTAGGTTCATTAGCATAAAGCATGGCTTCTGGTTTTCAGGTTGAACACAGCACCAAAAAATAACGTTAACTAAACGGTGTAGACTTTGGGGAGTCATACTAATGACTAAGAGCAAAAGTCATCGCACCACAGAGTCCATGGGTTTTGATACAAAGCTATGGCAGCCTGGGTTAGCTCTGTACATTAGCTAGCAAACTAACGTGTAACGTTAGCTAATAGGGTTCGCTTTTTGATATCATTAACGTCAATTAAAACTACGCAAAACGTCCCTGTATGAACGTGTGCAGCATACAACCAACTCCACAATATATTTTTTCTTCGTGCTAATTTGCCAAGGTAAATGAAGATAACGCTATGCTCACCTTGTCAGTGTGCAGAGGCTGCTTTCAGTTTCCATTTAGCATTTGATGCTACTTGGCTAGCTGCAACCACAGCGTGCTGTGTGGGGGCGTGATAACAATCCTCGGCTCAAACCAGTGAAGCCTCCCTTAGCTGGAGACAGTCCATGGAACTGGGTGAGAGGAAACTTCATCACTGATGTACACGACAGTTTTACAGTTTCCCTTCTGATGGCGAAGGGTACAGAAAGAGACAGTAGGACTGATCTCTAGTCTGCAGACAAATTATTCTAAAACTGTATATCCGCTGCAACACGGTTCCTCTGCATGTTCTCCTTTGTGGGGTTGCTTTGCTTTGAAATGCACAAAGAAGTCGTGGGGGGATTCGTTTAATAACTAACGAAATAAACCAGATTAATCTGCAGACGTCCGTGTAGAAACAATGCTTTGATGGAGATACTACAAACAGGACAATATGCTAGGAAACTATATGTTTAGTTGGCTATTTTCATCATTCACAATCCAAGACCAATGTTTGGATTACTTTGAAACAATTTATGGCAAATGCCTATTGTGAAAGGATTTTTTTATTTATTTATTTATTTTTTTTACATTTCTGAATCTCAAGCATGTCAATGTTAGTCCCCAGACCCCATCTGATTGGCTTTAGCTAGTGTGATTGCATTATTACAGCATTACCCACTTTCATCAAGATTACATCACATATTTGAAAACCATTGGGGGTTTGTATACATGTTCATGTCAAGGATCCCCAAATCAGACATTCATTAGAAGCCTATGTAATAGGTTTTCTCCCACAGACCCCTACACAAGAGCTTAGTTGTTGAATTAGATTTGACTGCATCTTGAATTAAGACCAGCTATAAAGGAAGGACCAGTCGATGTATAACATTCCCATCAGTATTGAGAAGGTTTCAGGTGTTAAACTCAAATGAGATTCATCATTTTGTAATCTTAGCTGATCTGAGCCAGGAAATCCAATTCACCATCATGCACCCCCCTCAGACTCTGTGGAAATTAAATAAGCTGCGGCATTGTTTTCTTCATAGAATTTCTGTCGGAGGAACCACAGGAACATCCTTTCAGGAAGTGTTTTCATGTGCAACAATAACAGACATGTTGGCCAAGATTATCTGCCTCCAAAAATATCACAGCACTTTTTGGTAGATGCTCCAAAAAACTGTTTACTCACTCAAGTGATGTTTCTATCAATTATTTTAAGCCTTATTTACATATTTATGTTAAATTTAAATAGAAATGTGTAATTGTTTGAAAGCTACATGCCTTGACACACCAAGACCCCTGTCTCACTCAGGTGGTCAGGTGATGTGGAACAGTCTTAGCTTAAAAAAAATAATAATAATAATAATAATTAAAAAAAAAAAAAAAAAAGTTTCTTTACTACTTTGCAGTGAAAGTAATACCTTTTATTAAATAAGAAACAACAGTACAGGTCATTGTAGCAAGTTGATATTTTTTTCAAATCATGTTATACTTCAGTATGAACAAAGTAATAAACTTTTGGATATTGGGAAAAACCAGGCATATTTCACTGTATTACGTATGTTTATTTAGAAATGGTTTTACTTCAGTTACAATGTATATTTTTAATGACATTTAAATGAGGGTTTAAATGACATTTTTATGAAAACGTTGGGGATTATTATTACTCCTTTATGTTGTATGCTCAGCAGAAAACAACAGTTTCCACTTTCACATTATCTGACTTTTTATGCGAGAAGAGACATAACGGTGTGCATGACAGTTCAATCAGTTTTATGTCCAATCAGTGTTTGTAAAGTCTTTGTTTACTCTCGTGAGTGTAAACAGTGAATTATGATAGTAAATCATAATGGTAATTATATTTTTAAGGAACAAATTCAAACACCACATTGGTAGGGACAAAACTCTCAGATATTGCCTTACAACAATAATGTTTGTATCTTTTCACGTGTCTCAGATTTTAATAACATGTTAGTGCATGGCAGTTTGATTTTTTTTTTTTTTTTACAGTCTCATACTACCAGAACAGTGCTGTCCCCAGACAAATGGTATTGGGTTGAATTGGCATGGTAATTCTAGTGTTGCAAGTGAATCTACTGGCAGCCATCTTTGAGGAACCAATTGAATGACTTTATTGGTGCTTCCATCAGGACAAAAGCAGCCCATGGACGGGGTCATAGGGGGATCTCTCACATCAACAATCTAACACATGAAATGAATTAAAATAAAGAGAGCCACAAGGTTATTTTCAGAATTTTTTAATTCATCTTTTTGTGAAAACAGAACCATTAGCTCGGCCACAGTAACTCCTGCCGACACGGTGAGATGAGTGAACATGTACAGCTGTTGTCTTGGCAACGCCAGCCACCCAGAAATACTCTGGTTTGCCATGAGCAAAAGGCCTGTGCCAGTTCTAACCACTCAATTTACCAAACATGCTCAGGTGATGTGGGACAGTGCCATAAATTGTTTGTTTTTTTTCCCCCATAAAAACAAAATGTTATTTTTCAAATATTTTTTGTGTCTTTCAGTCACTGGTTAAAACACTGTATCATGATCCAATAGCACAAAGTAAACTGTCATATGTCACTTTACAGACTATATTTCAGTATAGACCATGCCCACTCTGATTATGGCAGACCAATCCAAACCATTGTTCAGTGACAAGTAGTGTGTAGCAACAGCAGCAGTTTTGCTCACTGGCTGCTGATTTTCACAAAGCGCATAACCACACAGTCTAAGTGTCCCACTTTACCTGAATCCACCATGAATCCAACACACCACCATGATTTAGCTCCACGATTAGGTCTTCAAGTGTGTGATTGAGCAACTTCAGCTATGATCAACGTGGCGTGTTATGACAACAGGAGGGAACAATTATCTGGTTTCTGCTCACTTCTCCTCCTTCCCTCTTTCACTTCCCTCCCTCCCTCCCTCGTCCTCTGTGAGCTGTTTGCAAGAGGAGCTGAGCTGTGGTGAGGGGAGGGAACAAGCCATGGTGATGAAAAATGGGACGCACCCCAGGGCGAGTGCCTCTTCCGCCTTCAGTGCAGAAGAAGTGGGCCAGGTCTGTCAGGGGAGGGGTTAACTTTGTTGACGAAGAGAGTCAGCTGCAGAAGACAGTTGACTTCCTCAGAAGGCTGACATAAACAACTTTTCTCCTATCAGACTGAGGCCAGGGTTTCAACCAGTGCCACAAACTGATTGATCCGTAGAAAATGGTGTGACTGATCATCAACGGTGAGTTTATGTTATGATCAAATTTGCCTGAAGCACTGGCTAAAATTTAGCTTTTGGCCCGTAATATTCAGCAATAGGCAAGTCACTGCACTATAGTTTCAGGGTAACATAAACTGCATTGATCATTTATTCAACTCAAGACTTCAACCCAATTTGTAGCAGAAGAATGTTGATGTATTTTTATCAATGTATGTCTTGTTTTGCCTTGTGAAAATAAAATAAAAAAATAAAAAAACACTCAAACTCGTTTGGTGAGCAGCTGAAGTTGAAATCTGCCAAAACCAGAATGAAAAACAAAAGCCACCTCTGACACAGTGTCTGTCGCCTGTAACAGTGAATCAGCAGTTTTCTGCTGGGAAGTCTTCAGGTTCAACCCCCAGGCTCAGAAATGGCAGAGTTATTTTCAGATGATCGTTTTCTATTCTTCGTGTGAATGTCATATTATGTGTTTTAACCTCTTGGAAGACTTGGTAAAAAGGCTGGCGAAATCTCAAGAGCGATGAATCACAGGTGCAGTAGCTAGCAATCAAAGTTTTAGGACAGTTTGAGCGTGTTGTAATGACTCACCAGCTTCATCTGTTGAGGTCACAGGCAGCCGATGAGCTTTAGTGAAACCAAGTGAGTTAACTCCAAAGTAAGGGGACTTTGGCATACTCTTTCAGGGTGTCACTGATATGGATTTTTCTAGCCTTTCTTTAAAGAGCTGGTAAGCAGCATCCATAACAGTAGTAGTATTGATGAGATCTGAACAACACCCATCCCAAAGTTTGCTGGGCTATTAAAGTGAATGGAGAGATTAAAATAGAGTATTGTGGATTAGCACTCCTGGTGTTCACAGAGCACAGTGTGGACTCATATAAGCAGAAACCCAACCCTCTAACAGCATTCAGTTTTGCTTTAATCATATATCTGAGTAATTCCACAATGAAAAAAAAATCCAACTCTAATCCAGTGAAAGGATTTCAGTTTGTTTCTTTGTGTTGACAGTGAACTTACACTGAAGGTGCACCATCAGTTGCCCAACCTGCTGAGAAATGCAAACTCTGTAATGATGCCAAGAGCAGTAAAGTAATTTGGAGTGTTTCAATAGTTAATCAGTGTTTGGTGGTGGCTGACATGGTGGCAATAATCACAAATTAAATATACAAAACACTTATAAATCCACATCAAATAATGAACTCTTTACTGAGTCAGTCAGAAGTATCAAGATTCATGAAACTGTATTGGATTTCTAACTCGTGTATTTAGTTGTTGATGAGTTGAGCGCATTCAAGTCGCGGCTGAAACACTCATTTTTCAGTGTTTTACTGAATTCAGCAAACAGGCACAGAGGAGCCAATCATAGCTAGTGATTCTCATCTGGCAGCTTTGTGACTCACAAATACCAACTTGGGGCTGTGAAATGATCTAGTTAGGAGCTTTCATTTTCATTTGGCTGCTTTCTGTCATGTTCAGGGAATACTGGAATAGGGTTTCTGGCATAATAGTTTACTGAAAGGAGCTTAATTATCCTTTCAGTTTGTCTTTGCATTCATTTTCACAGCCATCTTGCACATTCAAACACGTGCTCGATGTGACCAATATATTCTGCCTTAAAGAGTATCTCAACCAAGCTTTCCTTTCATAGGCCCAGCAATTTCTCTTTTATGCATAGAACCATTACCTTTTCTTTTTCTTAATGCTAAGAAATAGTACTGCAGAGCCATTCTGTCTATTATTCTCCTCTAAGTGTAGATCAATTATCAGGAAAGTCAACAATGGGCTGATTTAATTTATTCTTTTCCATTGCCTTTCTTGCCTCTTAGATTTTCTCATGAATACCTCCTCCCATTGAAATTTTTACACAGTGTAATTTAATAAAAGTACACCACAACCACATCACTGTCACTGTACATAGCCCAGGAACAGCACAGGTCAATAAAATATACATGTCAAAGGGACAGTTTATTATATCCAAGGCATAAGATGATGCGGCACAAGACAGACATCATGTCACCCTTTTCTTGATTAATTCAAATAAATAAGATACACACAGTTCCCTTGTTTTAATTAATTTATATTCATGTTCAGTTTTTTTAAATGTAATGTTCGGAAGTTATTATTTTGAACTGACATATGCCCACAGGTGAATAACGTGAAGTCCATCCTTAAAGTGTTAGCTCTATTTCAGCTGTTACTGCTGAAGAAAGTAGTTCAGTGAGGCTTTTGATAATATAGAGTTATTCATTTTCATATTAAAGGTCAAAAACTCTGGGAATGGATTATCCAGACATTAATGAAGGCTCCATAATGCTCCACACTGAATTTCTAAACTTTCTAAGCCCGTTTTATGAAGGTCGAACCATAGAATGGCATGAAAATGTAACACTGCGTTCCCACAAAACACCGTGTTTCCCTGTAAGGATATCCAGTTCTTATTCTCATCCATGCTGTTTCATATTGTTGCCTCCAGCCTGCAGGTACGTGCTGCAGAAAATCCGGGCCGCAATGGGAGGAGAGGCAGAGCCGGAGAAACAGAACATCGCAGCATGTAGCCAGGCTAAAGGTGAACCGAATGTGAATGGAAGGTCATGCTGTGAGAAACAGCATAGCCGGAGCACTTTACCATGGGGGTTGCAATATTTTCTCTATTAGGGCTTTAAGGTCTTGGCAAATTCACAGTAGGTTGCAATTACTTGCTATTTGACTTAAATGGGGTTTGGAGAACCAATAGCAATAGCAAAGTGTTCAGTATTTTCTCCCAGAATTTTATTTTGTTCTTATCAGGGAGGAAAAATCTCTAAAATAGCACTAAGGCCATCCTGAGAGCCTAAACTTGTCCACTGAATGCCTGCATAATTCAGTTATTTTAGGGTTAACCCACTAGAAGGGTAAGGTCTAAGGTACATTACTGCCTTTAAATCATCAGGTAGAAATGATTTATTTATCCCTTTCCTTGATCAATGACATAGATAAAGAAAAATGCAAAGACAGCTAAACCTCAGAGTATTTATGTCGCTGTGGCCAGAAAACCACATCAGAGTCAGAATCAGATTTATTATTAAGTGGTTCAAGAACATAAAAGGAAGTGTCCCCGTATTTTGGTGCAAGAGGGAAATATTAACAGTTAATAGAAAAGCTAAACATTTAAAAGAATGACAAAATGTATATACAAGATTAAAATACAATTAAAATAAAAAAGGTGCATTGTTTTATTTTTATTTTTTATAAGGGCTGGATAAGATGATGTTGCACAGGATAGACATCATGTCGCCCACATATTGATTCATTCAAGTAAACACGCAAGTACACACAGATCCTTTGTTTTAATTGATTCATACTCATATTTAATATTTTCTTCATCTGGCCTCTGTCTGATATGCATGTTGGGATAGGCTCAAGCCTTCTGCAGCCCCTAATTAGGAATAAGCATGCATGGATGGATGGCAGTTTAATATAATGTTTTTCTGATGATTACCCTCTAGTTACGAAACTTTGTGCAACAACTTTCTAATGGTCAAAATCTGCCTCTAACAATTTATAATTCACAGTAGCCAACTCAATATTCAAATTTCTGCTTTTTGTGTTATGCATGCAGCCCTTATGACCGCCTGTTCTGAATTATGAAGGAGTCATTGTGACTGTGCAGATGTATATTCAAAATGACAGAATTATCAAGGCAGCACAAACTGGGGCTGCAGGCTACAATCTTTCTACAGTCACCTGGGGATCAGACATGGTGTGACTGTCTTCCCAGAGGACAGAGCACTTTCCCAGTGGATTATGCTTAAGGATTCATTTCCCGTCTTGCTTCCTTATTCTCTTTTATCCTGTTTCATCCACTCCCTGTGCTTGCTATATTGTCAACAAAACATCAGCCCTATGCATATCTGTTATCACTGAGACGGCGAGGGGTGCCTTGTCGAGCAGGGTGAAAGAAAGAGAGACGCAGAAGAGAGGATGATATGCATTTTTATGTGGTTTGCATTTAGGAATTGTGCTAAGCAGAGGCTCTTGCTACAGTGAATGCAATAGCAAAGCAAGCTGCACTTTCTGCAGCATTACCATAGTGAGGAGTGAAAGGTCAGACCCTTGGTGCCCATGCAAATGCCTACACATGTGTATCCATTTGCATTTGCATTCTATTTGTTTTCTGTGGGGGTGTTTTCCTTGGCACAGAGGACTCAAATTATTTTCCACTCAACAGTTGCTTGCCTGCTTGCTTGTGTGATTTATTTGCTGTCTGCACTGGGAAATTTCATGCTGTCCAACAGTCTCTCCTTCTTTTGATGCAGTTCCGCTGATGAGCCGCGTGTGCAGCGCTGATAATTTGTCTCTCAGACCGCGAATCAGACACAACACAATGCACACATACACACTCTTAACTGAACAAAATCCTAATTTTAATCTAAATTCTTAACCCAAATTATAACTCCAATTTAGCCTAGGGCAAAGGGACTTTTTGCATCTTGACATCCTTGTGTAGGATATTTGGCCTTATTAATTGCCGAAACACAAGAACACACTCCCACCTACACACATTTTTCAATAGAGGGATACTGAATTCAAACAGGGAATATGTAACTGAAAAGCACATTTTCTTTAAATATCTGTCTCTCTCTCTTTTGCAGGGGGTGATGGCAGGAGGATGCAGGGGAAGGGACTGAGCGTTGAGCCAGGTGTTGAGCCGAGCTTCATGCCAGTACCAAGCCACGAGGGCTCAGACCTCAGGGTTGAGGAGTGCGGATCCTGAGGGTAAATTGAGAGCTTGGATGTATACAGGAGGCTAAAAAATGTGGAGCCATGCACATACACACAACCACACACTCCTCCTTGCAACAAATCCACTCGCTGTAAAGCTTCAGCCAGAAGCAAACTAAAATCTGGGTTGGGGGAGAGACATGCAACTGAGTCCAGTTAATCAAGATACGTAATACACAATATAAATTATCTTCTTTTTCTTGACTAAAAATAAAAACACGTCATAATGTACATGCCTCAGCAAACAGATAGAAAAACCTCCTGTTCACCTCCAGCTCTCAGTTTCACTCCTGTGCTGCTGAAATTCCCCTTGTAATCGAACGCGCAGCTGAAGTTGGCAGACAGAATGAAAGCCTGACCACCAATTCCCCAGCAGAGGAACCGATCAGGCTGGAAAAATATTGTATGTGGACGACGCTGTGCTCAGGCATTTATTCATGTACTCACAAGACTATTCTTTTTTATTGACTGTACTATTTTCAATAAAAAATGAGCATCTCTTGTACTTTCCTGGGTGATATCTCTGATTTTTTCTAGTTGTAGGCAGAAGTTCATAGACACTGGCTGTTGTATTCCAGGTTGCCTTGTCTCTTCTGGTTTGTTCCCTGCAACCACGCCAAACCCATATTGTGATTAGTTAAATTAAACAAAGGGGTCAGGTTTTCATCAGACTGAGGACAGTATAGTAACCAATATGTTGCAGCAGGCTGATTGCGTGATATATAAACTGTTTATGAAATTCACTGAAAATTGAAACAGTCATGCATGTCATTCACTCAGAAAAATATCTATCCATGTTAACGCTCCTATTATCTCTGGGGTCAGTTTGACCCTATTCAATGTTTAATGTCTCTAAATACATGATCAATGTAATTTCTACTTCATACTCTCCCAATTTAATGGGGACAAGAGGGTAAACAGGAAATCAACACACATTTTGTATGCATCAGTGTTTCTTTAGGATGTGCTTTGACCCCAGGCTTTTTTTTAGCTGTACTAAACATAAGAAAATCAATATTTTACAGGAGGAGAGGCAAGGAGTCGGTGAGGAAATGTTTTGTTTAAAGGGCTATTTATGTCATCAACAAGACACATGAAGTACACGTGTAACATGGGTAACAATTGTCAGTATAATTATTTTCTTGGGGTTTAAATGACTGGGATCACGTTGACCCCAACTGATGATTCTGCTAGTAAATTTGTAGCTGTCAACTACAAGATCTGTTACAAAATTGCTTTTTGGCAACCAAACATCTAGCAGTGCAGTCTGCTGGAGACCAGAATCACGGGTTTAAAGTTTGATCAAGGAGCTGGCTGGGTAACAACTGCTTTCAGTGGAAATTATGGGAAGCAGACTTCTACGCCTCGAGTGAGAAAAGTAGCAGTAACACAGCAGTGCTGCAAAATTTCTCAAACTAAATTGGCAATGCTGTGCTCATTATATAGTTCACTGACTTGCTGATAAACCCCACCCCACCCCCCACCCTCATCAGTCAGCTACAGCTATAAAGCTTCCACTCTGATGGAATGGAAAATTTATAACTTAGAGGGCAACCAAGCAGTTAATTGTCAGTCAAAACAACCCAGGCTACTCATAGCTATCTGCTACCAATCCTGGCGCTATGTACAACCAACCTGATCTCACAGAAATCCGTGAAATGAGCACGACCTCTTAACAACGCATTGCGTGCTCCTGGCACATAACCTGTTATAATAACGTCTGGCCACCACAGAAACAGCGTCCACTGAAAGTCAATTAGGATCCGTGTCGTATGGCCACCACGCAAACGCTGTCCACTGAAAGTCAATTTCACGTGGGTGGTAGTTCATAGATCCCGGAAGTGCAAATTTAATCAAAATAAAATAATAAAATAAAAAATAAAAAATCGCCAGTTTTCTAGACTAGACCTACCATATTGACCCGCATAAAAGACGACCCTGATTTTAAGATGACCCCTCTTTTTCAAGACCATTTTTTGGAAAATAGGCTACTTTTTATATGGACAAAATCTCGTTTGAATAAAAAAGCCACCGGCCTGCATCAGGCGGGTCGGCCGCGGCACCGGCTGGTACCGCGCCCACCCGGTCAGGTCTGCGGGATCTGACAGGTGAGCGGTCAGTGCCGCGGTCGGCCCGCCTGGTGCCATAGCCGGTAGGAGTAGTATCTAACATGGAAGGGCGCAAGCCAGTAATTTCGCCTAGGGCGGCACATAGGCAGAACCGCCACTGTATAGTTTATAATGTCATCATTTTCATATTTTTCTAGTCCACAAAAATCACATTTTAAGCCATTTTGAAATCAATGAACGAAATTTTATTTTAATCTGAAAAACACCGGCGTTACCAAGGCAACGCGCTTCATGCTACCTGGTGACTCCCGGCTTCTCGGCTTCAAAGACGTCACGCCGTGGGTGGTGGTTCATAGATCCCGGAAGTGCAAATTTAATCGGTATTCTGAAAAAAAGGTCTGATTATTAGCCATAACGTTGTAACCACCCAAGGCAGACTTACCACGAGCTATGAGGATGTGTAACGATGGCATGTGTCCACAAGTCCCGTATAATATCAACTTTATTTTAAGAAAACACGTTTTATTTGCGATATCATATCACGGAGAAGCACTACATTACCCATAATCCTAGTGTTTATCAGCGACGTGTCTGAATCGACAGCTTTCATCAATAAAGTCAATAAAATCTAATAAAGTGCATGAAAGTTGATAATGTGCTGATATGTTAAGCCATTGAACACAACCCTTTCAGTCAGCGAAACAGAGCGGGTGGAAAAACCGTCGGAACACGTCAAAAATAGCACTAAAGATTTATATAGTCTATATATATATTTTTTTTTTCATAACACATCTTTACTCGTGGTATAAACATAGGCTACATGTTAAGGTTATGCTTTTGCTGTTGAAAAACTACCGTATGTATGGTTTTTAAACCTAAATTCACAATGTTTATCCTAACCCGGAAGAGGCGTACCAGAACTACAATTCGTGCAGAGTTGCAACACAGAGAGCTGTCCTGCGCCATAGCTTTTGTAGTTCTAACATGTTATGTCTATTATATGAAGTGGTGATCACTAATTTTGCAATCTTAATCAAAGTTTTTGGGTGTGGGAAGAACGCCTGAATGGTCAGATTTTAATTTTTTTTTTCTTAAGATAGTGAAATCATGTTTTTTCCATGTTTTGACACTAGTCGGTGGCGCCCCCTATTGGTTTGCCATCGGACATGATAGTAGAGGTCAAGAGCTTTCCAAAAATGTTGACCCCATGTCTGTGCCATTTTTTGTTGCTGCACTGTAAGCCTTTAAAAGTGTCTCAAGTGGCCATATTAAGTTAATGGGAAAATCTGAAATATGAAACACTGAGTATTTTATGGGGAAAAAAAGCTTTGAAATGGTCCAAATTGAAAAGTATGACTGTGTATATGACTAACATCAATATTCTAAATAAATTTGGCCATTACATACCCCCTTAAAGAAGTTTGACTGATTTTATCAAGCTTGGCCCTAAAAGAGGTCTGCAGATGTACACCTGAGACAGCCTTGACTTGGAGCATGATGAAAATCAAACTTTGTCACAGAACAACAATGAAGACATCGTTTGAAAGGTCTTGACCTATGGAGTAACATATCTCAGTGTGAGACCAGTGGGCAGTTCCTGCTCCCCACAAGTGCCCTTAGAACCTTGCACCTGAGACACTTTTAAAGGCTTACAGTGCAGCAACAAAAAATGGCACAGACATGGGGTCAACATTTTTGGAAAGCTCTTGACCTCTACTATCATGTCCGATGGCAAACCAATAGGGGGCGCCACCGACTAGTGTCAAAACATGGAAAAAACATGATTTCACTATCTTAAGAAAAAAAAAATTAAAATCTGACCATTCAGGCGTTCTTCCCACACCCAAAAACTTTGATTAAGATTGCAAAATTAGTGATCACCACTTCATATAATAGACATAACATGTTAGAACTACAAAAGCTATGGCGCAGGACAGCTCTGTGTGTTGCAACTCTGCACGAATTGTAGTTCTGGTACCCCTCTTCCGGGTTAGGATAAACATTGTGAATTTAGGTTTAAAAACCATACATACGGTAGTTTTTCAACAGCAAAAGCATAACCTTAACATGTAGCCTATGTTTATACCACGAGTAAAGATGTGTTATGAAAAAAAAATATATATATAGACTATATAAATCTTTAGTGCTATTTTTGACGTGTTCCGACGGTTTGTCCACCCGCTCTGTTTCGCTGACTGAAAGGGTTGTGTTCAATGGCGTAACATATCAGCACATTATCAACTTTCATGCACTTTATTAGATTTTATTGACTTTATTGATGAAAGCTGTCGATTCAGACACGTCGCTGATAAACACTAGGATTATGGGTAATGTAGTGCTTCTCCGTGATATGATATCGCAAATAAAACGTGTTTTCTTAAAATAAAGTTGATATTATACGGGACTTGTGGACACATGCCATCGTTACACATCCTCATAGCTCGTGGTAAGTCTGCCTTGGGTGGTTACAACGTTATGGCTAATAATCAGACCTTTTTTTCAGAATACCGATTAAATTTGCACTTCCGGGATCTATGAACCACCACCCACGGCGTGACGTCTTTGAAGCCGAGAAGCCGGGAGTCACCAGGTAGCATGAAGCGCGTTGCCTTGGTAACGCCGGTGTTTTTCAGATTAAAATAAAATTTCGTTCATTGATTTCAAAATGGCTTAAAATGTGATTTTTGTGGACTAGAAAAATATGAAAATGATGACATTATAAACTATACAGTGGCGGTTCTGCCTATGTGCCGCCCTAGGCGAAATTACTGGCTTGCGCCCTTCCATGTTAGATACTACTCCTACCGGCCATGGCACCAGGCGGGCCGACCGCGGCACTGACCGCTCACCTGTCAGATCCCGCAGACCTGACCGGGTGGGCGCGGTACCAGCCGGTGCCGCGACCGACCCGCCTGATGCAGGCCGGTGGCTTTTTTATTCAAATAAGATTTTGTCCATATAAAAAGTAGCCTATTTTCCAAAAAATGGTCTTGAAAAAGAGGGGTCATCTTAAAATCAGGGTCGTCTTTTATGCGGGTCAATATGGTAGGCCTAGTCTAGAAAACTGGCGATTTTTTATTTTTTATTTTATTATTTTATTTTGATTAAATTTGCACTTCCGGGATCTATGAACTACCACCCACGTGAAATTGACTTTCAGTGGACAGCGTTTGCGTGGTGGCCATACGACACGGATCCTAATTGACTTTCAGTGGACGCTGTTTCTGTGGTGGCCAGACGTAATTATAACAGGTTATGTGCCAGGAGCACGCAATGCGTTGTTAAGAGGTCGTGCTCATTTCACGGATTTCTGTGAGATCAGGTTGGTACAACTGTGTGATCCCTCTGTGCACGTTCACCATGGCAAGGTCTCATTAAACTGCTGCTCACCTGCAGTACAGGTGAGTCTGAAACAGTCTGTAAGAATACTAAAGCCTCCATGCACACCATCACTGTGTCTCAGTCAGCCTTATTGCCAAGCAAAACAGGTTTTCTTGTTAAATTTAAACATGCAAACTCAAGCATCCATCCATTTCCATGTGACATTTGGGATTGAGACTAATAAATCATGCACGTGCCTCATTCTGTTCTTTGGACAAATTACCATACAGTGCTTGGATCCCACCAATTACTGTTTAAAGCTGTATTTTTTTCAGTTTGCATTTATCAAGTGTGTACACCATCAACCACCAGCATACCTTCAAATCAGGACAATTTCTACAAAAACTACAAAAACAATCCGCAGTATGGGACAACGTACATTTACTCATCCGTGTTTATCATAAGGTCTGTAGTACAACATAAATCAATGTGAAGATGTGCCATTTGAGTGCTGAAGCCTATTTTTTTTTTAACACGTATTTCCATGTGTTACTTCTTGTTTGTAAATAATCAAAACTCCTCCAAATATATAAAATGTAGAAAAGTAAAGGGGACTTGGGTGACAATTGCAAATGCCGCCCATCTGGCCCTCGTTAATCTGTCCTCTGCTAATGTTGGAAAGCGTCATTAAAGTCCTGCACGTTGCTGGCCCACCTTTACATACCTTTACATACAAACATGTACCCAAAAATATTAGCCAACTGACTAGCATCTAAATAGTTAATTGATTATGATGAAAAAGCCTTTTTGCAAGTTTTGCTGAAGAATAAAAATAAGTAAAAGTGAGTTACTATCTAAGGGCCAAACTTAAATTTGGGACAGGAGGCTACTACTGTCAACTCACAATCAACTGAAAACCCCTAATTTAGGTCATCATCACGCTACACTTTTGACATATTTCAAGTTAAAAGAGAAGCTTTCACATCATCATAGATCACATATCATAGATCATCCTGATTAAAATGCATTAACACTAACAAAAAGTCAGGAGACTATCAATAAGCTATCATTTATATTTCATGTCTGTCAAGTGTTATTATGGATACCACCAGAGATTTGGACAAGCTATGCCCACCAGCGCTGTGATCAAATTTGTTTGCCTGCTGGCCATTCATTAAAAGAGGTTTGATATAAGCCCTCGCCCACACACAACTCTACCCTTAACCCTGTGGGTGCAGATCTTCCCCATTACTCTGGTGCGTCCAGCAGTAATGCCATCTAGGCAAACATGTTAGAAATAAGTAAACACAGACTGTCAATAGGTAAGTCAATATGTTGATTCCATGGGATACTTGGCCCTTAAATGAAGAATTGACTTACAACATAAATAGCTGAATAACAAATAAATGGAAAAAAATCGCCTTCATATCAGCAGGGGAAGACACTGACAGAGTTAGATTTAGTTTGTTGGAGAACATTCTACCTCTGGGTGTAGGAAATATGTGCTGGAAATGTATTAGACTGTTACCATAGCCGTCCTTCTGCTGTTGCACCACTGTGAGTTAGGTCTACTTTCAAGCCAGACAGTGTTGATGGACCTCAGCCTCAAACCCCGACAACAAAAAACGATTTGCTTTTCCACTGTGGTGCCGATAGCCCCACATTCTGGTCCTGTCCATGCACACAAATGGAAAGTAGGAAGTGAGTGGTTAAAGTCTGCACACCTGGCACCAACTAACTACTCCAGAACTATGTACCACAGTTTTTGGCAGACCTGTCCCGTTGTGTGTTGGATCCCCACTGTTGCCAGCTCTCTCACTATATATCACATAATGTCCTCCTTTTGACAAACACTGTTGATTTGACGTTGGACATTGTCCCATTAGCACCTGGAACCTGGCTCTGACGGCACCGCTCCACAACAACAAATTTTGGCTTATCTCAGAGAAAATGAACCAATGCGCAGCCCCCCTGGGGTCTGCTGAGAAATAATAATAATAAAAAAAAAAAAGACCCATGCATACATCTGTACTCTCAGTGTAGAAACTCTGTACCTTTGAATCACAAATCAGTGTAAACTGATTTGTAAGCCGTGCCTGCAAATTAAAAATCCATGCACTCAGATTTGGAGACTGTGCCCTCAGATTTCTCTTACAATAAAAGTAATTTGAGCTCATGGATTTTAAATCTGAGGGCACTGTGTATAAATTTGTGGGCACTGATTCATAATTGAGGGCACAGATTATGAATCAGAGACCAAAGTTTTTAAACTGTGTGCACAGATTTGTAAACTGACGCAGAGGCGGTCCTGGCTAGTTTTGCGCCCTGGGCAAACCATCCCCCACCCCCCCACCCCCCACCACATCAGGCCTATCATTTGTTAACATCCTATTAACTAAAAGTAACACACTAGAAATTACTCATAAAGCTATATCACATATAGCTTACAAAATGTCATGTCAGTGTATAGGAAGTTATTTAGGTTACCATAGACCCACGTATAGCAAAAAAAAAATACAAATTCCACAGTCAGGACGTATTGTTTACCAAATCCACAGACTAACAGGCCAAACTTGCACTTGTTGTGTTGCAAACACAAACTAGCCTATGGGTGAAATTAATTCCATGGCATGATGCCTAAAATTCTAATAGTTGCTAGTTCAGCAAAACTAAAAACCAAAAAAAAAAAAAAAAAAACTTCTGTGGCTAAGTGGCAACATATTAGCAAGAGGCTAATAAATAGGGTATAGGCTACTGTTTCATTACATGCACAATTAACGTCACGCATAGAGACTTGCATACCTTTATCTTTTGAACATTTCTCCTCTTCTTCTCTCCTTCTCTTTCTGAACTGGGCACCTGATGTTTTTTTTGGCCTTTTGTCCATGATACTCCATTGACTTTTTGTTGTTGTTATTGTTGTTGTTGTTTTGGCATTTTCACATAACCCAATAAATTACATGTAGCTATAAGGGGTCTATATTAATTTTATGAATGAAATACAATTTATTTGGAAGCAGCAGTTTGTGTTGTTTGGCCTGGGATCTTTCATATCAGAGGTTAGTCTATCCCCCGCCCCCCTCCCCTTTGCTTTTCCTGAGACTCACAACCTGCGCACAGCCTCTGCAGTCGCAAGTTGATCCCCCGCGCCCCCCTCCCCCTTGCCTTTTCTTCTGACACACACGACCTGTATACATGACTCTCAGCAGCAAGTTGATGTGATAGTAGGGGCACTTTTTTTTTTTTTTTTTTTTTTGGACGGAGCTTGTGCGCCCCCAAGTAGATTGCGCCCTGGGCAGTTGCCCACATTGCCCATAGCAAAAACCGTCCCTGAACTGACGGTACAGATTTTGTTCCTCAGCTGACCCTCCAGGAGGTCTCTGTAAATAAAAGACAGCGTAGTGAAGAACGGTTCCTGGCTGTTGAACGACACAACAGCACAGCCGTCATCTGAGGGCCCAGCAGCTGCTTCATGACCTTTAGAGAGGCAAGAAACCGCAGTTCTGTTTCACAAAGAAATTCATATTAAATGGCTTTGAGCACCTATAATCACTGTACTTACGATAGATTACCGCTCCTTTGCAGTGCCTCCCTCCTGACTAGCACCACTTAAACCACATAGGCATTAACCTTCTTCTTCCTCACAGTCAGCCTGAGTGAGGCAGGCAGGCATAGTGGACTGCGGCACCACTGCTGACATCAGATAGGAGAGGAATGAAAAATGAGAGGTGAGAGGGAGAGATATGGTGGTAAATTAAATGTGAGAAACAGAGCGTATGTGTGTGTGTGTGCGTTCTTATTTTGCTGTCCTAGTGCAAACCAGTGTGAATTTTACAGTCTCATTTTACAGCATTTTACAGCACACTTTTGTGAAGTGAGGGTTGTTTTAGCCAATCCTCACTTTTAAGGGCTAGTTTACAGCTGGGATTTGAGTAAGGGATTCAAATCAGCGTAAGAGTCAGAAGTAGCATTAGGTAAAGGTTAGCTTTAGTTGAGTTTTGTTTGGGAGGGCATTAATATAGAGCCCAGTTTTTTTCTATTCTTTCAATTATTTATTGCACTTGGTCTATTTTTCTGTGTCCTCCTCTATTTGCGGCCTTATAATGTATTCTTGGCACCATCATGATATTTTGTTACTAGTTATCAAGTGTCTATTAAATGTTATTCAGAGGTGCTGCACCTTTTTTTGTGGCTAGGGCTTATCTTGCAGTCTTTTTCCTCCCCTTGCCATCTCTACTGGATGCTTGATTTATACTTCTGTTTCTACTTTTGGGGATTTGAGCACTCCATGTATCATTTAATCCCAGTGGGTATACAGGGTGTACTCATGCATATATTCAAAGTGGTTTATGGTGACTACATATTGTTTAAAGTGGTTTATGGTAACCATAAATATACACTCAGAGGACAACAGCGGCAATGGCAAAACAATGCAAACTGCAAGTTGTACTAATCGGTGCAAACCGTGAGTATTTAGGGAGAATAAAGTGCCTACCTTGAATGCCTTGTGTGCACAGCTTAACCAAAACCATATTGGTAACACAGCTGGAGCACGCACTTGGCATGAGATCCATTACTTCAGGTGTAATCTCACACAAATCCCAGATTAACATATAGAAAGTTTTTAAAGATTCAGTCTGAACACAGTGAATAGCTTATTCTAAGCACATGCAGCGCACGATATTTTTTCCCGACATGACGAGATCGTCTTGGCTCACAGACTTATGGATTGGCTTGTTTTCTCCCTGCAGCACCAGTGTGTGTTTGTGTGCGTGCAATGCTTTCTGAAATACAGGTCAAGATCAGCGCATTTGCACCCAAAATGCTGTCCAAACTCGAACTTTCCACTACAACCCCTGGAGTTCATGACCAGTGAGACTAAAGTGTGCAAAAGCTAACATTTCTGAAAAATATCCTCCAGAACCGCGGTGCTGCTGAGAAGTCTGATGGAAACAAAATGAAAGAGGAGATGCAGGGATGAGATAATGCAAGAGGCTGAGGAGATGGGGTGTGCAGGTATGGTACAAACAGCATGCTCACTGACTCTATCATTGCATTGACAACATGACACGCTTTCACACACACACACACACACACACACACACACAAGCAAACAATGTCAGGCTCCACTGAGTCACCTGTTTGGCCAGGTTCATGTCCCAGTGAGTACGATTTTCATCCTTGTTTGCCTACTCCCTCCCTCTACCATTGTTTTTCTTTTTTGCCACTGGCGGTCAAGCATGAGTCATTTGCTACATGAACCATATGAATGCAATTATCAATAAAGACATGCGTGGGCTGGCTCTAAGGGGCTGAAAAACAGAAGAGATTCATAGTTGCAAATACACCCTGCTGGCTGGCACAAGCACGCAGAGATAGGGAGAGGCAGGCGGAGGTAGAGTGAGAGTTCATTTTCTTTTATTTGATATTTCCCATCATCGCCTGGCCACACACTTATTCACGAAACAACACATGGGTATCACAGGTCGTCACGCACAACACTGTAGCATAGAAAACAACAGTGTGTGAGCAATACGTTCACAGGATGTAATATTTTATAAACACATATATACGCACAGAGGACAAACACACACATCCATGTTCAGCTGCCGCAGACTGATAGGTTGACTCGTTGTGCTGTTGATCTTATGTTTCAGGCATTTTGATTTGGCTGTGCACGGACAGAGCACAGCCTTGAATAATAATGATGATGGTGAGATGTTGCGTTATCAGTCTCCACAATATAAGGCCTGCTCAATATTGTAGGCCACGGGTTAGTGGGTTCACCTGCAGAAAAAAATAATTTGTGCAACAAAGCAGATAAAAATGACAATAGAAATGAAAATAGCTGTAATAGGACTCCGTTAACTGCCAAAAACAAAACAAAACAAAACAGCTTATTAGTTGCTGGAGACAGTATGGCAAACTGAGTTCAGTTGCTTTGCGGATCTGCAATGACCAGCGTGGAGGATGCTGATTGCTTAGGTCATTTTAATTTAGCAACCCTGGCCGGCTGTTTGACGTGATCAGAATCACACCGATCCAACAGAAAAGATCACGTTTTTGTGAATGGTGTGCAGTCAGCGGAATCCTGTTTTCCTGTCCCTTTTGACTCTTGCTACACTTGCTCCTCCACCTTGTTGGGGTCCACGTCCATGGTAGGAGCCACTTGCATGGGCTTGCAGCAGCCGGCACAGATGTATTTGAGAAAGCAGAGGTAGGCGCTCCCCGACACGATGACTGTGATGATGATGATGATGGTGGCTCCGAAAGCTGGCGACACAGCATCCTCTAGGACCGACTTGAGGCCTCCCAAGCTGATCCTGCCAGCACCCCCACTTGGAGGGTTCTCACTGGGCTCGCTAGTTGCTTGGCCTGGGAACGGAAAGGAGAAGCATGGAGGTCAGTGGTCAGGGTTTACTCATAAGATGTGTTTATTTTCTAAATTCCAACCTGGAAAAGCTTCCAGTCAGGACAACTGCTGAGGCAAACGCTAAAGTCACGAGATAAGGCATTGCTGCTCAAAGCTTGGCATAAATACAGACACACACCCTTGCACACACAGACTGCTGCTACATAGAGATGCTATCATTAGCCTATCTTTCTTTCTTTCTTTCTTTCTTCCTTTGTTACTTGGTTAAATAATAATTCAGGGATTCTGCAACAATTCTGCCAAAGGCTTAACAAGCCCTTTTGCAAATCGGTGTTTCACAGGCAGGCAAAACAAATACTGGAACTCAACAAGTGGAATTAAAGTCGGACCAAATGGTTACATTCCTAGTCCCCCAGCCTTTGGGCTCTAGTTTCCCGGCGCAGCGCGGGGTGGCACAGTGAGGCGAACCCCGCGCAGAGCTAGTTTCGACCGGCGAAACGGCTGAGGCGGACAGTTTCCGAGTTTCGCAGGCGGAGGTTCACCGAGATGGGAGTGGCGGCACAGCGAGGGGAGGTGCCGACAGATTCGGCTTGGCGCAGTGACAGTTTCGTGCCAAAAGGCTTCGCCGAGGTGCGCCAAAAGCTCGCCATCTGAAACCACGTCTACTTTCAGCGCAAGGCGGAGCAGAGCTGGTGCAGTGGAAGTTTGGCTAGCTGGCGCACATCACCAGAACCTCACAATCAGCACAAACGGTGCCAATCTCCTTTGATCTGACATCAGCTGTGACGGGACAGTTGATATGGAGATATATGTATGTGCTGATTGTGATCGTAGCATTGAATAGTGTTTTTTTCGGTATTTATTGCATCGTTCATGTGCCTGACATTCCGAAAGCCTGCCTGTGAGGTTTTGGTGACGTGTGCGCACTGTGCGCCGGTCTCCGCTCCGCGCCTGTCTCCTGAGCTCCGCTCCGCCTGCGGGAGTAGACCTCCATGTAAGCTGTGTAAACTTTCATTACGCTCATTTGATTGGTTACATGTGAATCGGCTGTGTCAAACCCCCTCCATGCTTTCTCTCCTCCCCTCCGCCAGTAGGAGGGACGGCGGAGTACTTGCGCCACCGAGAATGGCGTGCCAAACTTGGAAAATCCGCCTGGCCACACCCAGTTGGCGAAGCGCATCTGCGCTACGCCCCCGCCTTGCCAGGTCTGCGAAACTAGAGCCCTTTGTCTCATGATACACTATATGGACAAAAGTATCAGGCCACCTCCACATTACACCTCCAGCAGCTTTTCTGACATCCCATTCTAAATCCATAGGCATAAATATGGAGTTGGTCCGCCTTTGCAGCTAGAACAGCTTCCACTCTTCTGGGAAGGCTTTCTACAAGATTTTGGAGAGTGTCTGTGGGAATTTTTGCCCGTTCATCCGGAAGAACATTTGTGAGGTCAGACACTGATGATGGACGAGAGGGTCTGGCTTGCAATCTCCTTTCTTGTTCATCCCAAAGGTGTTGGATGGAGTTTACACCGCTCCATCCAAGCTTGACGTTGTGGTTGGTGATGTAAGGCTTGCGTGCGGCTGCTCGGCCATGGAAACCCATGCCATGAAGCTTTCCAAGCCAAGCATGCCAAGCACTTCCATGAAGTGCTTGGCATGCTTGAGACTGCATGGCTAGCTGCTGGAGTTTATACACCTGTGGTGATGGGACTGAATGAAACACCTGAATTTAACGATTAAGAGGTGTGGAACAATACTTTTGTCCATAGAGTGTATCTTATCATAAATTCAAATGTCAGGTCAGTATCTCTATTTGACAGCACAACACTTCAAGTCTTGTTTGTACCAGGTGCATTTTGGGCTATATATTTTTTAAATGCCCTTCTTCTGTCACATTAAAATGAGCATCCATTCCAATCCATTTATTTTGAATGCCACTCACTAATCATTTCAGCAGTGATGGAATGTAAACACCACTCCCAGGGATCAATCATAATAACATAATTCAACATTTTCATGGCTGTATGACACCACTGCACACCCATAATTACCTAAGCTGGACACTGGAGGTTACATCAATCTATTTACCTGAAAATGAAACTAGAATATGTGTTTGAATTGAGATTTTTTTTTTTTCCATATCACATGTGCCATTTCTGCCAAGCTGTACGGTGCAATGGTTTATGGTTTTACAACATTATTAAGATGCACATACTGCAGCCCGTCACAGCCTGCAGTATGTTTGTGAGGATTCCCCATTGGTTTACTGTGGTTAACAAAGCTTTGGAGGAGGAGAGATGTAGCAAAAGATAAATGAAACAGCTGAATACGTTATAGTGTGCTGATAGGAGATCTTTGATGATAGGGTTGGAGGGTGGAGTAAATGAATAGTGATGGTTGGCAGCATATACGTATCATGCTGTTTGGCATAGAACAAAGGCAAGAGGTGGGAAGAGATGTGTGAGTGAAATAAGGCCAGCAGAACTGCACACTCCAGTGTATTTATGGAGAGTGATGAAATATTCTCTGAAGAATTTACTCAAGAATTTGCCTTATGCAAAATTTATTATCCAAAAACAGTACTCTACTCAGATTTCAGGTTTCAGAGATATATTCTTTTGGGATTCTGATGGAAATTCATCAGTGAATAATTTAAAACATGCAGATCATTCTATCCTCAAAATACAGAATATTGTATCCTCAAGAGCTGGCCCTGTACTGCTAGTGCCCCGCTGGCTTAATGCATATCAGGGGAATGTA
Source organism: Myripristis murdjan (assembly GCF_902150065.1). Lineage (NCBI taxonomy): Eukaryota > Metazoa > Chordata > Actinopteri > Holocentriformes > Holocentridae > Myripristis > Myripristis murdjan. The sequence goes on from NC_044000.1 coordinate 3,571,097, forward strand.
CAGTAAGTAGTGGGAGAATGAAGTTTGTACATTTTTGCCTGAGGGTAGCCACTAGCAAAAGGTCATGAGGTCACCAAAGCTGGCAGGGGTCATTCTCTGGGCAGCATAAATGTGTTTTCCAAATGGCATGGCAATCCACCTAACAGATTTTGAGATACCAAATTTAACACTGTGGTCTAAGGGTGGCGGTAAGCGTCATAAAGATAATAGAGACATTAAAATCTTTCTTTGAGGAGTATGAATGCACTCACCAAATATGAAGGCAATATACTACTTAGATTTAGTGATATGTCGTGTGCAATGCTGACATTCTGGCCCAAGAGCGACGCTCGAGGAAAGGTCACCAACAGGGTTCTTCCTCTAGGGAGATTGGGTGATAGAAAATCCGACATTTTGGCTTGAGCGTGTTGCTTGAACAAAGTTCATGGTTACACCAAAACCCATAGGATTCATTCCCTTGGAAGGTCACTCAGCAAATTACTTGGTAATCTGTCCATTACATTTTGAGACATGTTCTGTACAAGTGAAATGTTTGGCCTGAGAGCAGCACTGGAGAAAAGGTCATAGAGTCACCACAAGGTAGTGGAATTTTCCATTGGCGAGAATAAATGCTCTTATCAAATATTATGTTAATTCACTAATTATAGTTTGTGAAATCTTGTGTGCAACACTGACATAGTGGCTTGAGGTTGGCACTCGAGAAAAAGTCATGTGATCAAATTTCATGGTAAGCTGCCCAATACATTTCAAGATAGGTTGCCTTGGAGCACACTATTGAACAGACATATGGACAGCCAGATGGAATGAAGGACAGACTGACACAAACATCCTTAGGCCCTGCCTGCCAGTGTGGCAAATGGCCTTGAACAAGGCTCATGTGAGTGACTAATAATGTGCCTTACTTTCACTCCAGCAGTTATTTTGTATATGGGCAAATGTCAATTTCTATGGATTGCTGTTGTCTAATTTTGGAAGGAAATTCCTTTATGTGAAGCACTATGGATATTCGATTGTCCACAGCCTGTTTTGAGCTGGGGTCTTCACACTACAGACCAGGTCCTGTTATCCTCACAATGCATCTCAGCATGTGCTCTGAAACACTGGAAGCTGTCAATTTGTCTCTGCACCAAGTCACCATGACACAGTAACACAAATACCTGCCAATTAAATGGCTTTTTTAACCCTCCCCTCTGCAGTGAGGATGAAACCTAATTGTGTAGTTCTGGGACTTTTGTAGTAAATGTGTAGAAACCTGATAGAATTAACATGTATTTGCAGAGTGGGGGAAGTAATTGTATTTGACAATATCTCAAAGTGGCCACCTGAAAAACACTTTTATTGATTCAACCGGCCTGCAGATCTGCTTCAGCACCAATCGTTGAAGACAAATGTCAAAGCCTGTACTCCATCAGCTGCCTTTTCACCACCCACTGTGACAATTTGCTTCGAGTGCAAGGAATGAGACACACTTAGTTGACACTTCCTCTCTCTTTTGACAGAACCAATGTGCTAAGTGGTTGGAAAAAGAATAAAGAATATTTGAATGTCCTGTTTTACAGCATGCAACAGCAAACTGTCCAATTTGTAATTTACAAAGAGCCCACAAATTGTGTGCTGTGCTCTATAATGATGTTGTTGTTGCTACAGTACTTCGGTTAAAAAACAAACAAACAAACAAAAAAAAAAAAAACTATGAAAATTAATATAATTAGTTACTTCCCATCCATTGCCACCTACTGTGTTATATGCCATGTTAGAGGAAACACAACTACCTGCCATATGTGGAAGGCAGGTTCCACTGTTTAGCAATGCACTAGTAAAAAGGAACAGAACCACAATTAACATTATAGCACAGCAACACTCTCAGATGTGCACTTTTGAAAGCTCAGGATGAAAACATAGTATTTTAATGTATTAAACAGCTCACGATGCATAATTTCTCTGACAAAAAAAAAAAAAAAAAAAAAAAAATCTATAAAAGAATACTAGCACATTGACACTTTGCTTCTTCTTAAGCAGATTTTAAACCCATACAAGTTGAGGTAACAATTCAGTAATAATAAGTAATAATACTTCTCTTTGAGTACGGTATTTTCGTACCTTTTCTGCGCCTGGCAACTTGTGAATCAAAAAGTTAATTCCCCGACGTGGAAACAACAACTTTTCAAAATTGGTTAAAAGTCTTCCTGTGAGTTGCCAGCCTGAGGAGAGCTAGATATTGTGAGAGGGATGTGATTCTGAGATGATGCTCATCATGGATATTATAGTGACTCTACCATACTGCCTCTTTCCATCAAGCTCTTACACGCTTTCAGTTTGAAGAATGCTGCCTCGGTAAATCTTTTGCCTACACTGTGTCCTGAGCTCATTAAAACTTCTTAGAGTGATGGCTTTTGCCGTCTGAATTTATGGCCAATCAGCTCTCGATTAAACGCAACCCATCAGTCAGCCATCACCACACACACACACACACACACACACACACACACACACACCTCACTCAGTTTGAAATGACCAATTAAACGTGTTTGGATCAATGATGCACACACACAAGCACTCACAAACACATACTCAACTATTTTTTATTTCCTTCAATCTGAGACTCCCAATTATGTTTTTTTTTTTTTTTTTTTGTGGTGATAAATTGGCAGAACAAATCCCTCACAAATGCATAGAAACACACACACACACACGCACAGAAGCATGCTCAATAAAGCTTGATGAAGTCTGCATTTACACTAATAGCAGGCTGCACAGCAAGTCATCTTCACACACACACACACACACACACACACACACTAGCTCACTGCCATTCCTTTCTCTTGACTTACCAATTAAATCTAGTTTGCTGAGCCGTGAATTGATAGAAAATGTCATCAACCCACTCTGGAGCCTAATTGTCTGTCAAACAGCAGATGCCCTCATTTATCAACAAGTGTTTCCACACCATTGGCATTCTGTCACGGCACAATATAAAAAAGATCCTTCCTATTTCTTTCACACCCTGTGTTCATACGCAGATGAAAGTGTCGCTAAGACCGTATGGTAAGTGTGGTGGCCCTGAGAGCTCAACACACTGCAACGTAATAAAAACATGCAAATAGAGAACAGATCTTCATCAGTCTGACAACACATGCACAGCATTTGGAAAACACGCTTCAGTTACACCAAACTACACCAATTCAGGGTCTGTGAACTAATTCTGAATTGATTCTGTGTGGTGTTGTGTTGTCTGAATTTGTAGTGTGTTTTTCTAAATGCTGCACGTGTTGTCGAGTAGATGAAGACGTTCTTTTGCTTGAGTTTTGTCTATTTCCATGTGTTTCCTTAATTGCAGTGCATTGAGCTCTCAGGGCCACCGTATGTGTTTTTCCTTGCACCCCCTTCACACATATGGAAACACACACACACATACATCTTATAATTAGGCACTGCCTCTCATGATGGCAGAGACAAATGACTTTGGCACTTTGGCAGTGATAATAACAGGAATAGCAGAAGAGGCGGCATCAGCAGGACTGTTATTAGCGCACTTCTTCACAGCAACATTACTTCTTTTGTCTGATGGAAGGGTAACCATGAAATGCTTATTTTAACTGTAAGCAGTTGTAGCCACAAATATATATATATATATATATATATATATATACACACACATATATATGTATGTATATACAGTTAGGTTCAAAAGTATTTGGACAGTGACACATATTCATGATTTTGCCCTTGTACACCAACATATTGGATTTGAAATGGAGTGATAAAGGTGTGATTGAAGTGCAGACTTTCCGCAAGGGAGACAGCTGTAGGAGAATATTGTAGCATCCCAGAGTGCACCATCTTCATATCTCCCAGCATGCTTTGAGAGACTGTTAACTCTAGCCTTTTTCTGTTATATTTCTTGTTATTCAAGCACTGTTGGCCCAGTAGGAGTATTTTACTGTAAATAATTGCTTATAGAAATTCAGTTGCTTATAGAAATGAATACAAGTTAGTTATAACACAGCACAATGAATCAATATATATATACAATAATAAAAACACAACAAGCAGAGTACAGACAACAATAAGGTACATGGCTTCAGAGTGAATTGTGAATGGCAAAGTTATTGCCTTTGGTATGAAAGACATTTTCTGCTGCAGTGGCTCAAAAGCGTCTTCCCAACGGCAGTTTTATGAATTCTTTAACGAGGGGATCAATGGGATCAAACACAATTTTGTTTCACCTGCATTTTATATATACATCCTAGTTGTCTCTGCTCTTTGTCAATAATTTTTACTGGTCTTGTTCATAATTCTGGACAGTCTGTTTTTGGTCTTAGACCCCAAATTGCTGGTTCTACATGCACTTGGAGCGGTTCGAAGATGACACCTGGGTGTCATCTTTGAATGAAGTAGCCACAGCTTGCCACATATATATTATAATTATTCCTTTTTCATCCAGATATGGTAAATGCATTGTGTCATATACCTGTGTGCTTTTACTCATTGAAAAACACTGAAAACATTTATTTCCAGTATCAGGCTAATTTTAGTCTGGTCACAGACCGTGAAATGTGGGAGATGAGCTCCTGATAAAGCATTAGATGAGGCAGGTTGAGAGAAAGTGGGTGTGACAGAATACTGATCATATATATACACAATACAGCGGCATCCAAAAATCTGAGTCTTATAAAGAACTGGTTGTTTAATTTTTTTTTTCTTAGTTGATACTTCTTATTCAAGACTTCATAGGCTAATGACCTCCTTCTCTCTCCACTTCAAGCAGGTGCTGCTGGACTCGATGCTGTGTTGATGACTCCACCAGCAAGGCAGCAGGTTATTAATACTCTTGCAAATCTAAAATAAAATAACAAGCTGGCGTCTTTCATTTTGCTCCAAATTGCACTGCAGAGGAGAAGATGAGCAGTGCCGCGTTAATAGATCAACCTTCAACAGTGGCCAAGTCTCTGACTCCTTGTGGAGAGAGGAAGAGAAACAAGCAGAAAGAGAATTTCCATACTGAGATAACAATGTAATATTGTGATATAACGCTCATGGAGGTTAGCAGGCGAAGAGGTATTTGGTATATTCACATTTTAATGGCTTTGAACCTGGTGAATGACCTTGTCTGGTATCAGCTCTTTCTTTCCTTTTGCAATCTGCAAGTTTTATAGGAGGCCCTTTCGTAACATATTGTGTCTTTTGCTCTCTTGTCATTTCCTCCAGATTCTCCCTGTAACAGTTTTGCATTTACTCATTAAAATGGGAAAATGTAACTTGCATTTACATATGTATTACATTTGTATGTAGTCTTGAGTTTCTTTTCACTCGCCACCACTGTAGCTTTTCAGAAATACAACTATGCAAAATGGATTTTTCGATACCAAGGATAGCAAGCGATACATTGGTTGTGTCTTCCAAATTCTGCCGGCAGAAGGCTGCACGTCTGGTGGAGAGGACACTTTGGCCTTGCTGGGTGACTATGAAATCTGCAAAGAATGCGGCCCTAAACTGGAATAGCTAGCCAGTCATCCAGGTGAGGTCCTGTTGTATAGCTCCCCTGGTTCAATCCCAGTCAACCACCTGGAATAAAATGTCTCCCCTTGCTGTCAGTGAGAGAAATGGCTCAATTGAGAGGCTGGGCTCTGTTTAGCTTCTGTAAAATAAGTGGTTCTAATGTAGTTTGGGGAAGGGAGGGATTAGGTACACTTATGCTTAAAATCCCAGTTAAAAGGTGAGTGCCACCCTTTGCATGTTTTGGTAAAGCCACTCTTGAAGACATAGTTTCTTTTATTTGTCATCTTTTTGGAGATTAGGGTGCAGTATTGAGTTGAATTTGTTTTATTTAATCACTTTCAGTATTTTTTACCTTCATCTCAATAAAGGTAGCAGCCTCACTGGACCACAATGCAATACAGCCACACCTTATGTCTTGGTGCCTGAAATCCAACAATCCAGCGATGTTTAGGGATATAATACTATCTTTTGAGTCATTCCTTTTTGCATACTGTCTAATAAAACAGAAATGCCCCATAAGAAATTATTGCTGAAATTTATACAAGAAATTTATTTCAGAAAGAAACTCAGTAGTGACAATTAAAATCGTGATGTCTGGACAACTGATTAGTGGGGCAGAGTGCTTCCAGCCAAAAGGTTGAATATTGTAGGTCTAAATTAAAAATGAGAGACTAGGCTGTAAAAAAAAAAAAAAAAAAAAAAAAAAAAAAGACAGACAAAGACAAAGAAAAAGAAAAAGAATAAGCTCCATGTACAAAAAGGATAAAGATATTTAGGAAAAATCAGGAATGCCTTGGTTTCTATTTCAGTGCTACCTGCTCCTCTTAACAGAGGCTCATGCTGTGATGAATCGATGAACAGCAGGCTTTGAGTTCCATGCAAGGGGCCACACAAAAGGCTCAGCAGCCTCTGCAGAACTGTCTTAACATCTCATTTTTCTAGTGTTGCCATCCCACCTTTCTAATTTTGACTTCTTTATGAACCTGATCTTTGAAACAAGCCCCACTCTTTTGGCAACTGACAGCAGGAGGACACATTCCAACATAAATTACATGAAAACAAACCTTGCTGACACTTCCTCATCTCTCTTGCCGCCATAATTGTCTCACAAAGACTGACCTGAATGAGCTGCCATCGATGTGATGCACTCATTCGTATCACATTGCAGTGCTTCGTGCCACCATTCGCTTTGTGTGCGATTAATCACAGAAAATGAACATGAAATCCAATTGTGCTTGCCCAGCAAAGAAAAGAGAGTGAGAGGAAAAATGGGATGAATTCACCTGCTACATCCACTTAAACAGCATCTCTGTCTGACTAGTCTCATTTCAGCACCTCTCTATCCATATCACCAACATACTGGAGGATGAGTGGAGGTGCTCTCTTCTTGTTATGTGCTGATACTGTAATGACTTTGTGTCTCCCAATCTTGTTATTTCGTTATTGGAGACACGTAGGAAAGCTGAGCAGAATACAGAGCGGAGGCAAACCAGGGGAAGCTTGATCTCAGGTCAGTGGGGCTAAATCTAGTCTAAAAGGAAGGGTTCTTTAAATCCCCACATTCTTATTCTGTTCCTATGTCTCAACTCAGAAGCATAAATATTAACATTTTATTTCACAGTGGCCATAAGTATTATAGAGACTAAGTAATCAAGACAAACAGGATAAAAAGATGCATGAATAATTATGAATAAAAAGAGAAATGTGCACATACACATCTATATGCATACACACGGCAGCATGACTAATTATACATCTGTGTACACACATACACACAAGGATACAAACACATAAAACATTAAACAGTAAGTGTTAAAATGATTTCAAAAATACAATTATAATTTCAGAGTGATGGATTGGGCTCATGCAATGCATTCTTCTGCTGTTTTGCATCACTAGATGTTTTCCCACATTATGGAACATGATGTGTGAGAAATGTGAACAGCACATTGTTTCAAAATGTGAAAATGAAGTATTTTGATGTAAAACATAGTTAGCCTTTCTTTTAATGATGACAAGCTTCAGAAAGTGTGGCTCTGCCATGTCTAAAACAGTGGATCAGCTGTCGCACTGGAAGTTCCAAAGGGAACAAAGATGGCCCCTCTCTTGTTGTTATGGAAAATTGTGATTGCAAGGTGAACTGTAGCGTATATACTCTGTATAGAGTAATGTCACCCTCACGACCACAGTGACAAATAGTAACGTGGTCAATGAAGAGCAAGAGTATGATAGTGAAACACCACTGCATCTAGTATTCCTATACTATTCCTGTAATATTTCTATGATCACTCAGTAGCGTCTGTGCTGCTGAAAATACACCCCAGACCAAGCTTCCTGTAACACAATATTACATGTACAACAATGTAGGGCTGGATTTTACTTTATTATTATTATTATTATTTTATTTTATTTTATTTTATTATTATTATTTTTTTTTTTTGCTTTATTTTATTTAGTGTGAGACTGAAGAGAAAAATCTTCTTTCTTCACATTCTCTTATGCCAAGCCAACCTCTGACTCTTTCATCAGGTCGAGGACAGCAGAGCTCCTCTAATTGGAGGAGTGTGATGGTAAGTGTAAGGGTGTGTGTGTGTGTGTAGTGTGTGTGTGTCTGTCTTGCCTGTGTGCAAGTCCAACTAATGAACTGCCAATACTCGCCTCACCAGATGCCACTGCAACTTGCACTGACTGTGACGCCGTGACTGAAAAATTCCTCTGAGGCTGCTTGGTGTATTTGATAAAGTGATTTAGAATATGTAAGAAAAGAAGGTATTTCCAAGGTATTTTAAGTGATAGTTTTTATGTTTTAAAAGGTATTGAATTCTGATTGTTGTGAGAGAGCTTCTCACCGAATGTTTTCTGTGTGCATGTTTCCAAAAGCATTAACCTAGGAGATCCAGCAGAGGATTATTTGTTTATGCTTCACAGATTTCTGCCGCTGATTAGCTGGGTTCAGAGAGCCAATTTGTTTTGTAATGTTCTCAAATTCAACCAGGAAACTGAGCTAAGAGTTGGACATTTTACAGACCACTCTTTGCACTCTGAAAATTCATTCATTTTCACAGATGCTGTGCACTTTTCCCTTTGATGGGCCTACTTAAACAAGGACATACAGATCAAATAATCACAAAAGATCAGAAGATTGACTCAAAAGAAGATTCTCACAAGCACTATTAAAAATCAAATGAACTTGCAGCACCCTGTTTCATACTAACAAAATTACAGAGAGAGTACAACCACAGGTCTTCTGTTGGATCACTGAGGAGTCACAAATTGGGGGTTAAGTGCCTTTTTCAGTGGGGTGTCATTAAATGTTGTTTAGGCAGTTGAGAGGGTTTCTCATTCACTTTTCTGAGGTTCAAGTGTTTGGTCACAAACAGGTCACTTTCCTCTACTCTGATTCACTCAACATGAATATTTACTTTGGATGTTACTGTTGTTTTCAAATGGGCACCGCCGCAGTTCCAATTTGGAAACTATACCTCCAGTTTTCTGAGATGCAGTTACCAACATGGGGCACTCTAGCATCTGGTCATTTTCACCAATGAATAGTTAAAAAAAAAAAAAAAAAAAAAAAATCATAATTTAGCGAGCTGATTTTCTAGAAAAGTCCCACTGAACATTGTTCATTTGCATCTCTTCGTCAGTATTATTGTTCTACATCGCCCCCTGAATGTGGCTTCACATATTCCTGTAGGTGGAATATCTCCATATATAGACTATATCTGGTAACACTTAAAGTTGCTACTATTCCATAGTTAGGGTTAGTTAATATTAGTTAATAGTAATATTAATATAAAGTAGCAATATTCTGTATGTGTCACACTGAAGTTCTGTGTTACAGTAATGCTAAGGGCATGATCTCTCGTTTTCTTCAAGATGGCATTCTTTCTCACCACTGCATAAAAAAGAGCAATGGTAGCTAAGAGGTAGGGACAGCAGGCTTAGAACTGGAAGAGCATTGGTTTGAATGCACAGAGAAGCTGGAAAGATCTGGGCATCTGGGAAATTAAATAAGAAACGTGCTAAGTTCCTTGATTAACTACTATCAAGGTGCCCTTCAGCAAGGTGGAGTTGTGCGGTGCATGGCAAACAGTAGTAAACTTTGACTGAATCTAGTTAACTGTGAATATAAAGTAGAGCAGTATGGAGAAACAGCATGCAAGCTCAGCTGGGTCTCCTTGAAAAAATAAAGGCAGGGGGGAAAAAACAGAAAAAATTAGGCCTTTATGTCCCCTTGAGGAAAATTAATGAATTCCTTCCATTGCTCCTAGCCTTACACCCTCCAATCAGATCTTTTGGGGGTTAAAAGACTCTTACACCAGGTTTAAGTATAGCCATTTGGAGGGTAGAGGTGGTGTCAATTCAAACACATTCCACTTCAAATTCTCTGTACCACAAATTAGTATCTGGCATACGGTTGACATTTGCTCCCTTAAAATGATTAAAATCATTTGTCATCCAGCGACAACAAAAGCAGGCTGCGTCCCAAAAGGGCCTCATTAGGGCAATTATCATAGATACACACATTCACATGGGGAACAATTTGATGTGGGCGCACGGGCGGTTGGCATTTATAGTGGCTTGTTAGCGAGTTTCACTGCCCGTGCAAAATGTAGGGAGGAAAAATTGCGACATTTAAGTCTAAGTTTACTTGCCTATTGTTGAATTTCACCCACCGCCTGTTCACTAGAGGCAGTCTAAATCATGGTGTCGTAATCAGAGACAATTAGTATAATCATGCCTGGAGGTGTTGATGCTCAAGGCTAAGCTACAAGAAAACAACCACAACTGATCCAAGTCAAATATAAATTACACTGAACAAACTGTACATACATATCCCGTTATCCTATTATCATAATACGACCTGATGACAATTGTATATTTAGTATGAATACCATATTGAGTTTTTTTTTCTTCGATTTTTTCAAGAGATAAATAACTTTTCAAAGATAAAGCTCTTCAGAAAACATTTTTTATGTCTGAATGCAGTCTTAATCAGATGCTCGTTGTCTGGTCAATAATAGTTTGTCACAGTGGGACAGACAGTGAAGGTTGTGCCGGTTGCTGGACACTCTCCCAGTATTGGAATGAGTTGACTCATTGCTCAATGCAGAGACTAGAGCTCAGCCTCCTACACCAACAGTTTCTGTCTAAACAAGAATCATGCATGTTAATATTTGCATTTGTGGGTTTCTGAGGTTCTTCATGCTCAAATCTGAATTGCTGCTCTTATCAGATGTTGTTGAATGACTGTTTATCTATTTCAATCTCCATTAGTAAGTGTGAGAAACCTGTGTCATCCTAAAACAGACAAAAGATTTCACTTGGTCTTTTTTACCGATAAATGTGTCCTATAACTCATGGTGGAAATCTGAGATCTTTCCATTCAGGTGCTCTTATAAACTGTCACGGCTGCTTGGCCCAGTCTGCATTCTGGGTCCAGAGAACAACATTAATTGATATGGTTACCTTCACCTTAGCCTTCACTGTCTGCTTTTGAAACACTACTGCAACTTCTTCCCTGTCATATTCATTGATGTTTACAGAAAATGTACACAATGCAGTTGACAAGTGGAATTAGAAGAGCCAAGGATCCAGTGTTACTCACTTGTACCACCAAACTGTATTTTAATCAAATTTACTGACATGATCCCCCAGATGTGATTGAAAATGTCAAGGGTCCACAGCAGCATCAGCAACAACAGCACTAAAGGCGTGTGTATTGAGCCTGTTCCTCACTGCATGCTGCAATTCAGGTCATCTATCTCATCGTGTTTTGTGATTTCTGTCTTCTGATGGATTTGAGCTTGCTCTTTCTACAAATGGGTCTCCCTGCTGTGTAGTGAGCTGAGCCTCATCACTTTGAAAACAGGCACAGAGAAACCAAAAAACCCAGATTTCTGAGATGCATAAGACTAATATTGTCAGATGACCTCTGTGTTTGCTGAAATATTGCAGGTAATTTCGCCTGTTATTTTTAATTTACAAATTATGGACATGGCCATTCGCATGGGCTTAAGATCACAGATGACCTCTGCAGTTATTACAGATTAGGTCTCCAGGTAATACTATTCCTGTGCAAATATCGCTTTTGACAGTGTTTGTTCACAAAAATCTTTTAGTCAGAAAGATTTGACTTTTGCTGGTAAATGATTAGGGAGCTCTGGGTGTAGGCAACATGGAGAGAACTGAAACATGACTCATTTGCATATACAACCTACACTGTAATGACACAAAGCTGGTTGGAAATTGGCAAAGTAGCCTTCAGTAGCATTTCATTTGTCATAGTTAGATGTTGCATTTTTGTAGCACAACACAACCTGTGTTAGCACATGAACTTATAAATGTTTAAAAGTTAAGCAACAGCCATAGGACACAAGGAAAGCATACATTTATGCTACATACTGTATATGCAACTAGTCATAGTGGTGAAGAGGGTTGAGAGATAAAGTGAAGGATACTGCCTGTTGGTCCAATGGTCCATTATTCCAAAACCCCAACTGTTTGAAAAATGCCCCATTTAACTGAAAGGCCATTAGTCCAATGGCCCATAATCCCCCCCAAAAAAGGCCCATTATTCTAAAAAAAAGAATATTCCAAAAAAAATGTCTGCTCCATATGTATGGTTAAGTTTAGGCATGGGTTTCCTGAGGTTAAGGTTAGGATAAACAAGTGGATGCATTTCTTCATGGGGAAAACTCCGATTACACCGACAGTCACAGAATTCCAGAGTGTGTATTTTTGGAGCAATGGGCCTTTGGAAAAATAGGCATTTGTTTTTGGGATAACAGACCGTCAGACTAATGGGCTTTTGGTCCAATGGGACATTTTTCAAATGATTGGGGTTTCAGAATAATGGACCTGCAGACCTATGATGTGGCACCAAAAGTGAAACCAGTAGCAATGTCTTGCTAATCACAAAGGCTAATGTACGCTACACACAGCAAATGCTGCTTACAACAAATGTAAAGGCCGATCTTTAGTTCCATGCAGTTAGTTCCCTCTGGCAATAGTATTCCTAACTGACTTAACAAGCCTGGGCATTCAACAGCTTGAGCGTAAAGCCAAATAAAAACAGTCTCTGTAGGCTAGTGCTGCCCAATGCATGGCTATGTGTTTGAGTTGGGGAGATGGTTAAGGGGCGAATTTCCCCAAAACACAGGAGACGGACCACACTGACTATTTTCAAAGCTCACCATCTCAGCAGCCATCTCGGTAACAGTAGATTGACTGATACCGATACTGATATTGATCAGCAATGCTCATGAACCCCTGGTGCTGTGTAATGGTCATCTGAACATTTGAACAACCTTTAACAAAAGCACAGAATATATTGAGTACATGTCATAATTCTGATGTGATGTTTGCTGCTACTAATTCAATAGCTTTTCTTTTGATAAAATGCCTTGAAATTAGAGATTTGAAATAACTGATGGCCATTGTTTACTTGTTAATAAAGAATTACTGGCTGCTGCTCGTTGGCCACACCCACTTAATATGCCTGTTGAAACAGGATGGTAAGAGTCTCTCAGTCATACACACACATACGCACACACACATCATAATCTTGCTTGGCTTCCTGATCTTCCTCCTGATCTGCCTTAAGCAGAAAGATATAAGGTAATAAGGGCTCAGACTCTGATATACCTTTTCTCTGTGTCATGCTGTGTCTCTCCATTTTCATGAGAATATGAACTGATAAAAAAAACAGCCTCAAAGGAAGGAGAAAAGCTTGGCAACAAAGTAGTCTGGCGGTAATCAGTAACTGGCTGCTGATGTGACACAGGAGGAAATCCAGTGCTCGAGGCCACAGCCACTCTCATCTGAACATGCTGCCTTTTGAGGATAACGAGGTCTCTTGATGTGAGATGAAGATGTGCCATCACACCCCCTTCCCTAACCCATCCACACACACACTTCACACATATTTTCTCACCTCCCCCATCCTTTCACGTTACCCCATCATGTTCAGATTACACCATAATCCTCATGACCATCAGGCCTATACTTCACATGTGTTCGTGAGTTTATGTTTCAGAGAAATGGTTCTCAAACCTTTTGATCCCAAGGCACACCTGTTTTTAGGATACATATTCTCAGATACACTGTTTCTATGGCTAGATTTCTCCTAGCATGTGCTTGCTCATCTAGAAAGAATACAGTTGTATTCAGTATGTATAATGCTTACCAGGTCTAATATTTAAGTAATAGACAAGTGACTGAATTCCATGCTTTTTACCAAAACAGTAGCTCTTATTCACTGTAAAACCTCAAATCAATCAATCAGTGTATAATTACTTCATATAACAATAACAATATATTTAACCCGAGACTCAAAAGGCAGGTAGTGTTCTTAAAATGGGATTTCATTGAATGAAAGTGTGGGTTTTACACTCTGGCTAACAACTCTCTCTCTCTCTCTCTCTCTCTCTCTCTCTCTCTCTCGATTTACTCGATGACGGTTTAATAATTTTGTCTTAGTTTTTACTTATTTTTTGGGGCCCCTGTCAGGCCAGGGCCCTTGGAATTGTCCAAACTTTTCCCCCATATACGGCGCCCCTGTATATTCTGCTAATCAAAGATGCTAGCTAAGCAGTACAGATACATAAAATAATCATAAACTAAGCACATCAGCAAGGTTAGATTTTCAGACCATCTTATTTAACTGTACATCATTGAACGTTACAATTATGCCCGAATAATGACCATAGAAATGACCAATTCTGCCGATCACAAGTTTCCGCAGTTCAAACAAACCACCAGTTTTCTATAGGACATCTACATCACAGCGATATGATCTATAGCTCCCTGAAAGATTTTCCTCAGTTTTGCTGGAGACTTACACTCCAAAATTAACAGAAAAAAAGAAAAACAGAGGATAAAAGGTGCACCCACCTATGTCCATGTAGCGCACAGTGGCACATGAGCCTAAGGGGGCTGGGAGACACAGAGAAAACCCAGAGGCCCCTGTGATTGGTGCAGCGCCACTGGCTGTATGATGAAATCACTAGAGAATTATTATTTCAGACAAAGGTGGTGGGAATAAAAATATTGCAATATTGCATACTGCAAACAGCTCAGACCTGGGGCAGGTGTATCACATCTTCACACAGGCTAGATAATTACAGCCTACAGGTAAAGCATGTTGTACTGCAATGGGCTGCTTGTGTGGGAATCTCACATCCTTCAGCTCATCAAAACAAAGGGATCTGACAGCTCCTCTGCTCGTGAAAATAATCTTGTTATGCCTTAATTGCGTGTTCTTGGATAGGTTCTGGGTAGTTCTTGCATCTGAAAAATGTGTGAAGACACAGGCTCTAGTAAGCCTATCATTTCTTTACACGGATATTATATAACTAACTATTATCTTTTGTCCCAGAGGAATGATTTAGAAATATTTTTGTTTGGGGACAGAGCAGTCAGTTGGAGCATAGCAATTAAAACAAAAGCAAAGCAAAAAAGTAAATAAATGTAAAAAAATGACTAACTCGTCTAAAGTTATGAAGGAGGGAGGGATGTGACGGTGCTTATTGAGAAAGAAATACTCACACCACATAGCTGGTAATCCTACATAGAGGAAGAGGAGCGCCGTCACTGAGGGAAAAGGCTCTCCTGACATTTTCTCCAGTGTCCTGTATGGGAGAGGCAACGGCAGGAGCATAATAATATACATGAATGAAAAGCAGAACTGGCGGCTGTGTTCAGTCTTTTACATGTTTCTACTGAAACGAGTTACAATGATTTTTTTTTGTTTTTCAAAGTGCCTTGCAATGAAAAACTACAAAACCCCTGAGATCTAGAAGCTGAGAGATAAATTATGTATTATTCATAGTTTTGCTGTGAAATTTATCTAGCTATATATCTATACATAGATATATAGCTAAGTACATTAAGACACACACACACACGCACATATATATGTATGTATGTATGTATGTATGTATGTATGTATGTATGTATGTTTGTGTACCACAGCAAAACTAGTAATGACATCTAATGATATTATCTAATAGGAGATTTAAAAAATACCATAATGGTCGCTATGATATTTTTTGAGGAGCGCAAACACAATATGAACTGATATAGGAATATTATGGGAATATTATAAGAGTGATACAATAAGCAGATTATTAGCAGAAGCGCTTAAAGTCTCTGTGGGAATATTACAGGAATGGTGATGTCTTACAATAAATATTCAATCTCGCTGTTAACTTATTATTGAACAGTGCAGTCTCGATAATATTTTAGCTTTTTTTAAGGATCATCTCTCTAAAATCCAGTGCATGGATTGAATAATTATGCAGACTGTATAAGCTTACCTAGTTACCTCAGTTTTCGCTGTCCTCACATCCTCACGGCGTTTTTTCTGTCCGAGGAATTGAGCAATTAAACAAATAAATAAACTGGACCGCTCATCTTTCACGTGTTCGGCGGACATCAGCCGGTGGATGACAGCCAGCTCCCAAACCGGATTGTCTCGGGATGCTCGCGTTTCCGTTTACATGTTCGCAAAAGAGCAGTGTGGCTGGGGCATAGAAAGACAGGAGCAGGGACTGGGAGGCAGGCTCCTCTTCCCACTGGCAACCAGACCAGAGGAGGACCAGTGAACACACCTCCACCACCATCCTCTCTCTCTCTCTCTCTCTCTCTCTCTCTCTCTCTCTCTCTCTCTCTCTCTCTCTCTCTCTCTCTCTCTCTCTCTCGCATTAGTAAGGGATCCGGATAACTCCCTATAGCAACACAGCAGTGATGCAACAAGAAATAAAAGGAAAATATCATAAAAGTCAGTATAGATTCACTACTGAGCACCATATAGACACATTATTAGTCCCTATAGGAACATGTTGCAGTGGTTTCTAATTGCAGTATGTACCAGCAGCACCAGCAGATCAGGTCAAGCTCACTGTGGCTGCACACTATGGGCCGTGTTGGTCTACTGAGTGGTGCACCTATCAACACCGACCCTCATTCTAACCCTGCACTCTGGAAAAAAACAGAAAAACCCATGCACACCAAACCCCCCCTGAGCTGCCCAACGTGCCTGGGTGAGCTTTACTCATTGTAACCCTAAAGTAGCCTGCTGAAATATTACAGTTGCTATTGTAAGTGAGCACACATCATATTTTGAATGAGAAAAGAATAAACCAAAACAAAAAATAGAAATGAAGAATGGGGGAATTTGGGGAAGGGGGGTCCAACATCAGACAAGAAAATTCCATCTCTTTTAATTAGATGTTTGGTATCGCTTTAATAAAAATATCCTCCACTGGAAAAATCCCTAACAATCAGCTTTAATAAGTGCAAACAAGGCACACACCCCCTCCACTGAGCACAAAGAAGACGACTGAATTGAAGCAGCTGAAATTACATTGTAATTTAATACAGAAATAAATAGGATGTGTAATCACCACACCACCATGAATTAATATCAGTCCACATATTCATCAGGTTACCAGGCTGTGGAGTGATCTGGAGGAATATAGTGCCTTGCTCATGGGCACTAAAGTAAGCATTTATTAACTACATCAAGTGGCATCAGGCAGAGGCACAGCAGGATTCCCAGTAAGGCTACACTTGAGGGCAGTTTCAAAGGGGAGGGCACCCCACCTTGTTATGACGTGGTAAAGAATGATGAATGCCACTCAATTCTCAAACGAGTGTAACTTAGAAATGCTTCAGGAGTTCAAGGCAACTCTTTTATGCTACCATAACCCAAAATATACGAGCATTTCACTCCACTGTGAATGTTTTTGTGTGTTACACTTATTCTAAGGGTTATTTTTCTTAGCATGAACCTGAGGTGGTGTCCCTTCCATTTGAAAATGCACAGTCTGACTTTAAGAATGTGCTGCTTATTCAAGGCTTATGGAGAAACCTGCCTGATTTATAATGTAAGGATAGAATGTATAAGTGCAATTACAAATTCATATTTACCCTCTGAGCATACATTTTATTTACATCTTCACAGGATCAGCCACACCATAACAGCTTCTTTTCAAACATTAACATGAATGAGGACTCAGTGAATGTCTGAATGTAGTAGAGGGGTTCATTGCTCGGAGTAAGGGGACAGCTAGGCCTCTCTAAAAGCAAAAAGATATCTACCAGTTTGTCTTGGCAGGACTTGGAGCAGCCAGATGGATGTAATATGCTTTGGGGAAATGCAGAGTGAGTGTACTCTTTATCTGCTGAAGCTGAACAGATTGCTGTTTTTTTATTGTCTTGAAGGCCACTTCTTCATTATGTATAGCTCTGAAAAACACTTACAGTTCTGACCTCAGTTAAAGTAATGCCTTTTTTTCTGAGCTCACACTGAAGCTGAAAGATCCTGATTGAAACAAACTCTGTGCTGTGCGTGTTGCACTCGCCTTTTATGTGATTTTGACTGTGTTCTTATGAATGTGTGTTATTATTTGTTGTTTGTCTAAACATTTTAGTCTGTTTGGGTTGGCTAATTAAAGTTATGTATGGCTGGCTGCTAGCTAATTTCACTGCACATAGATGTACAGATGGTATTTGAAACCATCCAAGTGAGAAAGCCCTGATTTTCCTAAACTTTAAGGCCCCCCACTGGACCTGCTCAGATGAATGCTGGCCTATTTCTCATCAGCTGACAGCACTGTCACTGTCAACAGATGAATTCAAGGGCAATACTCACTGGATGTATTGAACAGAGAAATAAAATAGGAGGAAGACAAACACAATGTAGAGGGAAGTCAGAGAGAGAAGATAAGAAGTGGAAAAATGAGTAGAGGAGATGACTGCCATCTGATTTCAGGGTTTCAGGTCCAGCCTGAGAGGAAAACATCTGAAAAAGGTTTTAGATATCACTTTTGATATCAGAGGAGACCAACTTATGATGATGCTGAAATCTTGTAATGTGATAGAATGTGCGCTTGGATTACAATCAAAAAGCAATGACTCGATGCCTTTTTCCATAGCTTTATGATCAGACTATCTGTCATAAAACACATTCAAATAAGCAAAATCCAACATTTTGTGCTTCTGCACACTCAGATATGATTCACACTGAAAGTCCTGTTCTCTTGCTACCATGTGTCTGACATTGTGGTTATACTGTATGCCTGCATCTTAGCTGAATGAGCCGCCAGGACTTTGCAGTTCCAAAATATTGCAGGGAGCACAATTATGCATTTCTCACACGTTTCAGAATGCTTCCCACATGCATTGCTGATGTATTTCACATTAGGTTTCAGAAAAGGATTTCAGGCTGCATGCTTCTCTTACATTTTCAGTCCACTCACCAGAATAAAATGTTGCCATTTTACATTTCTGCAAACAAACTTACTGTATATGTTGAAATGTCAACATTTCTGAATCAAACATACATTGCATATCAACGTTTAGATTTATAGCCAATTAGGTGGAGCCTGCGTCAACATCACGTGACTTTGAACGTTCATGCATGTGCAAACACTAGCTAACTTTGCTAATTTAGCCACTTTTGTTTGCTTTTGGGCCACTAAAACTACTTGGATAGTCTAATGTTAACTGTAACAGGGCTCTCCCTTTACATGGGACACAAACCCCAGTCTACTGAAGCAAAGTCCTGTTGATTGTGCCATCCACTGCCCCACCCACCTCCTAATGCTGCATTTTTTGCTCGCTTTATTCACAAAACTTGAAAACGTTACATTTCAATGTATCATCATCAAATACCAACATTTTTCCTGGCAACTGGGCTGACTTTTTGGCTTGACGTAAAACATGAATGCATTCTTAAAGGGATGGTGAAAGAATTGTCATCTTTGGTGTCGAAAGCATCATCAAACTGTGTGAATCTGAATCAGTTTTGCTTGAGATGAAAAGCTGCTTTCAGATGTAAGAGTAGAGCGCACCAATTTTTATTCCATGTGCACATCCTGACCTGCACTAGGAAACTGTAACTGCACGGCATGGCACACTCAGGAGTTCAGAAGAAGCACTTCAGCCTGCACACAAGTCCAGCATGATGCTTAACTAAAGTTACAGCAACTGGAATCGGCTTCATTTTGCCTGCCCTGTTGTTGTAAACAGACATGTACTGTGACTGTGTCATGTGATAAACTGCTCTTGTGTTAAAACCTTGTGACTTCCAGTGAAAATGCTGCTCTCACTTCAGCTGAAAGATGACCTCTATGGATTGAAAATATCCCTCCATCTTTGGGTTAATGAAACCCTTTCATCATCCATTACAGAGACTCCAGTCAAGGAGATGGCAGTCAAGCTAAAAGCAAGGCTGTTTTGTTCTCATGGTGCATGAAAAGCTGCCCTTTTGGAGATACAAGGTTTGCACAGCCACAAAGCAACAACATGGGTGTTGAGAATTAATTGAGAGAGCAGATGAAATGAGAGGAACAAACAATGTGGAATGAAAGAGCCAATTTCAGATCCATACTTCAACTAATCAGTAAAGGGAAATGAATCCAGGGAGTGACAAAAATAGCACAAACAAGAACAAGTGTCAGCAGCAGTGTTGTCAGTGGCAGCGTTTAAGTGTTCTTAAACGACATGAAAGACCTCGAGGCCAGATAATTAAATATTAGAGATATTACTGCATCAACAAGGCAGGAAGAGGCAGTCTGGCATGCAGCCAAGGAGAGAGAAAAAAGATGAGAGATTATTTAGGTGAGGCAAATTAATTACCTTAAACACTTGCAAACACATAATAACCTTAATGAAGATGAGAGGCTCTAAGATTAATGTGGAATTGGAAATCAAAATTAACATCTATTGCTTTTCTAAAAGCTGTAATGAATTTAACTTGAAGGTATAGAACCTCAATCAGGTTGTTAAGAAGAGAGCAGAACAATTAATAATTAGGTTGGCAAAAATTGTAATTGTTAATTATATAATAGTACAATTATATAATTGTATAATAGTCACAAGTAGTGCCAAATATACTAAAGTATGGGGAATGCAAAATGATTATTTATCTATTTAGAGATAAAATACGCAAGTCTCTCTCTATGTATGTTAATTGACACGTTATACCCTTTGATGCACAACATGGGTCTATAGTGACCCGACTGAGTTTATTTGTGCTATATCTTTGTAATAAATTGTTTTCATTATTCAGCATTCCAGGTATTCCTCAATGAACTTGTTTTTTTTTTTTTTTTTTTATCATTATTGATCCTTCATTTATCTTTTGCCATCTTACTTTTTGAATTAAAACACTTTTTGTAACACTACCCTTCTAAAGCACAACATGGGTCCAAAATGACCCATATTCATTTTCCATGTGATTTATTGCTGGGAGAGTTTTTCTTTGCTGTATCTTTGAAATGAATGTATTTTACTTGTATCTTACTAATTCAAGCATTCAGTAAATATTTTATTTTGGTTAAGCACAAATCATCACATGTATTTTCCTTTATTACTTTATAAACTAGCATAGCTTTTATACATCTATATCAAGTTTGCACACATTGGTCAGAAATCACCTTGCCACCCTCAATACACCAATTTCACCACACAACACCCTGATTACATCAGTGGTGTGAGCAATGCACGCCGGTTACGTGCCAGTTGGAGTTTGGGCACGCCCAAACTCCAAAAGCATATCATTGATGCAATGGGAAGATGTGGGATAAAAAAACAAAACTCAGCCACCACACAGCCACAGGGGGACATCAAGCAGGAGGGCCAAGGGAAGAGGAACAGGTGTGCAATTTGCCAAGCTTCCAAAGACAGGAAAGTAAGCAGCTGGTGTTCCCACTGCACCAGACCTGTGTGCAAGGAGCACAAACATGAAGGGCTCTAGTTTCCCGGCGCAGCACAGGGTGGTGCAGTGAGGCGAACCCCCCGCAGAGCTGGTTTGGACCAGCGCAACCTGAGGGGCGCACAGTTTGGTAGTTTGGCAGACCGAGGTGCGCTGAGATGGGAGTGGCATTGCAGCAGGGGGAGGTGTCGACAGATTCAGCTTGGTGTAGTGACAGTTTTGTGCCAAAAGGCCTCGCCGAGGTGCGCCCAAAGCTCGCCACCTGAAACCACGTCTACTTTCAGCGCAAGGCGGAGCGACATTAGCAGCTCTATTGATGAAACCTGAAACAAAGGTACGTTAGACATTTCTTTATTTCTATCAAACATTTTAGTCCAAGTCAAACATGTGTAAAATTGTCACCATTGCTAATTTTAACTTTGTTGATTTTCAGGTCATTCCTTATGTTAGCACACTGATGTTTGCTAGCTAGCACAGTAAGCTAGCATGAACCAGGTTATTTGAACTCTAGTAACTGCTGGCAGGGAGAAAGATTGTTTGTTAGCAGAATTATTATACTATTATATAGTAGCTTATGTGATAGCATCTAGGCTACTGTAGTTAATGTGATAGTAGCTAATATGATAGCAAGGCTACTGCAGCTAATGTGATAGCATCCTCTGTAGTTACAGTAGTATAATAATCTACTGCAGCTATATGATATCAACTAGGCTAATGTTTGGTTGACTATATGCTTACAGGTTCAACTTTCAGCATCTTTAGTTCTGCTGGCTGATGTTCAGTCACTGAGGTAATTCACAAATGAACACTTGTAAAAGATTAGAAGTAAAGCAAGAGTGTGTGTTCTGTGGGAACCAAATGTCTGATGAAACACTGACAGTCAAATTAACTCAGAGGGGATGTGAAGGTATCCATAGAGTCAACAATGCGATGCCGACATAACTGTAGTCCCTGGCCAAGTGGTTCATGTAGAGTGCCGCAAGAAGTTCCTAAATCCCCAAACAAAAGAAAAATATAAGAACCAGCAGGAAGCAGGGATATTTGGTTATAAGCGGCGATCCTCTGCCCCCTCATTTTCATACAAAGATCACTGTTTGTTTTGTGGGGTGCGTGAGAGATATGCGGGAAAGAAAAAAAAGTTCAAACAGCCTTCCAGGCAAAAATATCTGAATATTGCACTAAAGGGGTGCTCACACTGAAAGCGACAGAGGCGACTTGAGCGACAAGCTGCCATTCATTTTCAATGTACGCTGGCGACGAGGGGCGATTCGGGCGACAGCGGCGACGAGCGACGAGCGACGGGCAACGAGCGACGTGAGCGACGAGCGAATTGAGCGACGCGATGTGAGCGAAAAAAATTGAGATTTTCTCAACTTTATGCAAATGAGGAGCGGCGCGACCGAGGCGACGGCCAATAGCGAGCCGATCTGGATTCCCACGGTGGCAAAATTTGACCGGAGGAGGAGGAACGATCATGGAGGAGAAACTAATAACCGTGGTCTCCGGATTTCCAGAGCTCTATGACCCAAGTCTGCTTGTATACAGGGACAAAAACAAAAAAAAACGCCGCCTGGAGGAAGGTCTCTGAGATTGTGGGGATATCTGGTAAGTTGTAGGTTACTGTATTTACCTGTAAACAAGTGCAAATCTATTATTTTAGCTGTCTCTATACAGGAGAGGTGGGTGACTTTGTGTGTTGCTTCTCTGTAGCCGATGATTGTAAAAAAAAAATGGAAGAACCTGAGGGACACATATAGGAGAGAGAGAGTTGCAGGAGTGGGGCAGAGGCCTCAAATCATCGGCCATGGCGTTATAGCCAAATAATGGGATTTTTAAATCCCTTCCTGGAGGACCGGGCCACCAGCAGCAATTATCCTTCAGTTATCAGGGAGATGCAGGGAGATGCAGGAGAGGAAGAGGAGAGGGGAGAGGATGGCTTGTTCAGCCAGCTCAGCAGTGAGGCAGATCTGTTCACACTCTTTCTGGAGCCTGTACCCCCTGAAGCTCCATCATCCACTCCCACCCCCACCCCCACCCCCATCCCCACACCCACACCCACACCCACACCATCTACAGCCAGGGCAAGAGCTAGGGGACAGAAGAGGCCACATGATGTCCCCCTCTCTCCTTTTGAGAGCCACCTGATGGGTGCCATACAGGCTGCAGCGCAGTTTCAACCCCCTGACCCTGACAGGCAGTTTTTTGAGGGCCTTCTGCCGGATCTAAAGGCCCTCTCTGAGAGAAAAAAAGCTGAGGTGAAGTTTCAAATTCACAAAATTATCCATGAAGCCACCTGTGAGCGTTTGGATGGAGAGGAGTAGTTTTTTTTTTATTATAATGTAATTAAAATTTTTGTTTCGCACCTTGTTTTTGTTCTGTGTGTAATTTAGAACAGTTTTTTTTTTTGTTGTATTCTTGTTGTATTTGTTCACTTGTTCAGAAGTCATCATTCATGGTGTTCATTGTTAAAAATGTTAAATAAATACTTTCTAATCCAACAAATATGTATTTTTATGTGGCAAAAAGAAGAAAATAGTGAATGAATAAGTATAACAATGTAATGCATGCATATGCACCCAAGTGTGGCAATATTGTACGATTACAACTTAAATGAGAGAAGGTTGAAAATATGACTGCAATTTCAATTTCAGTTACTAGAAAAACACAAGATTAATATTTGGAATAATAATGATGCATGGAATTGACTAATTCAGATAAAGTATATGGTGTAAACTGTTTTTATCAATGAGACAATGAAGAAAAAAGCATCAGGAAGACAACTCTTTAGTTTAATGTGGTTGGTTCTTAAAAGAACCTTTTTAGTTGTAGTCAGGGCATGGCACTGCACCCTCAGCTGAGAAGTAGGAAGCATAGGTCTCCCTCACACGGATGGCCTCCCGTGCAGCATTGTTGCTCCCCACTCTTCTCAGGTCTTGCAGCACTGACATCTCCTCCTCTGATGCTGGAACTGGTTCCCTCATGGTTGTGGCGTTTTTCCTGATGTAGTTATGCAGGATACAGGTTGCCTTCACACATGCATCTGCATTTTCAGGGCTCCCCTCAATGACCCGGCGGTACATGCGCCACTGGCTGCTCAAAATACCGAAGGTATTTTCAACATACCTCCGTGCTCTTGACAGCCTGTAGTTGAACACCTTGTTCCACCGGGAGAGGTTGAGACCTGGAAAAGGCCTCATGAGGTCCCTGCGGAGGGGGAAGGGTTCATCTGCCACAAACACATGGGGCTGGGGTCCCAAGTGCTCTGCTCCTGGAAGCAGGGCATCTTCAGGGACTTGGAGAGTGCCATCCAGCAGTGCCTGACCAAAGGTGGAGTTTGCCAGGGTCCCCCCATCACTGGTCCTCCCATAACTGCCGACATCCACCACACGGAAGCAGTATGTAGCATCTACAACTGCCAAGACAACAATAGAGAATGTCCCCTTGTAGTTGTAGAAGAGTGATCCAGAGTTGTTTGGAGCCTGGATCACTACATGCTTTCCATCGATGGATCCCAGACAGTTTGGGAAGTTCCAGCGCTGGGAGAACTCAGCAGAGATGGCTTTCTAGTCATCTGCTGTTGGGACAGGCATGTACTCTCCCACCAGGCAATCCCAGATAGCCCTGGCTACTTCTGCCACAATTCCACACACTGTGGAATGCCCCACACGATAGCTGTACGCTATGGTGCGAAAGGAATCCCCAGTTGCAAGGTATCTGTTTAAAGAGAAAAGAAATTCTGGTGTTAGAATGGTGATCATATAATTTTTTAATGAGCCACACACACACACACACACACACACACACACACACATACAGTTGCACATTATTGTATGTTGTGCACACAAACCAAAACCACACACTATAGTGGGGAGATGTGATAGGTTAAACATTAACCTAAAGCTAAAGAAGAAAATATTTTACTATATAGTAGTATTTAATGTCATTTTAACATGCTGTTTTATCAGTTAACAATCTGTTTATTCGTGCAGTTTTTTTCCCAATTAATATCGAAACACACTAGGTTTACTGACATTTACTGACAGTGAATACTTCAATATTATTTACGTATTATTTATGACTTGTGATCTTACAAAGCACCATGAACGCAACATAAAACGTATCTGACAGCTTTGATTTTCTCTCCGCTGCACACACACAATACTAAATACTGTAGCGACCCTGCAGTGATGTTCCTGTAAATAATATTGAATTGTTCTGTGTTTTCTGACTCTCAGTGAATGTGAATTATACGAGCAGGTATGTGGTTGCATGAAAAAGCAAGCGGTGTGTGTGTGTGTGTCGGGGGATGGCTCACCGCAGACAGATAGCCAGGCGTTCACCGGGACCAATGGCTCGGCGACAGTTTGTGTCCATCCTCTGGATCCGCGGACCCACCTTGTTGAGGAGGTCATCAAACTGGCTTTTATCCAGCCTGAAATACCGCTGGAACCAGGCATCATCCAAGCGGAGCTCCTGGACCAGTCGGTGTTATGGACCCACACGGACCGACGGCCCCTGGCTCTCCGTTTCTGGATCATATATCCCGCAGCAATGCACAGAAGCCTTCCCAAAGTACGATCCATGGTGAAGGAGTGAAACAAAGTAATGTATACACTTCCAAATAAACTCCCGTTGACACATCTGCCCCGCCCCCTCCGTCACTTCTATCGCTTCCATCGCGCCAGCAGAAAACTGCAAAGAAAACTGCAGGCGACGCGAAGGGAGCGAACTGAGCGACCACAGGCGATTTTGTCGCTTTCAGTGTGAGTGCCACTTAAGCGTTGGGACCACTGGTCAGATGCAGTGAAAGGAAGACTGGTCTATGTGAATGACCTTCATGCTGGCGATGCAGTTTACCACCAGTTATGCAGTATCAATTTCAGGACTGGAAAACAAGTTCCAGTGTTTTCATGATGTAGACAGCCATGGCCCAAAAAGATGCAAAATTGATAAAGTTGGAAACCCAAATCTGATGCTGTGGCAAAACAAACAGGATGATCAGAGGCTTATAATAGCTGCAGCAGAACTCTTGAAATCTGACATTAGGTCTGTTGTGGAGGAAAAAGGTACCTATCAAACCAGTCTGGAAATGTCTTCGGTGATGAAGACACTGCTCTATGTTCCAGAGTCTCTGAAACTCTTCCTGCGCACACTATTTATTGGGAAAGAAAAGGATCTCAAAGTTAGTTCCCTTGGTCAAGCCGTAATGCAAGCAACTAGACCAAGAGGTCTACTCCCACCACTTCAACTTGGAGTCAGGGTACAAATGCATCACCAATTCGCATCAAAGTTTCTAGTTGACACTGCATCGACTTGGTTTTAGTTCATATTCAGAGGTACAGAAGTACGAAAGAAGTGCTGCAGTAGCACAGAAAACAGAGGTTCATAGATTCACACCAGGGCAGTTCATGCAATACGTTGCAGATAATGTTGACCACAACACCCGGACGATTGATGGTCATGGAACATTCCATGGCATGGGAATTATTGCATGCATAACCCCCAGAATCGAACAAGTATCAGTCATTCCACGTGTCAAGATTACAGCAAAAGACGTGGAAAATGTTGGACGCCTCAACATTGTGCCATATGTACAAAAGTCTGGGGGCCTTCAACAATCTTACCTACCAAGAAGTTGAGGAGCACTCTGAAGATGACAGAAAGACGGCTGGTGATAGAGATGAAAGAGAGAATGCTGCTGATACATTCTGAAAACTGTCCTTGCTGCTTGGCAAATGCCCAAGGCCTGGGTGGTCTGGGATGATGAAAATGCTCAACACTGGAGAAGATCATCCTGGTCAGTCATCAGTCATCTTCCTACCCATGATGGACATGAATCCAGGAGATTTGACTTGCATTTATTCAACTCTCGAGTTTATTATCGATCATGCGGCTCACTACCAGGTCACTCCAATTCTAACTTTTGATCAACCACTATGGTGGA
This sequence comes from Myripristis murdjan, assembly GCF_902150065.1. NCBI lineage: Eukaryota > Metazoa > Chordata > Actinopteri > Holocentriformes > Holocentridae > Myripristis > Myripristis murdjan. The sequence continues at coordinate 3,598,267 of NC_044000.1, forward strand.
AAGCAATGACAATTATTGAAAGTGAAGCATCTGGTAGTCCATTGAAATCTATCATTCTCCGACTTGGTGGATTTCATGTGCTCATGAGTTTCCTTGGTGCAGTTGGTCATTTTATGGCAGGCTCTGGCCTGGAAGAAATCCTCGAATTAATGTATGCACCGAACGCAGTGCCCAAAATGCTTGAGGGAAAAGCAGTCAGCAGGGCCACTCGAGGTCATTTCCTGGGTGATGGCGCACTGAACACTGGCAGCGAAAACTTTTGAAGTCAAACTGCTCATCCCAGCAAGCTGTACTGTAGACCCAAAGGAGTTGACTGAAGATGGCACTGTTGCTGAAGACTGTGAGGGGAGAACAACAGCTGCACATGAACCAGTTTCTGATCAATCAGATGGAGAATCCACAGACCATGCTGAAGACATGACAGAATATGGTAGTGAGGCTAGTGAAAGCGAGGACACACAAAGGGAGACAGACTCAGATGGAGTGAATCGGCTGTGTCAAACCCACTCCACGCCTTCTCTCCTCCTTTCCGCCAGTAGGAGGGATGGCGGAGAACTTGCTTCACCGCGCACGGCGTGCCAAACTTGCAAAATCCACCTGGCTACACCCAGTTGGCGAGGCCCCCGCCTCGCCTGGTATGTGAAACTAGAGCCCGTAGTGGTCATTTGTGAGGTCCCTTCCTTTTTCATTATCTACTTTTCATTCATTCATTCATTGCCTATCTAATACATTCGCTGCCTTGTTAGTTTCTGTTCATTATGGTGAGTTTTCTTTGTGTCAGTTGTATTTTGTGAATGACATGACTTCATGGCATCCCCTGGGATTCCCTCCTTGAGTCCACGCCCTCCGGTGCTGTTGCCTGCGCTGTCCACCTGCTGGTTGCTCCACCTCCCAATTGCTGCTGGTCCAATCCACGCCACACAAATCATCCCTTCCTGGCGCATAAAAGCGCTCCTGTGACAGCCACCGGGGCGGCTGTGATTTACCTCAAGCAGTCCGCCTTTGTCCTTGACTCGGTACTTTGTACTTGTACTTGTACTTTTGAAATTGGTGATTTGTGTAACGTACACGTGTTCTTTTGTTAGCTGTTAACGCAGTGTTAACTAGTCAAGATTGTAAACTTCGGTTTAATCGTTTTTTGAGTGTTTGACAATCTTTAGATGGTGGGATGCCTCTGTTTTGTTAATTGTGCACTTTATTTTGGTATCAGTCTTGTTTTGTTTTACTAGCCACTGATCTTGTATTTTTGGCTGTCTTATGGTTTTGAGTGGCGGCCCCAACTGTAAACTGGTTTTTAAGCAGGTAAGTGTAGAGTAGCCTTGGTAGGCTCCTTTTGTTTGGACCAGGTAGGGTAGTATTTCTTTTTGTAACAGAGTAGGCTAGTGTGGTGTGTATATTTTGCACTGTCTTGTGTATCCACTGCCCTGTAATTCATTTTTATGTTTTTTATTTACCCCGACTCACTACAAATAAACGGCTGTACATGCCAGTACAACCACCTTTGTTGCTTCCCTTAATATCCCTAGACATTTCCCATCTTTAGGGTTGTAACAATTGAGATGGCAGTTTGTGGTCTAGTAATGTGATCTGTTGTGTTTTATTTTATTTGGTCACATTCACCAGATTACAATAGTTACACTACTGATACAGTTCAGTTCAGTTGTCATGTTATCTGCTATCAGAGGTGTGTGCATTTGTGACAAAATGACAAACATATTTCAAATATTAAATGTGTGATTGTTTGGTCCAAACTACAACTAAAGTGATTATTTGAAGTAAATTATTGTTATAGTATGAATTAATGTAATTCAAAATCACACTTGGAAAAATGGGTCATTTTGGACCCATGTGTGTAAAGTTGATGTAATAATACAAAACCTATTTTGTTCACAGCATAAGAAAGGATAAATGAAAATAATGACATGTACTAATCAAAAAACAAGATATTAAAGGAATACTTGGAATATTCAATCATAAAATAAAGTGAATTCAAAAGATACAGCAAAGAAAAACTCTCCCAGCATTAAATCACATGGAAAATTAATATGGGTCATTTTGGACCCATGCTGTGCATTAGAAGGGGTGTGGATATGTTGTGCATCAAAGGGTTAATAGTTTTATTCATATTAATAGTAGTAGTAGAACTAATAGTGGTCACCGTGGTCTATTATTGTTATTATTCTTATTGATACTATTACTACTATTATTACTACCCTATAGAAAACTTTGCTATTATTTCTTGACTTTACACCTTTTCTGAAGCATATCAAGTCTCTATTAATCTAACCAAAAATCAAGTAGCAGTTCTCAGTTCATCCCATGAATGACATTAAACAATAAAATGCTATAATTCTCTCAACAGCCTTTTCTGGATATCAGAGAAAGGATTCAAATGAGCCTTGTTACTGTGGGTCAGTTTTGATTCTAATGATTAAACTGACACAGTGGTTCCATCTAGGCCATTCTGTGCACATCTGTGTGTGTGTATGTGAAATGTCTCACTGGAACAAAGATTAAAGCTCCAAAATAATGAGAGGAGACTGAGCACCGATCTCCCCGGTGTGTCCTGACCTTTAGCTGTCATGGATTACTGTGTCAACCGTCTGCACCGTGATGAAAATGCCTCTCATCTCATCTCTTCTCTGCTGACCTGACAGATGATTCTCATCCACCTGGGACATCCAGCAGAGCTCTGAAGAGCTGAGCCGACTCAGACTGAAGTGCCTGCAGACAGGCACTCTGTTTATCGGTGTCTCTCACTATTTGGTGCCAGTTAGGACTGTCTTTGAACTCCCAGACCTGCATGACCAGAGGATTTGTATTCAGTCACATGCCACTTGTGACCCAGGGGTCTCCAGGTATTCATTCCAAAAGCTGCAGCTGCTGCTTTCACTCATTAGTGTGCAGATTATGGAATAGTTCCATAAGATGATATGTTTTAAAATGTAGTTTACTTTGATATAATGCACCGTAAGTTATAGCTTAAAGGACAGTTGAACTTTATTAGAGTGTTGGGTGGGACCTTTCACAATAAAAGCTCAGGCAGCAAAGATGAGATGAGGAGCCTGCTTCTGCTTTGTTGGGGAATAATATCAGTGAGTTGAATAAATGCACGATGAACAGTGCACAAAAATAACACCTAATATAGTTATTGTTTTGGGGGAAAAAAAGAGTAACTTTTACTCCCGTACATTTTAAATGAGCCACTTTTTACTTTCACTTGAGTAGATTTTTATACCAGTACTTTTAATTCTACTTGGGTAAAATATCACTAAAGTAACAGTACTTCTACCTGAGTAGCAACTTGTAGCACTCTTTCCACCGCTGGCTACAAAATAGTTTAGGGTTTAAAAACAGGATCATCTTTATTTTTGGGAATAGGCTGCCAATTTCAGATGACAACCCTCTCCCAGAACTAATATTTTGCGTCCAAGTGACTGAGCAGTAGTCCAGGGCCTGAGCAAACTGAAGCAGGTACAATTTGTTAAAGCGCCCTCCTTTATCGCCTTGCTGCTGACCTGGCAGGCAAATAGCAGAATAATTCTCATTTATCAGGATGAGTGACTGCAGGGGCTCTAAGGCCAGAAGGTAGTCATCAGCAATTTTAGCTGCCTTGCCTGTGAAATAAGTTTAACATTAATCTCCCACTTCGCACACTGCCTACAAAGAGCTTTCTCTCTCAAAGGAAAAGGTAATCTCAGCCTCAAATGATTTCCCACTGAAAATTGGGTGGCACATTGTGTTCTGCACAAGTTTCAGCTTGTGGCACAAAGGGGTGAAAAAAATATTTTAAAAAATGTTATTCAAAGCCGTACAGCTACTGAGCCTTGTTTTGTGAACAGTACATGTCCTCCAAGGATATTTTTTTGTTTGGTCGGTTTAACCTTAGCTTCTAATAATGATCTTTTTGATAGGCTCATCCAGTACTCCGCATAAAGAGAGGAATCCCGTCATAATGGATTTCACTTGAGTACCTCAGTGTCACCCCTCCTTCTGCTGCTCTTCTGTCTCTCCCTGTCAGTCAGTACAGTCCCAGCCCTCCTCTCTCAGACGCAGGAATAATACTATAAAATGCTTCAAATTAAGGTCAAACTAAGGAGGAATAAGTAACTCATTTTGCCATATAATCCATGCACAAAATCCCTTATTTTTCAGGGTGCAGACAATATTTTAAGGTGGTAAAACTGAGGGATCCTGGAGTTCAGTGCATAACACTAAGGCCATGGCTAATCTGTATCAAGATACTATCTGCAAATGACAACAGTATTTTTGTTTGACCGTACAAGCATCTTTCATCACATTCCAGGTTAAATCAGATTATTGTTAGGATTGGGTTTACTATATTTTGTAGACAATAAAACAAAAATAAAACCTGAAGATTAATACAGCATAGACACAACTTCATAGCCAAATGTTACATTGAAGAATTGTGTCTTTTTTATGTTGTGACTTTTGTCGTATGTTTTTCTTAGATGTCACAGTGAAGAACACAATAATGCACACAAGCATGCCTACTCTCTGCTTTTCTCTATCTTTCTGTCTCATGTCAGCTTTCTACAATTATTTTCTTTTTTCTATCTTTCTTTCTTTCTTTTCAGAGAGTTTTGTTTTGTTTTTGTTGCTTTCAGCTTAAGCAAAAATGTCCACTCTGTGATCTTCTGATGCTTTACTGTCACATCGTATTGATAATTAGAGCCATTTTACAATACTTCCATGGACGTACAGCTCGTGTTTTGGCCATCAGCAACACACAGCTGATTCTAACAGTGTTTTGGCCAGGAGTCACCACCAAACTCAACTACACGCACCGTTGGTAGGAGTAGGGCAGCGGCGGTCATAGACTTTAGGGCAGAATTGTCTTTGATGGCATCTTGAGGACTGTCCTGGTGGCTGACTTGGCCTGTCATGTACAAATGCAGCGTCTGGGCTTGTATATCAGCCTGGAAGCCTTGTGGCTTGTGATTCTCTCATTGTCTGTGTGTCTTTACACTGTGAACAGTCGAATACAGCAGAAGTTTGGCTTTCATCTTTTAAAAAGGGCACTTCCCTGAAATTGCGAGGGTGTACCTGATGTAGGCTATGTAGACCACAGTGGCATGGAGCTATCTGTCCTTTCAAGAAACAGAGAGCAGTACATTTGCTTTTCTGAGCTATTACTCACATTAACATAATCCACTTCATAAGTTGTGAAAAGTGTAAACTGAAATGTAGAATGAATTTGGTCAACTCTGAATTGCCAAATAGCATTCCAAATACTATTCTTGTTTATTTTTTTCAATGATATTTTTTGAAATAAAAATTTCTCATTCTTTTCATAGAAAAGAAATCTGCCTATCAAAGTTGTGTCCTCTGTTTCCGTCAACTCCGTCAGGTGTTTTAAACCTCATTAAATCAGGCAATAGCATGGTCAGCTATATCCCAGATGATCCCTTTTCATTCTCCTGGCTGTGGTTAATGCATCAATACCACACATGGTCTGGTAAGTTTGACATTTTTTGACATTTTAGATGAACAATGTAGTAAAGCATAGTAAAGGAATGTACATATGTACATATATAGCATGCAATTACATTATTTTACAATATACTTATGAAGTACAGCATGGGCAGGCTGTGGTCTGCTTATTGAATAATTTTCTTTTATTTGCTTATTATTGAATAACTTTCCAGCACGTGTGTTATATATAGCACTTGTCTACATGATTGATTGATTAATTGATTGATTGATGTACAATCTTAAAGGTGCAGTGTGTAGTTTTCCACTATTGAAAATGTACACACTGGCTTCTTATAGAGCGGGGAAGAAGTTCAATGTTGCTTTTTCAAATCCGGTTTACTTGGACCATCAGACCAAAAGTGCACCTGTGGTAATTTTGTCTTGATATATTTTAAGACAGGATCCATAGGCTATGTGTCCAGAACGCCACAGCATCCTGTCTCTTTGACTCGGACACTGTGCAAAACCCTGCCTTTCCACCATCATTACATGACATACATTCCAGTACAGTGTTATCTTTGGCAGATTTGTCCAAAACAGACACATCTTCTAATCAGATGCTAGATACTGTGACATATTAGAAGGGCTTCAGAGCACAGAATGAAGAGAAGCTCAGCTTTGCAGTGGGGTTCCTAGAGGAAATCAATGTGGAAGTTGATAATTGAGTCTGTCAGTATCATTCTCTGCTACTTCTTATCAGTTATCAGAATTATATCAGTTGCCACACATGCAGAGTTCAGGCAGAAATCCTGAACAATTTGTGTTATACTCTTAGGAATATTATAATCACTGTGTCTTATCTCCCACTACTTCCACCGGACATTGATTTTGTCTGCACAAGCCAGTGTGTAGATGTTTTCAACATCTGGTTGTAGAAACACACACTGCACCTGTAAGATTTTACATCAATCAATCAATCATGTTAAGTAAATGGACATCTGATTCCATAGTCATATTCAAATACATTTTTCATGACTTTTGTATGAAAGGAAAGCATGGCTAGAGAGAAACTGTCAGTTGAGGAGCGAAGGAGAAGAATAGAGAGTAGCAACGAAAGAGAAGAGAAAAATTAAACAGTGACCCAGAGAAGAAATATGCCATGCAAGCGGAGGAAAAACAGAGGTGGAAGAGGAGAGTTCAAGACAAAAAAGTAATACAGATAGACACGATGGGAGACGGGGCACAGAGGAATCGGAGGAAGTATTGGAGGGAGGCACAGAAAAGGTCCAGACAGAAAAGGTCCCGTGAAGGTGCAGTGCAGGAGGCAGACACCCCCCCAGATAGTCTGCAAGATCAAGATATTCTAGAATACAATGCCAGAGAGTCTCGCAGACAGGAAAAGGAAAGGAGGGAAAGAAGTAAAACAAGAAAAAAGGCATTCAAGAGAAATAAAAACTTTGAAAGAGCAGCTTAAGAATGTAACAAAGCAACAAAACAAACTGAGAAAAAAAATATTGCGCATATAAAAGGCTACAAATAAAACACCACTGGACTCTCCAGGCACAGAAACAAAGAAGATGCTATCAGGAAGCAACATAAGGAATCCAAACATCAAAAAAGCCCTTCTATTCCACAACATCAGCAGAAGAGAGCTGAAAAAAAAACAAACAACCTCCTGGGCCACAGCACCAGAAACCAGCACTAAGTGTGTCATCAGGCAAGATCCTCACTAAATCCAGCAGTTTGGGCTAACTTACAAGCTAATGAGAGGAGGAAACAAAAAAGATTCCTACAGGGTATCACACAGACAGTTCAGGATTTCTTCCTGAACTCTGCACGTGACAACTGATAAGACTGATACAATCACCAGGAACAAGATCAAGCAGCAGAGAATGATCCTGACAGACTCCATGATCAACCTCCATACTGGTTTTCTTATCAGGAACCCCACTGTAAAGCTGAGCTATTCTTCATTCTGTGCTCACAGCACCAAAAGCATCTGATTGGAAGACCTGTCTGTGTCAAATACATGAAAATGCATGCTTAATGCTTGTGGTCCTTAGAATGTCTGGTGTTGTGAAGTCAAACAAACTAGATGACAGTTTGTTGCTCTCCAGCAAGTGAGGTCTGCTTTCTTCGCACCTGCTCACGATGTAGGCTACAGAGAGACACTTAAGGGGCTTTCACATAGCATGCGCTTGGCACCGACCTCGGCGCCATTCATTGTGTATGTGATTGCGGGGCGCGAGGGCGCACTGCTCTGTGCAGAGGTAGGAGGTGCAGCACGAGGCTGGCACTGCCGCTAGACAGGGTGCTGCACCCAAGTTGAAAATTTTTAAAAACAAACAACCTCCTGGGCTCTCAGAGCTCTCCTTACGTCATGCTCTGAGAGCGAGAGTGGGCGGTTCTCCTCACCGGTCAGGACGCTTGCCTTGCTAGCGCTAGCCCCAGCACCACCAGCCTCAAAGCAAGCGAAGAAGGTCTCCTAGTGGAGTGAATGACAGGTGCTGGACTCCTCACTGGCTCTTCCGCCAGTGAGGAGTCCACAACAGCCGAGGTGTTCACTCGTCCTGTATAATCTGTAATCGTCCGCAGTCCTTGCCACGTGTCTGCTGTCGCGGTCGCACAGTTGTTCCACCTTATCCCTGTATCGCCTCTTAGCCGCTTTCACTGCTTGCCTGAGCTTGTAGGCTGCTGCTTTGTACGGTGACATGTCTCCAGTGATGAGCCTCTCGTTATAGGCAGCAGTGCGTCCTTTCAGAGCCTCGCGGATAGACTTATCCACCCATGGTTTCTGATTAGGAAAAACCTTCACAGCCACCAAAGGAATGGTATCATCTAACAGCTTGGATATAAAGCACGTAGCCACTTCTGTAAACTCGTTGACGTCATCCGAGCTCGCCTGAAGCATGTCCCAGTCTATGTCACTCAGCGCGTCCTGTAGTGTGGCCTCTGATTGGACGGACCAGCGTCTGACCTCTCACGATACTGGGAGTTCCTGTCTTAGCCTTTGTTTGGATTTTGGTATGAGGAAAATGGCATCGTGGTTAGGGTTGGGAACCGGAACCGGTTCTGAAATTGAATAAATGGAGCCGGATCCATCATTTTCGCAAAACCGGTTCCCATAACGATTCCTGGAATTTCTCATCTGCATTCATTTTGCTCAGTTGTGTGCACTGAAGCGACTGTGGTGACGTCACGGGGTGGATACGCCCCCACTGCACTGCTATTAAGAATGTCAGACCGTCATTATAAAGCGAGGCAGGAGCAGGAGTGCAGCCCCGCAGCGTAACCAAACAATATCCAAGCCAGAAAAGTGCAAACGCACTTAACTAGGGCCCTATAATTTCTGCGAACACGGAATCGTGGACAGAATCGCGGAATTACAACTGCACCGGCACCGTGCGAGTCCAAAAGGCAAAGAAACTTTCCAGGCTACAGCAGCGCACTGACATAAGCTGTGTCCCAATTCAGGGTCTGCATCCTTCGAAGTCTGCATTTGAAGGCCAGTTACGTCACAACACTGCGCGAAGGCCTGTCCCAACTCATCCAAAGTCGAAGGATCCTTCAAATTCGCACTTCAAATGCGTCCTCCTTTTCAGCCGTTGGTAGCCGATTCGGAGGATGCACCGCGACTATCCTTCTCGGGCTACCGTATCCCAAGATGCTTTGCGTGCTGCTGCTCAGTCATAAAAAGTTAACTGAAATGGCTACGGCGGCATCTAAATTCAGATTTCACTATTATAAAATATTCGGTTTTTACTACTTTGAACATCCAACACCATATATGTTAAACCAAAACCCCTTTCGTTACTCTTTTGTCTTGTCTGACGGAAAGAAACGTTATCTTTCTGTCTCCGGAGTTTGTTGTCATGGTAACGGCAGTTACCCGACCAGGAAATATTCCGAAGGCTAGACCGTCCCATTTGGTTGACGGGGAGGACGCTTCGTCCGAAGGCTGCGGACTTCAGAGGACCCGGACTTCAAAGGATGCAGACCCTGAATTGGGAGACAGCTATAGATTGCCTAACAAAGTGAAGAGTTGCCACTCCGCTCTATTTTCACTGGCTAACAGCAGCACACTGACAGCTTAGCTTGTCTATTCAGAGAAGCGGTATCACTTCGGCTTATTTTTCATATTCAATCTAGGTTATCACAGGCATACTCCTGCTCATTCATTGGTAGTTGAATTGTTAGGTCTGTTTGATAAGTAATTTACATTTTTAAAACAAATAATAATTTAACATATTGTTAAATTATTGGAGTCAAGCTGGTAAACATCTACTCCTTCAAGATAATTTATTATGTTCTACAACTCATAAACATACACTAACACTACATTACTAACACTACTTATTAGCCTACTTGTTTATTTTAAGTATAATGGTGTCATAAAAAAATACAAAAATGTATATATTTGGAACCGTTATTGGAACCGGTAGGAACCGGAATCGTTAAGAGGGAATCGTTTAGGAATCGTAATCGTTAGAATCCAAACGGGTCCCAACCCTAGTCGTGGTCAGCCTTACCAAAAGCCGGCAGGGATATGGCTTTGAATCCTTTCTTGACTGGGGTGTAACAGTGATCTAGAATGTTGTCACCCCTTGTAGGACATGTGATGTGCTGGAAAAAGTTAGGCATGACCTTTTTGAGGTTTGCCTTGTTGAAGTCACCAGCCACTATGAGGGCTGCGTCCGGGTGTTTGGCGTAGTGTTTGTTGATGGTATCATGGAGTGTGGTGAGAGCAGTGTTCGTGTCCCCCTGGGATGGAATATAAATGGCAAAGATGATGACCGCAGAGAACTCCCAGGGCAGATAGAAGGGGCGACAGAGGATTGCCAGATGTTCGAGGTTCGGTGAGCATGAGCGCGACAGAACAGAAACATTCTTTGGATCACACCAGTTGTTGTTGGTCAGGAAACACACTCCACCACCTTTTGATTTACCGGATTCCTTCGTTCTGTCCATGCGAAACACAGAAAATGTTCCTGCAGGGCGAATGGCGTGGTCCGGCACCTCCGGCGTGAGCCATGTCTCCGTGAAGCAAATGATGCTGCAGTCCCTCTCATCTCTCTGGAAACGGACCCGGGCCCTGATGTCATCCAACTTGTTGTCCATGGATTGGACATTGGCAAGCAGAATACTGGGGAGAGGTGGATGGTGTGCTCGCGCTCGTAGCCTGTTTCTGACCCCGGCAAGTTTCCCACAGTGTTTTTTCCTGCTTCTCCTTAGAGGCCCGTTCCCTGGTTACGTCCCATAAGATCTCCTTCGGCCAAGTGGAGCTCTCATGTATAATTCCAGAAAAAAGGTAAGTAGTCCTGGTAGCAATGTTCACTAGTGTACTGTGGTCGTAAGTTATTAAAGGAGAAGTAGGAGAGGTCAGAGAACTGAAGAAAGCTTAGAAAATAACAAACAAAAAGCACAGTCTACTCGGAGCAGTCATGACGGCGTCTGGACTCGTCTGTGCCATCTTGATCGGCCATAGTTTGTTTTCTTCAATGTAAGCACCTCCTCAACACCTGTGTGTTCCTGCTCTCTTCTTTTTCCTAGTTTTGAAGCATGCCATGTTTTGCAGCAACACCTATGGCTGATTGTTATATGGGCTTAATTACATTTCTTATTTCTTACTTATTTTTTTTTGAATAGTTGGAAACGGTGCAATTTGTTATAGTTTGAAATGGTGTATTTACAGTTTGTTTATTTCACTTGAATTAAAAATATGTTCAATATAAGACAAGGAGTTGTTATTTCTTAATCTATCATCACTTCCATCTGTTTAAAAAAGCATTTGTTCAATAATCAGAAATGCAAATACAATTTTGTCAACACCGTCAGATCTTCATCAGCACCGTCAGATGTATGTTTTTGTAATTTTTTGGGGAAAAAACAAATTCTTTCTTCAGTTTTTGTTGTTTAAGTAATAAAGGATCATCAGATCTACATCCTCTTGTGTCTTATTCACTTAAGGATTTTTTTTCTTTAGTGGCAAAATAAAAGATAAAGTTTGAAAATGCAAATTTTTTGAAATCTGTGTACTCATAACAGTGTGAAATTAAACCTTAAGTTCATATATTATATTTTATTGCATATCAGGGTAAATAAACACTATTACAAGATACATCAGAACTTAAGATTCTTGTTGGGCTATTATAATTATATAACTATATACTTTTAGTGTGTCTGACGGAGTTGACACAAATCAAGTTTTTAAGGTAAACATGTGAATTTGTTAAACATGTTTTTTAACCTCCAGCCTGCACCTTTACATGGTTAAATAGCACAAATCTTTATCTACATGAATATATAACACTAATCAATATAGTGTAAATTTTCAAAAAAAGTTTTTCAGAAAGTGTTTTGTCCCGATTCTCAAGAATCAGTGAACTACTGCTCAGCATTGACTTTATTGATTTTATGTGTCTGTCACATACACAAGATGTGCACTTCAACATATTAAGCTGCCATCTCTATTGATGGTAGAAATATCTCAAAACATCTCCTGAAAAACAACAAAAACACGGTTTTTAATATTAACCCTAGGTTAATGTTCGGTGATGCACACTGTAGTAACAGAGCAGTCAACAGTGCTGCCCTGTTCAATAAAATGTAGCCTGATGTGACATTTTATTTAGCAAGATTTGATTCATTTCCAGTGTTACTGTCTTGCTTTAAAATGTCACAAAGCAAGGCAAGCCTCTATCCTCTGGTGTGGCTTTCAAGGAATTCAGCCAAGTGAAAACTATTTTTCTTTAAAACAGTCAAATGGTCCTGCTACACTCAGAGGCCAGTTCTTATAGCAACCTTTATCTATCATGATGACAGGGCTGCATCTCTCGGGCCTGGGCTGAAGACAACGCTGCAGTCCGCTGCCCCCAGTGCAGGTTCAGCTACCGCCACAAACCTGCGCTGTCGAGGAACCTGAAGCTCTCCAACATAGTGGAAAGCTTTAGCACTTCTCGCAGAGAAAGCCTCTGCTGCACTGCACTGTGGCCTCTGCCGTGGCCCCCGGCTGCCTGCGATCATAATGTGTCTGCACTGCAAGGAGCCCTGCTGCGAAGCTCACATGGACACACACCTGCAGTTGCCATCCACAGATCTGGGACACCTGCTGGTGCCCGTTGAAGATCTGAAGGACTGGACATGCACGCAGCATCGTAAGTTCAGGGTTCTCCACTGTGAGGAGGAGCAGACAGCTGTGTGTCCGTTGTGCTGCATCACCCGCTGCGTTGGCCAACGACACACAGTGTGCCAAGTGGTCCAGCAGCACGAACGGGTGCAGGCAGGCCAGGAGAGGAGTACAGAAAGCTGCACACATACATGTACACTTAGACCAGGGATGGATCAGCACACTGCCGTCTCTATAGCAATGTCGAGGCCCTGGGCAGAAAATATTTTCAAATGTTTTTGTGGTCATTTTATTCATTCCTTTTTGTTATTTTTGGATTTATTTATGTGTGTAATTTATATGGGATAATATCATGGCAGTTTTTCGTAAAATATTTTAAATATGTAATTAGAATAATCTAAGTATATTTTGTAGTATTTTAAACTACTTTTTAAAAAATGTCATTTCTTCCTAATTTTCAGGTCATCTTGCTCATTTGGTTGTTAGGCCCTTTCCTGTGTTTTGGAGAGAAAACAAGTGAAGTTTCATTGGGTTAAATGCTTGTGAAGCATTTAGCCTTTCACAAGCATTCAGACAAAAGAAATCTGATGTCTATCCAGCATGACTGATCTAACGTTTATACTGTATATATCATTTTTAGAATCAGAAACAGAGGGTGTTTTTTTTTGTCAGTGTTACCTCTCTTGCCAAGTTGTTGTTTTTTGGTAATACTTTTGTACCAATATTATTTCTGTCAGTATTTGTTTGCTTGTGAACTTTTTGAACTTTTCTCCCCACAGGCCGTGCTGATGAGGCAGCAGAAGAGTCTGGATGATCATGTTCACAACATTGATGACCAGCTCAGAAACCTGGAAACAGACAAGACACTGATCCAAGTACACACACACAGACACACACGCGCACACACACACACACACACACACACAGAGAGAGAGAGAGAGAGAGAGAGAGAGAGAGAGAGAGAGAGAGAGAGAGAGAGAGAGAGACACACACACACACACACACACACTCACACTGAGTTATAGAGATGTAGTAACAGCATGTTTCAACATGGCATACCCCCATTCTTCTTTGTCCTGTTCTCTGTCAGAAAATGCAGTTCATTTCAGAATGGCTTTGAATGTTGCTGGTGGGAGGAAAATGCATTTCACCAAATAACTTCTCCAAATTGATTTTAGTCGTTGTAGTGCTGACAAGCAAGCCCTATCAGTTCAGTTTAAGGTTTTATGTTTATACTGTATATATCATTTTTATAATTAGAAATATAGGTTTGTTTTTTTTGTCAGTGTTACCTGTCTTGCCAAGTTGCTGTTTTTTGGTAATGCTTTTGTACACTGTAAAATGTGATTTTTCATGTTTGTTATTCTAGCATATTATTCCATGTCAGTATGACAAAGGAATACTGAACTTGTCGTGATAACACGAAATTACTAGTAAACATCGTCCCAACTCCTTAACTTTAAAATCTATATCCTACTAAATGAGTAACACATGTCAACTTGACAGTGAAGTCAGTTCGGCAGGTGTGGGGATTAAAACAGATTACGTCCTCATTTTCTGGCGGTTGAAGACTGCGGCGCTTCAGACATACCCTTGGACGTTCAGCTAGCGTCGTCTCCTTAACCCGTTTTCAACGTGAGTAAAATTGGTTATAAAGTAAGTGCAGCCGCAGAAGTGTAAGCATGCTTGTAATATTCAGACGCATGAGTGTTTTTTGTGAACAGTAACGTTAACGTTTGTCGAAAAAAAGGCTTTAGCCACAAGCTAATGTTAGGCTACTGCTTTGTAATTGAATGCCACGGCCAAATGTCAAGCTAACCTAGCTAATTAACATGTGCTGCTCGTGTACGCTAGCTACCATCTGGTTAAGTAACGTTAGCTGCGTATTTGTTAGCGACAGTAAATGGTAAGTTTAGGAGTTGTTTGATTTTGGTGGACATATTCGGCGCATTCCAGCAAAACTGACCGGGTGTGTGAGCAACTTTATAACATGGCTGCTAACTGTTACGCCAGTTGTCGACCGTTTCCCCCCTCTCATTCACATAAATTGCCGTTTGACGCTAACATTACTGCTGCCATCGGCTATAGCGCATGTGAACGCATTAACGTTACATACAAAAGTTAAATTAGTTTCTGTTGGTCTGGCAGCATTAGGTATACACTGCAAAATTTTTCGCTGTGAATTCACAATAAATTATTGGATAAGTTTTGCATGACTTTCACAGTAAGGATTACAGCAATATACTGTGAAATGTACTCATAGCAATTTACTGTAATTTCACATCTGTGATATTACAATGTATTGTTGTAAAAGCACAACTGTGTACTGTAACTTTGCAGCTTCAATGACAAAGCAATTACTGTGATATTACAGTATATTACTGGGGAATTACAATCTTTTGCTGTACATCATTACAACAAGGCCCTGTACTTTTACAGTGTGTACTGTGAAAGTAATGCACAAGTTTATAGTAATTTACTGTGAATTTACTATGTATACTGTGGAAATCATGCAAAAATTGGCCAGTAATTTACTGTGAAAGTAATGCAGATGAAGTTTTCATTTACTGTGAATTTACAATCATTGTACAATTAACACACCAACACACAACTCTGAGGTAAAGTCAATGTTAGCCCAATGGCATATTTATTTACAAATAAAGGGTTATTCAACATAAATGCCAAGAAATTCAAGAATTCAAGAAATTCAACTTCCTAGTCCTAGTCAAACTTCTCAAAGCATCTTAAAATGCAGAGAAACTGTGCAGAAACTTGCCATTCATCTACCCAGCTGTGTCCCAATAACAGTAAGAGGATGGGAATGAGGCCTACATGGCAAGGTAAGAGAGGAAGGGAGAGAGCGATGAAGGGATGTCGTGAAGGGGTCAGGCGCTCCTCTCAGTCTCAAACATTCTATAATCCACACGCAACAGTGTTGTACAACAATCTTGAGGGGCAAAGTTGTTGACTTATGTATTGCAGGCAGCATTTATCAAGTTGAGTCATCATCCTTCATAATCTTATCATATGCACACTCAACAGTTCAGTAAAAGCATAATGTACAGTATTTAGGTATTCAAATTTAAATAATAAGATCGGCTGTGGTAAATAGCAAATACTAACGTTAGCTAGGTAGCGTTAGCTAGCCTATATCAGACCACACGGGCAAATGCTACAGCTAGCTAACGTTAGCTAGTTAGCTAATAGTGCTAATATCATTTAAAATACCATGGGTGTACTGCAAACAGACGTTATGCATGCAGCTCACCTTCTCCATTCAGCCCAGGAGAGAAGAGGGAAATGGCCTCTTCAGGTTCAGTGCCGAGTTTGGTTATGTCATGTGCAGAGTTGCCAACTTTTCAAAAATCCTTGGAGTGAGATGTCATGGAGCGGGTGGGGGGTGGGGTGGGGGGGATTCATATGCATACCTTAACAATAGGACTGCATACAGTCCTATGCCTGAATTAATAGCCTACACCTCTTATTTTTCCTGATTTCCCGAGCATTTATATGGGCTAGGCAAACTTCAATCCACATGATAAAAATTAATCTATGGACCACCAAAGTAAACGTTACTTCGGTGGTGTTTAATTAAATCAACTTAACCACGGTTGGAGGGGGTGTGCTACAGTACGGTACGGGCGCTCATGCACGAGCACATGCACAGTCATGCACGCAGCGTGAGAACGTGGATACAACGTAAATCATGCCGTCCTCCTGCTTCCGCAAAATAGTTTAATGCGCGCAGCGCGATTAACTGCGAGTCGCGGCATTGCACAATCAATAATCAACTAATAATAATAATCAACCAGATCCAGCACACCTGACCGGATGGAATGGAAAAATTTACAATAGAAAACAAGTCAGATTTGGCGTGAGATTTCTCTCTCGAGCGTGAGAGCGTGAGATTGAGGCTGAATGCGTGACTGTCACGGCCAATGCGTGAGAGTTGGCAACCCTGCATGTGACTTACCAGGGAATAAAAATTTCACTGTAATAATACTGTTGAATGCTGTGAAATCCTTGCATTTTTTTTTTTTACTGTGTTGCTGTGATATTAGAGACCTTGTTGTGATATAACAGGGGTGTTTTGATTGCAGGATTTTACTGTAAAATAACAGTTAAATGCTGTAAAATCCAAGGATACTGTAGTTTCTACAGGTATTCATTGGGATATTACAGGGGAACTTAATTACAACAAGTTACTGTAAAATAATACTGTTAATTATTGTGAAATGCTGGTAATTTATTACAGTGGAGGCATGCAAGTAGAAGCAGACGAGATCCTCATCTCCCACGAAGTAGTGTCACTATTCAGAAAAACCCCAGTTGACATCACCCTGCACATCGTGCGAGGGCGCCTCAACAAGGACAAGACACTCCACAAACGCACTAACCTTACAGTTGACGACATATCCAGCCTTCTGCATTTCATCGCCAAATCCACATATTTTCAGTTCAACAAAACCATCTACTTACAAAAAGAAGGTTTCGCCATGGGAGACCCATTGTCTGCCATAATGAGCAGATTTTTCATGGAAGACCTGGAAAGCAGGGGCATTGACACGGCACCCCCACAATACAGACCAACTCTCTGGAAACGGTATGTAGACAACATACTAGAAAAAATAAAAGTTGGACACACACAAGCACTAACAGATCACCTAAACAGCATGGACACTACTGGCAACATAAAATTCACACATGAAGAAGAAAACAATAGGACACTAGCTTTCTTGGATATGACCATACAGCACAATGATGACGGCTGCATAAAGATCACAGTCTACAGGAAACCCACACATACAGACCAATACCTGCTCTGGACATCCGAACACCCAATGCAACATAAACTATCAGTTATCAGAACATTATACGAACGGGCCACCATCATCACGGAAGAGGAGGACAGACAGCAGGAAGAAAGAGACATACAGCACGCGCTCACACAGTGCCAATACCAAAAAATGGGCCATCAGTAAAGGAAAACAGCAAGTCAAAAACAAACAAAAGACACAACAAAAAATAAAACAAATACAAAAACCGCAAGATAAAAACATCATCATGGTCACATTACCATACATACGGGGAATAACAGAACTGATTCAACGCATCATGAGGAAACACAAAATAGGCACTGCAGTTAAACCACACACAAAATTACGGCAACTTCTGGTACACCCAAAGGACAAAATAGAACAAGACAAAAAATGCAATATCATATACAAAATCCCAAGCAAATCCTGCAATAAAACATATATCAGGGAGACAGGCAGAACATTCACCACAAGAAGAAAAAGAACATCAGAAGGAATGTGAAATGGAAACAGCTAAGTTGTCCTCAAATACTTTTTTTGCAGAGTGCTGAGATTCTGTCAGAGAGTTGGAGAATATTTTTGGTGTTTCATTTAGTAAAAATCCTTTTGTGCTACTACTTGGAAAAACACCAGAAGAAATTAGGAGGAAGGATACTCACTTGTTTTTAGTTTTGAGAGTAGTATTAATTAAACAAATTACAAGAAATTAGTTAAAGGATGATAATTTAATTAATTCTAAGTGGAAAGATCTGGTAAATGAGATATATGGAATGGAGAAAATAATGAGAATTAGAAATCAAGTGTATATATTTGAAGAAAGATGAGAAAAATGGGTGAGGTATACAACAAACTTTGGCTTTCATCTTTTAAAAAGCGCACTTCCCTGAAATTGTGAGGGTGTACCTGATGTAGGCTATGTAGACTACAGTGGCATGGAGCTACCTGTCCTTTCAAGAAACAGAGAGCAGTACATTTGCTTTTCTGAGCTATTACTCACATTAACATAATCCACTTTAAAGTGTGAACTGAAATGTAGCATGAATTTGGTCAACTTTGAATTGCCAAATAGCATCCCAAATACTATTCTTATTTACTTTTTCAATGAAATTTTTTTAAATAAAATTTTCTCATTCTTTCCATAGTTTTATCATTTCAAAACACATTGTCATGAGCATTTTCTCAGGGAGTTCTGCATTTAAAAAGCAGGAAGACGACTTGTTGAGAAAGTCCTCAGCACCATGGACAGCAGTCTTCCTGGATCAGCTGAGTCTTCACACCGTCCAGCTGCTGAAGAGCCAGTGTGTGCGTCTCTGTTGTCTTCATACTTTTCCATGGCTTGTTGGTTTCAGCTGTCCAGATCCTGGCAGTGGCATTGCCCAAAGCTCTCTGTTTTAAAGACAGTCCTATTTTTTATTTATTTATTTACTGTATATTGTTGATTTGAGGAATTGCAGTAACTTTTTTTCCTGCTTAAATTGTATGAAATCATAGGAGCACAATCTTATAAACCTTAACATTACAGCAATAAATTATTCTAGTGGAGTAAATGACAGGTGCTCATAAACATCAAATACATAACTACTGCTCAGCATTGACTTTATTGATTTTATGTGTCTGTCACATACACAAGATGTGCACTTCAACATATTAGGCTGCCATCTCTATCGATGGTAGAAATGCCTCAAAACATCTCCTCAAAAACAACAAAAACGT
This sequence comes from Myripristis murdjan, assembly GCF_902150065.1. Classification (NCBI taxonomy): domain Eukaryota; kingdom Metazoa; phylum Chordata; class Actinopteri; order Holocentriformes; family Holocentridae; genus Myripristis; species Myripristis murdjan. The sequence continues at coordinate 3,617,359 of NC_044000.1, forward strand.
GTTTTTTAATATTAATCATAAGTTAATGTTCGGTGATGCACATTGTGGTAACAGAGCAGTCAACAGTGCTGCCCTGTTCAATAAAATGTCGCCTGATGTGACATTTAATTTGGCAAGATTTGTTCCATTGTTACTGTCTTGCTTTAAAATGCCACAAAGCAAGGTAAGCCTCTATCCACTGGTGTGGCTTTCAAGGAATTTAGCCAAGTGAAAACTGTTATACTTTAAAACAGTCAAATGGTCCTGCTACACTCAGAGGCCAGTTCCTATAGCAACCTTTATCTGTTATGATGTCACAGTAGGATTCTGTAGGAGAATTCTTGTTAGGTGGTTTCAGGAGGCAGAGATCACTTCTAGTGGGACTCTTCCTCCATTAGGACGCATTTTGTTGACTGCTTGATTATTAATTAACGCTAATTACATTTACCTTGTGTTGTTTACTGTCAGTAGAGCTTTACTGCAAGAAACTTGAACCAGAAGTAAGTAAGACAGAGAATAGTTGGCTAGGCACATTTTCTCTTCATCAAGAAGTAATATCAGTATTTTAATGCTGATTACTCAAAAATCCTCTGAAATCAGTCATCCTGTCCATATTTTCAAATTAACTGTCAGTTTGCTCCCCTCTAACAGAGGGTCATGGATGCAGACAAATGGGAGGGCTCCTTGGAAAAGGAGCTTTTGTGTCCCATTTGTCTGAGTGTTTTTACCGACCCGGTCCAGCTGCCGTGCAGGCACAACTTCTGCCAGGGCTGCATCTCTCGGGCCTGGGCTGAAGACGACGCTGCAGTCCGCTGCCCCCAGTGCAGGTTCAGCTACCGCCACAAACCTGCGCTGTCGAGTAACCTGAAGCTCTCCAACATAGTGGAAAGCTTTAGCAGTCTGAGCGCAGAGAAAGCCTCTGCTGCACTGCAATGTGGCCTCTGCCGTGGCCCCCGGCTGCCTGCAATCATAATGTGTCTGCACTGCAAGGAGCCCTGCTGCGAAGCTCACATGGACACGCACCTGCAGTTGCCATCCACAGATCTGGGACACCTGCTGGTGCCCGTTGAAGATCTGAAGGACTGGACATGCACGCAGCATCGTAAGTTCAGGGTTCTCCACTGTGAGGAGGAGCAGACAGCTGTGTGTCCGTTGTGCTGCATCACCCGCTGCGTTGGCCAACGACACACAGTGTGCCAAGTGGTCCAGCAGCACGAACGGGTGCAGGTAGGCCAGGAGAGGAGTACAGAAACCTGCACACATACATGTACACTTAGACCAGGGATGGATCTGTGCACTGCCGTCCCTATAGCGATGTCAAGGCCCTGGGCAGAAAATATATTAAAGTGTATTTGTGGTCATTTTATTTATTTATTTTTGTTATTTTTGGATTTATTTATGTGTGTAATTTATAGGGGATATTCTCATGGCAGTTTTTCATAGAATATTTTAACTATGTAATTATAATAATCTAAGTATATTTTATAGTATTTTAAACTACTTTGTAAAAATGTCATTTCTTGCTAATTTTCAGGTCATCTTGCTCATTTGGTTGTTAGGCCCTTAAAACAAGTGAAGTTTCATTGGGTTAAATGCTTGTGAAGCATTTAGCCATTCACAAGCATTGAAACAGAAGAAATCTGGTGTCTTTTCAGCAAGACTGATCTGACGTTTATACTGTATATATCATTTTTATAATTAGAAATATAGATTTTTGTCAGTGTTACCCGTCTTGCCAAGTTGTTGTTTTTTGGTAATGCTTTTGTACCAATATCATTTCTGTCAGTATTTGTTTGCTTGTGAACTTTTTGAAGAAAACAAACAAAAAAACCTCACTCACCCACTCTTGTAGTGACTGATGTAAAACCAGCTTTGCTCATCTCCCCACAGGCCGTGCTGATGAGGCAGCAGAAGAGTCTGGATGATCATGTTCACAACATTGATGACCAGCTCAGAAACCTGGAAACAGACAAGACACTGATCCAGGTACACACACACACACACACACACACACACACACACACACACACACACTCACACTGAGTTATAGAGATGCAGTAACAGCATGTTTCAACAGGGCATACCCCCATTCTTCTTTGTGCTGTTCTCTGTCAGAAAATGCAGTTCATCTCTGAATGGCTTTGAATGTTGCTGGTGGGAGGAAAATGCATTTCACTAAATAGCTTCTCCACATTGATTTTAGTCGAATCAGTTCAGTTAAAGGTTTTATGAACTTTAATTCTTTTCATTTCAAGTCAGCCTTAGATTTCTGCTCAGTGGGGTTAATAACAGCTGATTGTTGTCATTTGTAATTTGTAATTTATGCCGTGTGTCTCCTTTCTGTAGGAGGCAGTGTCTGAGTTAAAAGATCGTGTGAAAGCCCAGTATGAGCGCATGCATGCGCTGCTGGAGGAAGACCTGCGCAATACAATGCACATCCTGGATAGTGCTCATGGGACATACCAGCAGAGGAAATCCCAGCAGGCTTTGCAGCTGAAAGAGAGGCGTCAGGAAGCTGACGACCTCCGAACTTCAACCCAGATGTTCCTCCGAAGAACCGAGAATATAAAGAGCATCCAGGTAGAAATCTGCCCTGTTTGCTCCCTCATCTTTTTCACATGCATGCATGTCTCATCATGCATGCATGTGCTGCTCCATACACTGTACATTCATCACTTAACCTGCTCCAGGTATTGCTCACCAAGATCACAAGTCATAGCATTTGTGCTTTTTACTTTCCACTCACTTGGATGAAGCCGTTGAAAAACACCCTGAAAAGTTGTTTGTTACTTGTGTGGAGGTCCACAATTCTTGCTGTAATAGAGATTTGTAAAAAATGATACCACTTACCAGAGCACAGTTTGCTCTAAAAATGAGGATGCAAATTTACTCAAAACTCACGGAGGTTGCTGAATAGGCTTGTAACCATGTTTAGAGCAATTTTTCTGGATATTTTCATTAGCTTTATTCAATTGCAAATCAGAGTACAAATTTGTCAGAGCACCTTCCAATCTTGGTGAGCAATTTTGAGTTTTGTGTTCAGTGTTGAGTTTTGAGTGCTGTGCATGTAAACTACAGGAGATGTGTTAGAGTGTGCAGCTGACATGCCAGTAACCCATCTGCTTTAAACTAAATATTGCTTTAAGAGCAGATGGAAACTGTGAATGACCCATCTGTCATCTATTTTTTAAATTTATTTATTTATTTATTTATTTATTTTTTTTTGCAGGACACAAGGCCTTACCGGCTGCTAATGAACAGGTAAGCATGACTGTTTTACATTGCATGCTGGCACTTTCACATAGATACAACTGTTGTATGTAGGAGGATCAGTGTGTGTGATTGTGTGTGTGTCTTTTTTCAGGTCTGATTTTTACCTTGGTGCTGACCTCCCTGCACACCAAGCAGGACAGCTCAATAAAGTGCATTTCCTCTCTGAGCTCTCAAAGAGAGAGAGGGACCTGCGCAGAATGCTGGAGGGTAAGATAGAGTGTTGATGACACAATAACTATGAGAGGAAAGTGTCTTTTTAGGATGTTTAGGATGTTAAACTGATTATATATTATCTCGCTGTGTCTCAACCCCCTTCTTCTATTTTCAGAGCCACTTAGCCAGGCGGCCCTTTTCCAGACTGTCCCGTCCTGCAGCTGTGGTCCTGGCTGCAGAGCAGGGACTGGCTCAGGGATTAAGAGGAAGCTTGATGTGGCATTCCAGGAGAGTCAACCAGGTACCTCAACCTCCCAGGATGCTCCACCACCAGCTTCCAGGAGGAGAAGAGGCCTGCTTGCCAACCAGAGCTACTATCACTCCTCTTCCTACTACTCCTCTGAGACTGTTCCAGCTCTGCCTGGCCCAAGCTGGGTCAACAGCCAAGCCCATGAAAGCGTGGGCCATCCTCCAGGGGCCATGGTCACCTCCTTGCCCCTCTCCAATCAAGCGGTGCAGTACAACCCACAGTTTGGCTGGATGGTGCCTCAGTTATTACCACCAAACTTGGTCCACTGGGTGGCTCCTCAGGGGTCAGTTCCATCCCACCGTACCCAGCTGCCCACTGACCAGTCAGTGCAGGGACTTCAATGATGGACTTGAGGGATGCTGTGCAGGCGCAGAGACGTCCACACTAATATGGACAACATCCATTTTCACATCAAATAAACCTGAAAATGGACAATGACTTTGAATTGCCCTAAATTGCAGAGAGGTCTTAGTTTAGTATTTGACAGACTCCTTTTATACAGTTTATACAGTTTTATACAGTTTGTCCTATATTTGCTTTGTGTTCATTTCTGTTTTGGTTCACTGGAGGATTTGTTGTCCACCAACTCCTCACCTGACAATCTCCAACTGTCTTCCAATGATGGCTTTATTTCACTTTTTTCTGTTTTGTGTGTAAGGAGCAACAATTGAAAATAAAATAAAATAAAATGTCATGAAAGGAGTGCATATGAGTATTATCACACATGTTAAATGCCGTCTGTGGTGCTGTGTGGAGTTAAATGATTTATGCTGCAGGCTCTTCTTTAACGCAGTGCTGTAAGTATAAGTGGATCAAGTAAATAAATACATAAATAAATAAAAATAGGCACGTTGGGTGAAATTCTTGTCATTCCAATTTTGTTTATCCTATTGTTGATCCTATATGGATAAAGAAAATTCTCCAACCCCTTCGAGTTTTGAAACCTTTTCAAAACAAGTGAGCTTGATCATAATGATTATCCTCCATGTCGCATCTGTATCCTCTGTGACTGCATTTGTTGTCTTATGCCACGCTACACACAGAATATCAACTAGATACTGGTTTGTTTGGGAATGGGGACTGGAAACAGATCAGAAATCTGTTATTATGTCAGTGTTTGCACAGACCCTTTGCCTGGTGGCTCATGGGTAACAGACCAGAATAACACTAAGCCTACAACATGCAGACAATACTGAGAGCAAATTTGCATCTAATTTTTTTTGAAAAAATAGATAAATAATTTTTTAAAAATTATCTTTTTAGTATTCAATGTGTCTCCAGGCAAATGCAAAATTAAAGTGGCAGTGATGCAGCCCACAGGCAATTTGCTTTGTTTTTTTTTTATGTGAAGGTCAGTGCAGTCCTCGCTGAAAAGGCTTGAGAACAGTTTGATGAATGGCTTAGCGCTCTCAAACCAGTCAGCAGCTAACCTTTCCCTCATCCCGAGCAAGCCAGATACTCCAACTGCAGAGCAAGAGCACTGACCAGGAGCCCCGAGAGCTCAATAATAAGAAAAGTGCAGACTTTTAGTTAGAGATGGGATGAACGTTTGAGGCACACAATTACACAGAAATAAAAATCAAAGATTTTGGAGTTGAAAAAAGTGTGATTTCACTCAAATATCAAAGAGGTGACACAGAGAGTGGTCTTTTTTTGCAATGTTGAACACTAGAGAACATGTTTGAGCTTGCAGCATCACACCTCCGGCACACCATCGACAGTATATCCTCTGTACGTGACCGCTGCACCCACACACACACCTCCTGCTCACACTTAATAAGGCAAACAGATTGGTGTGAAAGACAACTTCCGCAGACTGTGCAGGTCAGGTCCTGTGTGTGGGCTGAAGGGTGACTTTATGTGCAACAACACTGCAATGAAAAACAAGCTGCCAGTGTAAGGTTAAATGTTGCATTTGCTCAGTCCCTTTGCATCACTTTTCTGGTAAGAAATTTGATTACACAGATGTATACCAAAATAAACTACCTTAATCAGCTTTTGTTTAAATCAACCTTTTCCCCCTTATGGGCCCATTTTTATTACACCATTTCAGTCTGTAAAAATTCTGCTACACATAATCTAACTCAGACTTTGCTAATTTAACAATTGGATTACCATGGCCACTTCTAATGTTACTTTTATATATCATTAAAACTTGTTTCTTTAAGTTTAAACAAACTTGCAGTCACCATGTGGTGGCTCGCACTTTCTTTTTTTTTTTTTTTTATATTTTATTTTTTCCTTTATACATATACACATATTTATCACAGCAGGAGGGATATACAAATATAGAACACAAAACCTCCCACAACTCAACTTCCCTCAGAGAAAAAGGAGACTTGGCAGTGTAGAAAAAACAATCAAAAGTTAAATAACTCAAAATCCATACACACCAAGACATATTTCCTAAGTGCTATAATCAAGCCAAATATTCGAACAAAAAGTTCTACTCATTGCACTAATTGAAAATAATAATTAGATAATTAGGTAGTCTTCCTACCATACGTCATGATGTAGGGGAAAAAAGTAAGAAACACTTCATGTCGCAATTTTCCTATATAAAATAAATAAAATAAATCAAAAAAAAAAAAAAAAAAAAAAAAGTGGCTCGTACTTTCAATTCCCTCATTTTTCCCACTTACTTGATTGTCCTGATTTACAGTTAGGCCCTTATGTATTAGGACAGTTACACAATATTGATAATTTTGCCCTTGTACACCACCACAGTGGGTTTGAAGTAGTAATCAACTTTCAGTGTTAATTAAAAAAATAAAACATGGCATTAACCATTTAGGAATTACAGTCAGTTTTAGACACTGTCACCACATTTTCAGAGACTCAAAAGTCATTGAAGACTTGATTAAAAAGCAGCTTCATGGCCTGGTGTGGCCTCTTCCCTCTTTATTCCATGACAAATTAAGAAAATAAAAGGTCTGCAGTTTGTTGCAAGTGTTTCCACTTGCATTTGGTAGCTGTTTATCAGAATCCTCAACATGCAATCCAAAGACTGTCCCGTCCTGCAGCTGTGGTCCTGGCTGCAGAGCAGGGACTGGCTCAGGGATTAAGAGGAAGCTTGATGTGGCATTCCAGGAGAGTCAGCCATGCACCTCAACCTCCCAGGATGCTCCACCACCAGCTCTGGTGTCACTCAAGAATGGGAAGGTCAGATTAGACTTTGCAAAAAAAAAAAAAAAAAAAAAAAGCATCTAAAAAAGCCTGACCAATTCTGGAACAGGTTCTTTGGACGGATGAACTGAAGATGAACTTGTACCAGAATGATGGAAGAGAAAAGTGTGGAGAATGAAAGGAGCAGCTCAGGATCCAAAGCAGAGCACATCATCTGTCCAGGTCCAGGTGCATGGTGGAGGCAGTGTTATGGCATGGGCATGTATGGCTGCCAATGGAGCTGGGCCACTAGTGTTTATTGATGATGTGACTGCTGATGGAAGTAGCAGGATGAATTCTGATGTTTATAGGCCTATACGATCTGCTCAGATTCAGCCAAATGCCACTAAACTGATAGGACGGTGCTTCACAGTTCAGATGGACAATGACCCAAAACACTGAATATTCAATGGCCAAGTCAGTCCTCAGACCTCAACCCAGCTGAGCTGCTTTTCTCCTGCTGAAGACCAAACTGAAGGAAGAAAGACCCACAAACCAGCAGCAGCTGAAGGCAGCTGCAGTAAAGGCTTGGAGAGCATCTCAAGGGAGGAATTTGGTGATGTTGTCCATGGGTTCCAGACTGAAGGAAAACTGGCTGTAGTTTCTAAAAGCTTAATGCCATATATATATATTTTTGAACACCTTAAAGCACAAAATCTCTTCAATCATGTCTCAATTACGCCGCTTCAAATCCACTGTTGTGGTGAACAAGGGCAAAATTATAAATATTGAGTCACTGTCCAAATACTTAGACTTAACTGTAGGTTTCAGATTTCTCAAACTATCAATAATCAACAGTATTGAATAACAAATATGATAAAACACACCTTCAGATAATGAGTAAAACTGAGCAAGTTTTATTCAACATCTCACTCACAAAAAGGCAATAGCAACATGGAAATCTGATAAACATAAAAAATTCTGTATATGCATCTTCCATAGACCATCTTTTTTGTTTAGCAGTTCATAATTTGCAGTTCAGTCATGAACAGAAAGGATGGCATCCAAAATCACAGTCTGTCTGTCAGTGTGGTACTTTAGAAGAAGTCTGCTGCAGTGGGCCGTCTTTTCGGGGTGCTCTTAGGTGTGGTGGAGGCCTTTGCCTTTTTGTTGCTCTTGGGCGTCTTTTTGACGCTGGTGCTGTGCAAGCCCCCTGGAGATTTTAACACACCAAATTTGGGCTTCTGCTTGGGGTCAAAGGGCACTCTTGACGATCCCTCTGGACTCACCAGCAAGCTACGATCCGTCTTCCTAAACTCTGTATCCAAAAAGAGAAAACAAGGCAGGCAGATAAACTCAATATCCCTCAAGCTAGCCAGCCTCCAGTCTAGAACAAGATCAGTGTCACAGTGACATACATCTGCACCTGGTGCCACTTCCTACTTTGTTGGACTCATCACTTTTAATTATGATTTTACACCCCCATTAGCACTAAGGGAGTGTAAAATCATGGGGGTGTTTTCAGAACACCCCGTTTCACAGGTAACAGTCTGTCTTCAGAGTCCTCTACCATGTCAAAGACGTTGTCAGTGTGGCAGCATTTTACCAAAATAAATGGAAAAAAAAGTCGAATGCAAACTTTGCAAACAACAGTTTGCGTATCACAGCTCAACGACCAACATGGCATATCACCTAAAAACGGTAAGCTAACATGTCTGCGTTAGGTTGCTCCGTCAGTATAAACATATCAGAATTGGCATATTTATAAGTTTTAGTCTAATAATCGTTTTATAACTGCAGGCGCACACACCTGCAGTGACAGCAGCTTGACATAGTACTATTTTCGGAAATCATAGGCTATGATGTTGCTTAGGTGCACGTGATGCAACGCTGTCAGAGCCAACTGACTCCAGTGTGCAAAATAATTAGGTCAAAAACGATTTAATATACTGCAAATACTAGTTGTTTATGTTTATTTATGATTCATTTAGGTGGACAAGGCTACCAGGTAGGCTACTGCCCAGTTAATTAATCTAAAAATAGTATCTTCTTTTTTTTGTTGTTTTGTATTCCCACCGCCCCCCGATTAGTCGACTTTTGGTCGAAATTTCAGGACTTTAGTCGACCAAGATTTTATTTGGTTGACTACAGCCCCAGTGGAAAGCAGCAAAGAACACTTAAATTCCCCATGAAATGACCTCACATGGCCTCTACTTCCTGTAAAACAGAGGATCTTAAATGGTGATGTCATCCTGCACTAATAACTGTACATGATAATTTCATCCAATAAAACCTTAGGAAATCTTTGAACATCCTCTCTCATCTACCAATAACCTCAAATAAAACTGTTTCTCTCTCAAACTGAGATCCTGTTGGTTTGATCTTGTGAATGAGGCACACGTTTCACCAAAATGCAACAGTAGCTCTGCTCCACCCTGTCATTAGGTGCACATTCAGTCACTCTTAAGGTTTTCCCCCATTTGATTATTTATCATCAGTCCGGTCATATCAATAACAATATCCTTGATCTGGCAGGCAGCATCTGCAGGAAACTTCTGCAGAGTAACCTTGCACCACGAAGAAACAAACTTGTTTTTTATGATGGCATAGTCCACTTTATTTGCCACTGGTTTAAGTACTAAATGTTATTTTGGGAGCTGTTTGCCATGTCATGTAAGTGAATGGAGAGGCAGAAGATATGATACTCTGGGAGCAAAGCAACTCATGAGCATATTTCACCACCACGTGGGCTCATAATACCCAGATAACTGTACATGCTTGTACCGAAGTTCAATTTGGCTTTAATACAGTTAAGGAAACACCTTTTCTATGAAGCCATTGTTATACGGAGTGTTTATCCCCACTATTACCAGTTGTCCCTTGATGACTCTTACCTCTAAGAGTCCCATGCCTTCCATTTATATTGAGTGTGAGTACTTGAACAGAACATCAGGCACAGTAAATCAGTCCACACCACCTCAAGTCTGTCTGGAATGTTCATCTGAGTGATGAGAACTCCAAAGATAAAGTCCTCAAACGGGTAAGTAGGCGGAAGTGCTCAGAGACTGAGCCTTCTTTTCATGGCTGTGCCAAGTGGCACTTAATCTTTCAAACACTGCTGTTCCTTACAGCCCTGAGTCTGAGCATCCAAGAGGACGATGCCCTGAATAAATGAGTAATCATTTTAAAAGTGCTCTTAATCAAAAAATTAAACAGCTCACTGCCCAACTGCCAGTTTTCACATGAACTAATCTTCACTACTATATTATTCAAATTACACCACTTTCTTACCTGCTGTTTTATTATTCTTGAGGCCAAAGGTCACCTTCTTTGATTCTGACTGAGGAGTCTGGCACTTCTGTGAAATGAAATCATAATATCACACGAGGCTTTATTCACAACCTTACTGAAAAAGGAAAAAAGTAGCAGTATTGAGAATATTTTCTTTCAACTGATGGTGCACCAGAATTACACTGCCTGGTGTAAGAATAATTAACTTTTATATGAAATATTTACTGAACATTTCCCATTTTCTAAAGCAGTAAGGCATCTGAGGCTGTGCTTTGCAGTGACCACGAGTTTCTGTCTGGTGTCAGACTTAACATGACCTCTTAGCTGTACTAAGACCATTGTGAATAATGACTCTGAATGGCATATCTCTTAATTGTCATCAGAATTTTCATACGTTTGTCACCATGACCTCAGAAATTTCACCTTTCATTTAGTAAACATGCAAAGTTTCACTACTCTAGGACCAAAATAAATAAAGTTACAGCATATTGAAGGTGTGCCAAAATGCAAATCAACATACGATGCATGTCAAATAAAGGCAACATTTGTAACACAGTACCCCAATTTGAAAATTCGCCAAAAATCTATTTTTCATCCAAAGTGGGTGAAATTTGGAAAGTGTTCATAAAACATGTTTTTCTAACTATGGGATCAATGCCATTGAAATCTGAGTCGCCACAGTGACACCCATTTGATGATCTGACATGGAATGACCCTGCATCTCCTTGCAATATGAGCATGTTTACCTTCTTGCCAGACAGAGGTGTGCTGGAGCTTCCCTTGGTCTTACAGAAGAGTGGTGTTGGAATGGAGGCGCTGCTCTGGAAGGAGATGAAATCAGACCCTGTCTTTGCCACCTTCGCCTTCTTTTGTGACTTTTTAGAGCTCAGTGGGGTAGATGGCTTCTCAGCAGTCTGAAGAGGCAACAAAGCAACTTAATCAACTTAAAAAAATGAACAGAACACTGGCTAAATCTGACACCTCGCAAGTGGCTGAAGCAATCTGAAAGATCCACTTGCAAATTTCACTCTTTGTGTTCAATTTCAGAGGGTCTGACCATTTTGTTAAATCATCAAATACTCACATGGCTCAGTTTTGCCTTCTTGGCAGTGGTCTCTTCCTCTGTGGGGCCATTGGCTGTCACAGCTTCCTGTGCAGCTGCCTCCAGCTCATCAGCCTCAAACTCAAACACCACAGGAATCTTCCTCTTCTTCTTGCTCTTCTTCTCAGAGGAAGGGAGCACTTGACTCTCTGGAGGAGCTTCTTCTGACAGGGGCTCACCACCCACCTCCGCCTCAGTATCACCCCTGTCCCCTGCCATCTGGTCAGCTGTTGCCTTTTGTTTCTTTTTCTTCGTCTTGATTGTCGTTGCCATGGTGACCTCGGACAGCGGTTCCTGTGGTGTTTCTCTGACGGCTACATTGTCCTCTTTTAGCTCCTCAGTCTTTGATGCCCTCTGATTCTTCTTCTTTTTCTTCTTTGATGGAGTTACAGCGCTGGTATCTGTGGAGGCTTCAAGGGTCACATCTGTTTCTTCCACTTCCTGCACTTTGTTCTTGAGCTTCTTTGTTTTCTTTAGTGGAGTCATCATGGTATCTTGTGATGCTTCGCCACCAATTGATACAGTCTCAGCTTCCGTGATTCCTCCCTCCCTTGCGACCTGTACTTCGGCCTTACCCTCCTCTGCTTTCTTTTTCTTGCTCTTCTTCTTGGCTGGGGTTGTAGCATCAGTCTCAGGGGTGGAAGCATCACGATTTATTTTCTCTGCTTCTGTGCTTGCTACCTCAGTGTGTGATTCAGCCTCAATCCCCTCTGCTTTCTTCTCAGCCTTCAGGTCCTTCTTCCCTTTTTTCTTTGGTTTTGCAGCTTCAAGGAAGTTCTCTGGCTCTGCTGCCTCCACGGAAGTATCTTCTTCGTGGGTAACGGGTGCAGGCTGTGTCCCTGATGCCTCGGTCACCGTCCCATCGGGCTTAGGCACCTTGGCTTCAGACTTCTTTTTTTTCCTCTTCTTGGACAAAGTCTCTGCCTGGTCCCTGTTGGTGTCTTCAGCTGCCTGAGGCTCTGGTTGGCCGGCTTCATCAGTGACTGTAACTGATGACTGGTTCTTTACCTCTAAGGGCAGCAGAGTTTCTGTTTGGCCCTCTGTGACCGTCAGAGTTACTTTCTCTGTGATTTTTACAGATGACTTGGAGGTTTCCATCGGTTCCTCCTTTTCTACATCTCGGGCAGAACCCACTGGTTGAGAACACTTCTGAGCTCCTGAAGTTTCCACTTTTTCAGAGTCTTTAACCACACTTCCCTGAGTGTCTGTCTCAGTCGGTGAAACCACAACCTTTACCTGCTCTGACTCCACTGCATTTTCCTTGCTACCTACACTCTCACTCACTCCTGCTTTCCTCTTTTTCTTTTTCTTCTTCTTCTTCTTCTTAATAGTGTCATCATTGGTAGTTAAGTTTGCTGGTTCTTTGTCATCTTTTGTGGAGTCCTCGTTTTGCTTGCCAAGTTTTCCCACGTCCTTTTTCTTCCCTAAAGTTACACAGAGAAAAAGACCTCAGTTGTACTTCACTGAAATTATCCAAGCATGACAAAAGAATTATGAAAGACAGAATTCATTAAGGGCAACTCTTAAGAGACAAAAATATGAGTTACAAAACCTGTATTTCATTTTGTTATTTCTCATACTTAAGGTAGACTCAAGTTTGAAACTTCTGTAAAAATGTCAAATAATTGGATCATTTCATTTCTGATGCCTAAACTGAAAGTCATCAGTCCACTACAAGTATTGGAAATAATGACGTGCCAAGAAAACAAGTATTTGCAATGTTATTTTATTGCACTGGTTGATTTGTGACATGCCTGCAACCCTTCTCAAAAGCAACAAAACAAAACCCCGCTGTTAATCGCCTTTAGTGGCATATCGTGTATTTGCTCACATTACTGTCACATACTAATGGCCTGGCTTGCATTGTTACTCAAATCCACATAATTTGGACACAGCACAAGTGGTCACAATTCACACATTAGTAACAGAGGTAGAGTAAGAGCATGAAAACGTGGTTGCTGGTTGCTGCAGATCATGGGACAAAATGATTATGAGGTAAACACTCATTTAGCTAATTTCTGTGGTGGATTTGACAACCTTTGATATCAGTGGGAAGTATGTGTGCTGATTTGAGCTACCTTTCCTTTTCTTGGCTGTGGGGCCACCACCTCCATCCCCTTCTTCCTCCTCTGCCAGGCCTCTTTTCCTCTTCATCCTCTTTCTGCTACCAAACATTTCATCATCTTCATCTGTGGAGACCTCCTCTGGATATTCATCCTGAGGGAAGATACCTGAGAGAAAAGAGTCAGAAGAAAAAATTTAAGACCTTTTTTTAAAAAAAAAAAAAAAAAAAAATCAAAGAAACTTTGAAAAAAAAAATGAATGAATGAATGAGTTCATTCTGGTACATTTCAAAGACTGATTTCGAAGTTATAAAAAAAATGCAATCGCGAGCAGAGCGCCTACCTTCACTGAGGTTCCGCAAGCTGAGATGAAATGAGAAACACAATGAGAGAAAGAAGAGGAAAATATCTTATATTTATGCAAAGAAACATTAATGCCACTTAAAGTATGAATCAAGATTTCTGGGTGTATACCGATGTGTGCAAGGGATCTCCACAGGAAATGGGAAAATAATGTGATCAAAATATGTATAAATCACTTCCACACCAATGATCATATTGTTTTTATCTGCCATTTCAGTCCAATATGTCAGGGGAATAATCCAAGAGATTACAAGCAGGGGAGAAAAGAAATGCAAAAGTAATGGTTTGAAAGGGAATGATGTAAGATAAGCACTTGAAATTTCCTTGTCAATGTAGCCAATTATCAACATTTTGCATTGGGGATGCCAATATTGTGGTTCAATGCAAAGATTTAAATTTTGGTGAACTGTACTGCATCCTTTTTTGTGTCTCCCAGCAGACAGTGGCTGTGGTTTGGCTTTCTCTCAACGGCTTTGGTTTGACCACTGACAGACATGTGCTGATACCTCTAAACATGCTCGACATTTCTCATGCTGTCTTCTTTAAATCATTTTTCAGTCAAACTTGACCATACGGTGCTGCAGGAAACCATTTGCATTTGTGTGTGTGATACAGGAAGTGTTACGGCTAAACTCACACTTTTATGATTTTGTAGAGTCTCTGTCTGTTCTGGTTGGGTGTGTTGCTCCGACTGGCCAACTCAAATAGCTTGTCGGCCAGACTGGCGAAGTCAAACTGCAAACACACACACACACACACACACACACACACACACACACACACACACACACACACACACACACACACACACACACACACACACACACACACACACACACACACACACACACACACACACACACACACACACACACACACAGAGATAAGAAACTAATCATTCCATGCAATTACATCTATCCATTTTATGAGAAGGCCTGATAGTCACATAAGCTGAATGACTAGATAATCAACCTTCATTTTGCAGCTCCAACTACTGCTACTGAGATAGTCATCACTAATATCTCACACCCAACAATCTGATTAAATACATCAAATGAAATAAGAAATGATGACAATCTGTCTCGCCACAGAGCAGAATCAAACAAGCCTCGAGCTATCGATTTCATTGTATCTAAACTTTACTGACAGTATACATGTTATATCTGATACTACTACAACTTTAGGCTTCCCTCCATTAATGTGTGAATTTATTAACTGAATTTCTATTGTATTTTGAAATTTGAAGTGGTTTGCAAGATGACAGAATGAGAAAAAAAAATCAAATGAATCCAACTGATAATTTGTGATAAATGCCATTAAAAAAAACAAACAAACAAAAAAAATGTAGATATCATCAAAACAGCCTCAACTACCTTTTGTTTGTCTATACTGGTTGTGGTGGTGTGTGTATGTGTGGTCTATTATCAGCCGTCTACCAGGCTGGATCTCCTCAAAAGGTGCCAAAACACTTACTTTTAAAAGACTGACTGCTTTGCTGTGTGTGAACAAACTATGTTGATCAAGAAAAATCAAAACTCTCCACAAGATCAGCTGAAACCCAAACCTGGAAAAATCCAGTTTGGCTCAACAGACACAGCATAGCACTAACTACACCCAAATTAAAAACCTATGCTCTCATGGAAACGTATAATGCTCCACCAAACAGTGTAAGCATAATACATAGAATTATTAACCAATAAATAGGCCTGACTTCATTAAGAAAAAGAGTGCATTTTTCTACATTTTGTTCAACCATCATCACCTGAAAATGTGTTTGTTTTTTGTTTCGTTTCAGAGGGAATGACTTAACGATGTGGAATATAGACCAAGTGGCATAAATGAAAAACTGAATGCTGTGTGTCTGCAATTTCTGAAATCCTGTAATGAAAAAAACAGGGCAAATCACCAAAGAGCTGAGGTGGTGACACTGACCTGCAGGACTGGTCCGATCTCCCCGTCGTCTGCTAGCTCTGTGTCTGAGTCTTCCAGGTGAAGAAGGTCGTCCTCCTCATCTGAATTAGTACCTACAAACATATCGGACAGAATAATTCATTTCTATTGTGAAGGAACACAACAGCCTCTGTTCACACAGACTCAAATATTCCCAGATTAACAGCATTCACACAATTCATGGGAGTAGGAAATGTCCATGTCAACAGCATTTTCTTGTTACCTCATAATAAAAAGGTCAAACTCGGAGTAACAGGGTTCTTACACATTTTCCATTTCAAAGCCAGGCTAAATCAGGCTGTGCTCTGCAGCATGTACACATGAATATGAATGGAATAGTTATATAAATGACCCATGTTAACAGATTAATCTGACTACTGATTTAGTTAGAATAGCATAATTTCACGTCTCTGCATCTACACAATTACCATTCATCTGCTTCCCTGTCGTCTTCTTGCTGACAACTTTCGGCTCCTCCTCTTCTTCAGAAGCCTGTCCTGAGTCGGAGTCGGAGGCGTCTGCCGCTTTCAGCTCCTTCATCAGGTCTTCAATAGCGAAGGGAGCCTGGTCGATAATGGTGCTGAAGATGCTGCTGCAGATGGCCCTCAACAGGGTCTGACTGGTGAGGCACAGAGCAGAGGAGGTTACAAGGTGACTGTGTGGAGGTGAGGGCGCACTGCACCGCTGTAAGGTGTCAAACAATGCACTTTCAATTCACTTTGACTACTGACTTACAAGAAAACCAGGCCATAAATAAGAATAAATACTTGTAAAAACGTCTTTACATGCAGACTAAGGGTGCTTTCATGCATGCAGCTTGTTTGCTTTGTTCGGATTCAGGAGCTAAAATCATACAATTGTTGCATTTGTCTCTTGGTTTGTTTGTTTTCACACAGCAAACTTTCAGCAGTAGTCCAAAGTCGTGAACAAACTTTTCTCTCACTGGTCAGAAATCTTACTGGAAGGATTCACCTCAGGACTCTTTGGTTTCCCACAGACAGATATGGAATGACAACACACTTTAGCTCTGTTCTGACCTTTGGAGATAATCTGCTTCCAGGTTTGTGTGTCCCCTTCAGCTAAACTGCATTCTCAATTGTGCTGAGAGGGAAATGTGTTTGGTTGAAGATTAGGTTTGTTTCAGACGTACCATAAATATGTTTTCTAATCAGCATATCTTTGTCTCATACCACTAAACTTCGTTCTGAATTACGTTTAGAGGGAAACAGCGAGTTGTTTCTGTCGGTTGAGTTGATAGCGTTCTGACTGCTAACAAGCTTCAACAGCCTTCAACTGGAAGTGAGCTGACAGTGCCCTTTCTTGGCGATCTGGGCCTGTTTGGTTTTCACCGGAATGTCATGCTGAACATGACCTGTGTGTAGCCTCATTATTTTAACTGACTGATTCAATAGTTTGACACAACTTGGCTGCTGGTTTGTAAGCAGAAAAAAAAAATCTTGGATAATCATCTCTTCACTAAATGTTACATTATCAGACATCTCCCTACAAGCAACTCCACATAACAGCTGTATTTTACATGTTATATTCAGTCATCTCTGTAAGAAAGGATCTGGTTTAACCAAAAAAAAAAAAAAAAAAAAAAAAAGATAGTGATGCCAAGTAAGCATGAAGCTGCTTAATGGGGGAAAAGCGGAGAGGGTGAGGGGAGAACTTACTCCTTGGTTTTTGCTGCTGTTTTGCAAAATGGATCGATGAACACCAAGTTCTGATCAGCGGTGAGCTGCAGAAAGGAGAGAAAAAAATCTGTAAACCACATAACACAATGATGTTGTTTTCCCTATAAATGAATCCTCAGGAGCCACATCAGTGAACAAAGGCTAGTTTCTGTATTTTTCAACCCAGGCCATAAGAAAATGTTGACCCCTGTATCATTTATAATCATACATAGCACAACCTCACTGCTACTTTTAGTGTGGAGAAACTTAGTGCTCTGCTGCAGTTTCTAGCTGGTCTTCAACACAGTCCACACCTTTTCAGCCTCAACACCGTTATGTGTTTCTTACACATCATCATCATACATCTTGAAGTTGTCCAGCCACAAAAAGGATGCCAACGGTGCTTTCTAACATTCAGCATTTACAATGATTCACTGACTCGTTTTGTTTTTCTCACTCTGTGTGAGAAACACACTGCCTGACAAACTGCGTGAGAAACTCCACTGCCTTTATTCCCAATTAACGCTTGAAAAACTTCTTGCACAGCAGAGCTCCTTCTCCAACAGACTGTTACAGCTCCACTGTCGAAGGGACGGATACAGGAAATCATTCCTGCCACAAGCCATCACACACAAGCCATCACGCTATACAACACCTCATATTTGTCTGACAGACTCACAACTCTCTGCTGTGAAGTTTTAACACTGGTCCTCCACTACTCAGCACCTTAACTGTTTATTTATTATTTATATTATTTATATCTTAGTTAATATACATTCATTCTGTTATTGTAACCATCTTATATATTTAATATCATCTGTATATTTCATATTTACCATCTGTATATTCCATATTGTTAGATGTTTATATTTTTTTTACTGTATATAGTCTTTATTGTATATATTTTTGCATTTATTCTATTTATTGTTTTCATTGCTGCTGTAATGTAAGAATTTCCCAGTTTGGGATCAATATACATCTATCTATCTATCTATAAATCCTACTTCCAACGTCTTAGCATTTTTAAGACTTCTGAAAGACTGATTTAAGACATTAATACCAATTAAGACTTTATTTTTAGATGAGCAAATTCAATGCCTTGTAAGACTTTAAGGATCTGCAGGAGTCCTGACACATCCACAGCGTTCTGATTCTAGTCAGCTGGCACAAACTTTTCTGTCTTGTAAATTTCTGACCTGAGAAATCATAGGGTTCATGGAGTCACTTCAAGATAAATGAATGCTGAGAAGAAGAAACTCCAAAGGGTAGGTCGAAAACTGTCCTACAGAAATATCCTTTAATGTGCCTGCTCATACTTTGAGCAAGTGATTCTATTCTGTTATTTAGGTGAGGATCTTACTGGTATTGATGAACAAGCCAATCAACACATGTATACTCTGGTAATTCTGTGCTATGGAAAAATAAAAACCATGATTTCTCCTACAGCAAACGCTAACAACCTGAAAATGCTAGGTGACCCAGATGGGGGAACCACTGATGGTGCTGTACCTCGGCTGAGCCCACAGCGGCCAGCTCCGTCATGTAAAGGTCCAGGATGTGGTACTGCAGCCCCATGGGGGCCGCACTGCCGCTCTGAAGGACCTGAGCTGTCAGCAGCTCCAGAAACCTGGACACCACGCTGAGGAAACACAGCAAACACAGTCCATCAGCCACTGCTCATGAACACTGCCTCTAATTCAAATGATGCTGCAGCGTCCGGCTACATTGAGATGCTGTGGTCTGCACACTGTCGTAACAGTTATTAGTCTTGATTTGAAAATGTTTTCTGAAACTGTATTGTGTTAATGTTAATGTTACCTGCTGTCCCACTGTTTCCTCCTCAGCATCTCAAATGTTTGTCTGAACATGAAGCGAACCAGCTGTAAAAGAGATGGGAAAGAGGTCATTGGATTTCTGAGCAACTGCAACATCTTGAAAACAATCATCAGATCCCCCAACCAGGCCTTGTAATGCCAGAGAACTTTCACAACTGTGGCCTGACACAACCACATTTTTCTTTTCTTTGGTGTGAACAACGATGAAAATTTTTCCTTTTTGGCATTTTTGTATTGCTTAAGTTCACACTGCCCCATTATAGTGACAAACCAATATATCAATATCAGCCAATATCAGCATCAGCCCTAAAAGTATTTTTAAGTGCAGATATTTGGCTGATGGTGACATTTTGCCTTTATTTGATTTTTTTCCAGAGTGTGTGTCATTAATACAACTGTCAAACGAATAACAGAGTAACACTAACATGGTCTATTTTTTCCCTGTAAGTGGGGAGATGTCGGTGTCTGACTGCAGTTTGCCCTCTCTTCATTTGGTGCTCCGAGACTTTCCAAGCATTAACAACCGCTGGCAATCCAAAGTCAACATCCATCTTCTTTTACCCAGAAAATCTTGTGTTTTGGGATCAGTTCCTGCAGTTGGCTCAGGTTCCGATCTCACTAGCAATGAGCCACATCACAATTCTCTTGGAAGAGGACTGAAGCGCTTTTTCAGGCATTCACACCATACAAACTTGCGAGGTGTGCACTTCTCCGAAAATTTCTTTTCCACATTAAACTATCTGATGCTTATGCACATTGTAGCAACAATAACTGAGAGAGAGCTGCTTATTTTGACTCTGGGTGCCATGGTGATGCCAAAGACGTTAAAGGCAGAGAGAACCATTGACTGGACTCATAAACACAGTAAGAGCAGCCTCTAGAGCCAAACAACTCAACTCCACCAGGTGAGTCACCAGACTGACTATCTGACTACCTCGTGTGTTCATGTTGTGTTTTTATTTTATTTTATAGGCTAGCTATTTATTTTTTCTGGACATGTCACTTTATTATATTATTATTATTCTGTTTAGTACACTATTGTACATATGTTTGTTCTCTGTGTCATTGTGTGGATGTATGCAAGCAACGGAGTCCACAGAATTTCCCTCGGGATCAATAAAGGACATATCTATCTATCTATCTTCTCTCTGACTGAGGCCGCATTCAGACAGGATCCGGCACTGTGGCAAAAACGCAAGGAATCTCATTCATTTTAAAGGCTACAGGGGTTCCAAAAACACAAACGCAGTATCAGGTGAAAAAGTTGAGCCAGAATCAACTTTTGCTGCAACACAACCAGACGTCACACTGTGCTGGCCAACTGTGTAGCCTCCACACGGAGCCACAGTGCCTGATCCTGTGTGAATGCAGCCTGACACGTGCCAACTGGGAAACCTGCAGACTCTGACTCCTCCGCTTCAAATATCTCGGAGACTCATGCTCGAGGGGATTACTGCTATAATCAATGCTTCACTTGAATAAAACCACCTTCTGCCTATAACCATAACTGGAGATGGCTGATATGGTGCAAACATTAATAAAATGATTTGGATGGACGGTACAGTGAAAATACTGGCTGTTCAGGCAACTTCACAACATGCAATTCAAAGACTTGAGTTATTCAGAGTGAATTTTCACACTGCCGTGTTAATTAAACAAGAAAATACTCTTCCTTCTCTTGAAACCAACCTGGAAAAATTTGTCCATCCGCAGCCTGTCAATTCCAGTCCACTCTCTTTTGAAAGTCTGCAGGAAACTTTCCACATACAAGAGCTCTGCAGAGAGAGGGACGACACCATTTTTATAAAAAGGGGCAAATGAGTCACTTCAGTAATTCATGTCATCACACCCATGAAACTGTGAGATGAAACATGGGCGACTTACGGCTGTCAACACTCTGGAAGCTGTGGAGAAGACCGGAGATCTGCTTTGACAGCTCCTCCTGTGAACCAAGAGGAAAGACTGCATAAATTAAGTGATTCAGTCAGAGAAGGGGGGATGAGCGTGAAAGTACAGGAAGACATGCTATTATTATTATGATCACAGTAGGGGCTTCAAATTGATGCAATAAGATTTCTTTTTAACATGTGCAGGCTCCCACACTCCCTCAACAGCAAGACACTGTCAAGTCAGTGTGAATGCAGCGCACCTCATCTGCCATTTCAGGGGAAAAGACACACAGCACTGGAGACAGACTTGTCACAATACCAGAAGTCAGACTTCAGTGCAAACACTAACTTTAATATGGAAATCTTTGATGCCAGGCACCAGTTTGTGAACCAGTATAGGTGGACTGGGTTTTCCCCATGTGGTGTACCTGTCTGTGCCACACACTAGGCTGCTGTGTGTGAAGGAGTGCAACATGGACACGAGGTGAAAACCTGACAGAGGTCTATAATCGTGTCAGTGTTAGGTGGATTTCTGCGCTCCTGTCCATGCTGTAACCTCTCTCTCACAGAGCCGGCAGTCCCAGAGCTGCCATCATGCTGCTCTGACATTAAAACCCTTCCAACCCACCTGGAGGAGAGGCTTGTCCTGCATCCAGAGGCAGTAGAAGAGACCCTTCCACAGTTTGAGCAGCTCATCTCCAGTGAATCCCCCTGCACACATGACACAACCGGCTCCAGCTGTAGCACCTCATTTGTGATAAGTTACACACTCTGGCATGCAAGTCATTTACAACCTGTTGGCTGGGTTCACAAACAACCTCACGATTCATTAATGACCCGTTTCTAGTCCCGTACTCAAGCATTAAACGTTAACGTTATTAGTGAGGTTTTTTTCAGCTAACGTTAGCCAGCTAGCTTCTCCACAGCTAGCTAACTAGCCGCCGGCGGCAGGCACGCTAGCTTACCTTTGCCATTCTGTGACCTGACGCTGATGTATTTCCTCAGCTTCTTCAAAGCCTTGGTCCGGGTGGGCTTGTCGTTGGAGGCCAGTCGTTGAGCAAACTGGACCTCTGCCTCTTGTATTGTCGCCATGTTCCCACTGCTTCACGTGGAAACCTATTTTTTATATCCCCGCACGTTTTCCTCTACCGTCGGCTCGGCGCACGGTGATGACGCAACGGATAAAGGCATCACAAAGGGGGAAGCGGGACGTTTTAGCTTTTATCCAGCTGATTCCGTTGATTCTGGCTCAACTTTTTCACCTGATACTGCGTTTGTGTTTTTGGAACCCCTGTAGCCTTTAAAATGAATGAGATTACTTTGTTGCGCAAAGTTCCTAAATCACAAAGGGGGAAGCGGGACGTTTTAGCTTTTATCCAGCCAAGACGCGTTCATACGCGTACTTATTTATTGATAGTGCCTTTTTGTTATTTAATGATCGCGGGACAGCTAGGCGGGGACAACTAACGCCACCTAAAATGAAGTTCCGGGGTGAACTGAGAGACGCGTACTAGCCTGCTAGCTAAGTTAGCTAAACTGTGATCGCCTTTTCTTCCTCGTTGTTTTTTGAGATGTCGGGATGCTTTTAACCAACATGGAGACAAAAAGAGTGGAGATCCCCTCCGACGTACTGGACGACCTGTGCAGCCGGTTCATCCTCCACATCCCGAGCGAGGAGAGGGACAACGCCATCCGGGTGTGTTTCCAGATCGAGCTGGCCCACTGGTTCTACCTGGACTTCTGCATGCAGAACACACCGGGTTTACCTCAGTGTGGCATCAGAGACTTCGCCAAAGCTGTTTTCCAACACTGTCCCTTCCTGCTGCCCCATGGAGAGGATGTGCAGAAGGTCATAGAGCAGTGGAAGGAGTACAAGATGGGTGTCCCCACCTATGGTGCCATTATTTTAGACGAGGCACTGGAAAACGTCCTGCTTGTCCAGGGCTATCTGGTGAAGTCAGGGTGGGGCTTTCCAAAGGGCAAGGTCAATGAAGATGAAGCTCCCCATGACTGTGCAGTTCGGGAAGTTTTGGAGGAGACGGGCTTCGACATCAAGGATCGCATCTGCAAAGACATGTTCATTGAGCAGAAAATCACTGACCAGCTGGCCCGGCTCTACATCATACCAGGAGTGTCAAAGGACACCAAGTTCAACCCCAAAACCAGGAAGGAGATCAGGAACATCGAGTGGTTCCCGATTGAGAAGCTTCCGTGTCACAGGAACGACATGACTCCAAAGTCTAAACTTGGACTTGCCCCTAATAAGTTTTTCATGGCCATTCCGTTTGTGAGACCGCTGAGAGAATGGATTGCCAGAGTGAAGGGGGAGTCCACAGACAGCGATGAGGACTTTGTGAACACCGGCAGCCTTCCATGGAAACCTTTGGACAATCCACGCTCAAAATACAGGTGTTCCCAGGGCGCCGAAACATCTCCAGGAGACAGCTGGGCCAAATACAAGCAACAGAAGGCCCTCGGACAACTGGGCCAGTATGAGCTCGGTCAGGTCACGAAAGTCAAAAACCCAAATGTGAAAGGCAACGGGAGGAAGTGTCAAGATTCCCCTAATGTGAAGAAGGGGGTCAATGGCAATGGAGTCAGCAGCCAGCCGGTGAAAACGTCAGCAAAGGAGGAGAAGAGATTTCAGCCCAGAAGACTGCAAGACAGTTTTGAGAAAGACGGGGCCCAGTGCAGCTCCACCAACGGCCACGAGACAGTCTACACCTCAGACTGTGAACAGCTGCTCTCCTCCAGGTCCTTCCTCAACTTCAGATTCGACAGGGAAGCCATCATGAAATGTTTTGACTCCTGATACAGCCGAAGAAATGCTGCACCCTTTGCTGGAACATGCTAGATTCTCAGCCTCAGAGACATGTTTTGATATTTGAATACAGATGAGGGTTATGCTGAACAGAGTGCCTCTTTCAGCACTGTCAGTTATACACCCTCACACCTTGGAGTTGGAGTTGCCCATTTCAACACGTTTTCTACTGCCTGCCCTCAAGCACATCCACTCACCTCTACTGGTGGAACCAGGAGTCAGCTGCCTTGCTCAAGGGCATATAAATGGACTTGACACTATCAATCATTGATTTCTCTTATCCCAGTTTTCGGGTCAATCCAGGGAGCTGGCCCCAACTTGATTCTCTCACCCTCAGGCTAATGTCTCGGGGGTATTGTTCAGAGTTAGAAACAAATTTCTAAGAATTTGTTGGTCTTCTGTCCCACACTTGGAATATCAAATCCCAGCGCTTTGCCTTTGGATACAGTAAATCATGCTCGACTCTGTGGGAGACGGACGTGGACATTGTGCATGGACCAAATGTTCAATTTCAGCTCCTGCAGGGGAGGTTTACTTGGTTGTCAGTCATTTGAAGGCAAAAAAAAATCTTTGAGAATGGCATGGATTTTACCCACTTCTGGAAATATAGTGATGATTTGGCTGTGTGGAAAAATTCCAAAGAAATATTCTGGTAATTGATCGTTTTGTTTATCATTTTGAAATGATTTTAAGGACTTCACAATCTCAGCATGGGTGATTTTCTTCATTCTTCCAACTGAGCTCCGCATAAAGCGAGATGTCGGCACCGTACTGTGTTCAGTGGTTTACTCCTAAAAGTACTACAGATTTTACTCAGGAATTTAGAATGTAAGAGAAAAGAGAAAGGAGCAAGCGTTGGTCAGCATTGGTGTCATAACGTCCGTTTGTTAAATGTACATGTTACAGATGTGAATGATGTGTCTCCTGAGCCTTATGTTCTCTCTATCTGGTGCACCTCTCACTTGTACGGTGGTGGTTCTCTGCCACGCTTCATCCTGACCCACAAGCCTGCAGATTTTCATCCCCCCTCTAAGCACTGCAGTAGCATGGCGGATGATGTTAGTTGTGGTCACGCATTTAAGTCTGGAAGTAGGGATTGTGTAGCAGGTGATCTCAAATTGTGACTTGGCTTCAGTGGAGTGTAATTACTTTCAAAGTGATTGTTAATAAAATATTTCAAAAATCACACCCATGCTCAGTCTTCTGCCTAAAACTCCAGAGCAACCACGTGTGCTTCCTGTCAAACTTACATATACAAACATACAAATGGGTGTTGCTTTAAAGGTCATCAGTAAAAATGGAAAATCATACTGATGTTATGGAGTTAGGATGTGTGGAGCAGTTTGGGCTGTAATATCCTGGACTGTATTCTGCTGGGAAAGAGGTGTACAGGGAGTTATAGTCATCAAGGAGTAACAATCAAGGCAATTACCTGACACTTCTGGTAATGAAACAGCAGACAAGCTGTAATTTTACAAAGTCTTGAGTTGTAGGAATACAAGAAAGACATTTACACAAGGTAATTAACTCAAAAAATGAAAATTTAATCTATCTGCTCACACTTCTATCAGTTCAAACACTGATGGCACAAAGGATTGTGCGTCAATGTAAAACACAGCTTTTGTCCGGCTTCCCAAAAACACAACAGTTGTGGGCAGAGTGTTATTGTTTAGCGTTCCATAAACCAGCATAAAATGACTCGAAACAGCGTGAGCAGCATATTCCAGGTGTTATGGAGCCAAATGATTGCACTGTGGGTCCAAAAGTCTGATATCTACCTCATAATCTCCCCCTCACTCACAGAATCCACATGCTTCTCTTAATATACTACTTCCAAGTTTTACATTAAAAAAAAAAAAAAAAAAAAGGTGTATTCAAGTACCTATTCCTCCGAGGTCACAAACTGGATCCTAAATAAAAGTAAGTCACAACTTATTATTTAGTCTAATCATACTTTTAAGATCATGTGGGATGGGTCCCATTTTATTTCAAGCAACCCAGTAATTTTTAATATAACTGAACGGTGCAACAGTACATCTACATCACATAACCTGCAAAACAGGGTCTGCTTTGAGGCCTTTATTATAAAAAACAAGAAACTGCAACAATCAGTTTCTAGTAGTAACTGCAAACTTAAATAGGCAGATGCTGTCACTTCACACATGCATTAAAGGGAAACATTTCCTCAAGCAAATAGTGTTTTGTGGCATTTATCCTTCCATGAATGCACATGTTAATATCCCTCAACCCCATTCAGTGGTGGGGTTGACTTTCCATCCCCCTGGTGGAGGGGGCAACAGTGAGGGAGGAAGATCAGGAACGGAAAGGAGCTGCTGAGGTATGTCACTTTCTGCCGGGCTCCCTTCTTCATCCTCCTCATCTTTGAGAACTCTGTGGAGATGGAAAGAATGAAGAGTTGAATTTTAGATGAACAGGAAGAAGCACTGTCCATGCTAACTGCACCCGAGGGAAGCATAATCATGAGTCACACCCTTTGCTACTGAGGGAAATTCTTTTCTTCTCTCGTCTTGTGAGCCACTCTTCTATGCTTCGCTTGGGTGAAGATCTGCCATTAGGGTTGTCTCTGTGCTGTCTTTCATCTGGAACAAAAGATACATCATTCTTCACAGTGTGCAGCTATTGAACAATCACTGATAACTAACTGAAGAGGACAGTAATCTTATGCAGTGTCTTGTGTCAAATAAGTGTGCACCAATAGTCACATCGTATATCATACTGTTATCAAGATGTTTCAAGATATGACATTTTGTCCATACTGTGCAGCCCTAGTAGACAGCACAGCTCTATGGCTACAGCTTACCTTCAATCTGCCTTTTTAGGCTTGCCAAGTCTTCTTCGGACATGTGGGAAAACCTGCAGTTGGGGCCAAAACCGCAAACTCCTAACACGGGAGCACCAAAGAAAAAGTATCAGTACATACAGCCATTCGATATCATTTCTTACTCATGGCGGTGTGTAGAGGGATCGATGTGCTACCTGTTTGGAGAAATTTCCTGCAGGGTTTCTTGGCTAGCTCATCATCCAGAATGGCTGCAAAGTCTGCAACATGATGAGCAAAATGTCAGCACACCACAGACTTCACTCATGCCCCTTTATGTAAGCCTCAACCCTCAAGTATGTAGATGAATGTGTGTGCCGTTTTGGAATATAAACATATTTAAATTTCCAGTCTTGATGCCCCGTGGCAGCCTGATCTGCTCTTTGATATTATGAAAATATTTCAGGTCACTGAGGCCTTTAAGTATTAATCCAGAATATGTGACCAGACCAGTAAAGTCTCAACAGTATTAAAGACAGTTTGGGAATGGGATATGTCAGAATCAGAGGAAAATGTCAAGAGATATAAAAGTTAGACTTATTCAGTTTAAAATTCTTAATCGGTTTTATTGGACACAATCTAAATTACACAGACGAGGGCCTTAAAAACTCATCAGATTGCTAGAGATGTCAGAGCTCAGTGGGCACACTGATTCGTGCTGTGTGTGCAGTGCCCCAAAATGCACAACTTTTGGGAAAGGAGGGCATCAAGAATATATGATGTATTCACATATCAGAACAAATTTGGATTTTGGATGTTGAAGGACCTTGGCTACGTTATGTGATATAGGATGCCCTAGTTGGAAACTTGATCCTATTAATAGTATTAATATTTTTACCCAATTACTGTCACCTACTCTGCTTGTGGCCCCTTATAAAATGCCAATGAAGATAGATAACCTACTTTATTATTTATTTATGTTTCCCCTTATTTTTGGAATGGTATTGCTAATAGTGTTGTACTATATAGAGGACAATGTTTTTTGTTAGTTTGTTTTTTGTATGTGTTTATGTCAATAAATTTTATGTCATAAAAAATAATAATGAAAAAAAACAAAAACAACAACAACAAAAAAAACAATCCAGTTTGTATCTCATAACAGGCCAATGACTGGCTTAGTATTTTCAACTGGAAACAGTTCACCCTGGCATATTGTATCAGAATAAGAATCAGAAATTTACTTTACTGATCACTGACAAGAAATTGGGTCAGTTGCTCAATTCTCAAGAGAAAAATTACATTATAAAAAATAGAAAAAAAGAAATGTAAAAATATATATGCCTCACAAATTTAAAAAAAAAATGCACATTATGTATGAAGTTGTATCAAAGGTATATACATTATGTGCATTAAGTCTAAATATGTGCATTAATCCTACAAAATATTGCATCAATAAATACAGCAATACGTCATTGTGTGTCACTTGACCTTCATGTGAATACAGCTGTGAGGTGTCAGAGGCAGCTGCAGGCCTTACCTCTGAAGTGATCAAACCAGGCCTTCTTGGCTCTGTGATGCTGCACGCCGTTCAGGTGTTTCTTCCTGTTGTGCATGTTGTCCTGAAAGGAGCGGTCACAGTAGTCACAGTAGTAGCGCTTCCCCATGGCTCGAACCACGCAGCCAGGTGTCAGCTTCCAAATGTCTGAAACACAGAGCAGCAACATGGCCACGGTCAAGGATTTTTTCTGTCAACACAGAGCAAATTAAACAAATGTAAATTGTTACTTCCACCGTGAGCACTGCCACAGTATGCATGGCTCGACATGTAGACAAGCTGTCAAATGCATGGATGCTTTCCACAAACACACAGCAGATGGTTGTCCTGTGGTCTCAGGCTGCAGATGCAATGATACATGTGTCTCACCACAAGTCCCCAGGCCAAGTTCCTGAGCCACAGCAAGGCCAAAGCATGAGCCTCTGCATGAGAGCTGACATCAACAACTCCCAGCTCTAGTCTCCACAACACACAGGCCTCATGGTTCAGCATGCACTATCATACACCCTGCCCTGGCTGTTCATATCACTTGAATGTTTTATACAGCTAAAACACAAATCTGCCCAAGACCCTGAAAATACATCATCGTGTTCATTTTATGTTTGCCCACTTGTCCCCATTGAATTTGTAAAGTCATTACGTATGAAGTCAAAATTGATTTAATCATGCTAATCATACTAAAACAAATCTGCAACCTATTGTTTCCCTACTAGCATGTGTGTTTTGAGAATGGGGATACAACCAGAAACGCGTGGACGTAAAAACACGTATAGCGTCACGTTAAACCTTGTTACAATCCACGTTTGTAAACCCGCCAGTTGACGTCCTAACCTTCAATAAACGGTGTGTGTTGAGAAGAGGTTCAAACGTACCTTACTGCCGGGGAGCTAGTGCCGTCCTCCGTGCTACTTGTTTGAAATACCACTCAACACACAGCAGAGCCCACTTCCTGAAGCTGACACACACTTCCTGTCTCCAGAGTGGGCGTGCGCCTTTTTGTTGCATAGCCACGTCCGTCCAGCAGGGGGCGCCAACAGACAGCGGATATACAGAGCAGAGGCCCTCATGTAGGAGACATGGAGCCAGACGTGGCAAAGCAGTGTATTTATAGATCCGTGTGATGTGTAATCCTTTTATTCAAATACAACATAAAAACCATACAGTGCCTAATATTATAACTGACAAAAGATTTAAGAAAAAAGATTAGTTGGTGTGGTTTTCAGAACAATCCGTTCTCTAAAGAGATTTACTGTTGCTTCAAATAGCTCTGTTGTTACATGAGATGGCAAGGC
Organism: Myripristis murdjan; assembly: GCF_902150065.1. Classification (NCBI taxonomy): domain Eukaryota; kingdom Metazoa; phylum Chordata; class Actinopteri; order Holocentriformes; family Holocentridae; genus Myripristis; species Myripristis murdjan. The sequence goes on from NC_044000.1 coordinate 3,646,795, forward strand.
GAGGGAAAATAATAACCATAGCAGAGGTTTTAGAATGAAAAAATTCAATTAAATTAAATTGCAGAAGTGGGTCTACATTGAATTACAAATAACTCAACACTATTTAACCCGTTTAACTCTTAAGTAACCCATAAGAGATTCAGAATCAGAGTTTAAATGCCCTTTTCTATAGTCATTGATGAAAAATTGAAATTAAAGCCAGCCATATTAGTGGATCTCATTAATTTACAGGCAATAAACAAGTGACAAGTCTGCACTACTCTTGAAAGCACTGAAGTTAAAGATTTTAAAGATTATTTTGGGGGATTTATGCTTTATTAATTAGTCAGTCACAGTGGAGAGAGACAGGAATGTTTTCAAAAGTAAAATGCAGCCTCAAGTGAACAAATCTCAAAAAAAAAAAAAAAAAAAAGTGACTTTCACCCAGTAAGGATCCAGTGGTCACATTAAAAATTCAATGTTATTCTTTTACAAGTTCCTAACAGTTGCCACAGGTGTCATATATCAGCATCAAAGAGAACTCAAAGACAAATTCTCATCTTTCTCTTTATTGATGCAGCTGACTGATTACATTGAGGTAACGCAGTGCAAACATCTTGCACTTCTTAAAATGAGGCTGTGATCTTCCGGTCAGTTGCCTGCCTCCTCCTCCTTTCTTATCCTGCATTGACAAAAAAGACACATGTTTTAGTTTTTCAGTTTTTATAAAGCAGTGTATTGTTTTCCTCATCTCCCCTGGCCTCACGCTCCACATCATCTTGCTGCTCAGAGATGGCGAGCAAAGTGTGATCCCAGTCTCATCCATGTTAGTGGGGTTTGCAATTCAAATTCCCATCTTCTTCACCACAAATATCATACTGAACATCCAAAACTCCACTTTAGAGAGCATCTACCTTCAGCTGCAGAACTGATTTGGCTCCTCTCCTGCCATTTGTCATGATGGTCAGGCCGGGCTCATAGCGACGGAGGCTGACCTGAAGAGTCCCTGGCTGGAATCCAGACGGTGGAGGAAACAGTGTCGTCCTCCTCGCCCTCCGCCCTTTCCTGCCAAGACATGGAGACAGAGTATGATATGTGGCTGCCTTCACAAATATTCCTTTCATGTGCAGAGAAGAAATGCATCAAAATATATCATATTGAAACATACTGCCTTGAATTACAAGTAGGGATGGGCAACCTGGACAAAATTTCAACTAACTGGACAAAATATGGACAAATATCATGATATCTTTGACCAAATTCTTCAATATCAATATTGTGACGATTTGTCACTTCATGAGCAGCAGTCATTTAGCACAACCCCAAACCTGCAGCACTGGTATAACAAAGAAATAAAGTATGCTCTTGCTGTATGATACAAATAGTCCAGTCAGATGAGCTGCCACGCTGGGTTGAAACAATGGGTGTGTGTTCATGCTGTGTGAGTTACCTGCTCTGTTGAGTGGTATTGACCATGCTGCACACAGCCAATGTCAAACATATACTTCCCTGGGCCACACGGCTGGAAAACAAGGAGCTCAATGACACTGGCGGATTTCACATGGAACAACACGGATGCGTCTTACATAATCAATGACTGTACTTTGAAATGAACAGCTTCCCCAATGTGGTGATGGAAGGATCACATTTACAGGCACTGCATGGATACTGCAGGCATTTGAGAAAGCAGACGCTTGTAAGGCATTGAAAGATCTCAATTATCGATTTAGTTAAAAAGTATAACTTACTTTATTCTTGACAAAGCTACCCTTGTATCTGAAGTTAGAGTGGATAAACTCTCCAGCTAACTCCATGTTGCCATTCACCCATGATCCTTTGTACTTTGAGCCAGTTTCATGGTAGTGGTATGTGCCCTGTCCATTCCTGGAAATGGCAGAGCAAAAAGGAGGTCTTAGGATTTGACCTTATATGAAGTCAGTATTCCTAATGTTCCCAATTTTGGCACTTACAGCCTATCTGTGGGATTATAAAAAGTAAAACCATAGTTTGATTTTTTTTTTTTTTTTTTTTACAGCTTTGCAGAGCTTAGACACAAGACATATGTAACTAACATCTCCTAAATCCAGGAAAAGATCCCAGGCCAGGTCAGCCATGTGTCATTTTGAAGCACACTGATATCTCATGCATTTTGAACACATAAATAGAGGATGTACCTTAAGTTGCGTTCCCAATCTCCATCATATGTGTCTCCATTGGGGTAAGTGTAGATCCCATGACCCTGCTTCAGGTCTTCCACCCAAGACCCTAACAGACAGAGAGAATCAAACAGGAGAATACATAAGAGTGTGTACTCTTAAGCTCTTGAACCAGGACCAAAAAGGTGAGTGTGGTCTCCTCTGTCACACAGGGTAAGCACAGAGGTGCTCCGCCATGCAAGTTGCTGGTTGTACTGAGCCACGACTCCTCAGTAATCACCTAAATTTTTCAGTTTGCTCCCCCCCTGAAAACATTTCTCGATCAAGAACCCCTGCAAGAGAGCAATATTTTTGCAGCTGTGAAGATACACTTTGTCTGACACTGCACGCTCACTCACACACACACACACACACACACACACCTAGGGAATGCAGACTTTGCCAACAAGGTTCATTTTTTTAAAGCTGCTTTTGTGATCCACCACCATACCTTCATATTTAGACCCATCTGGGTAGTAGAATATGCCTTGTCCATGTTTCATATTCTGGTGATAGTCTCCCACATATCTGGCCCCATTCTTGAAATAATATGTCCCCTGTTAGACAAAACAAAACCCAAGAAATAAATACATCAGACAAGCCGTACTTCCTGTACTAACATTGTGACAAAAATGAATTAAAGCTACAATGTGAATAGCTTTAGAAGAGTGTAAATTGTCAATATTCCTCATAAGCATGGCTTAGTATATATTTAGTTTGCCTAAACGTCTTCACCATATGTGAGGGATAACATAATAAAACCATCACTACTAATACACAGAAACCAATACTGAGGGAAAGTACTTTGGTAGAAACAGCAACATAACCAATATGTTAATAAGTATATATTATGCTTCTAAATTTGCCTCTTTAAAACAGTTATTACAACAAGTCATGTTTTGGACATGTCTTATGCCTGTTTAGAGTCAGATGCATTTTGGACCCAGACATTATCAGCTACTGACTTAAAATTTTAAATAATAATAGTTATTTATTTAATTGTATTTATTTACTTTTTTTTGTAAATATGACAAACAATTAAAAGCAGAGATGTTAGAGATATGGCTGATGAGTTGGGCCCACACGCACGTCTCATCTGGCCCCAAAGATGTTTTTGAGGGGGAAAAAAAACAAGAAAACATATTATTAAATCTTTTTTTTTATTGAAATATTTGCCTCAAGTCCTTATCAACCATATTTAATAAGCAAAATAAGAGGTTTCTATCATTAATTGATAAATTCACGATTAATAATAAATTATTACAAATTAAGTCAAATCGGTTGGAGGTAAAGTTAAGCCCAGCAGGCTAGTTGCTGCTTTGTATTAGTTTAGCAAACACGCTGTCAAAAGCAAAAGGTTGACATTATGTGTTGTTTTCCTGAGCCAACATCCAGTTTCTCATTGACTGATTGGCTACAAATGGATTAATTTAAAATATGACTCCATTTGACTCAAGTCATATTGATGACACTGACACTGTACAGCTCTTCCTTAAAAAACTCCTCAGTTATTATCTTTTACATCTACAAAGCCATTTTATTGCATCTTCTGCTGTTGGTCTTGAACAGTATGTGATTTTCTCTGGTTTTGACCTTGACTTGGTCTGGACCCAGTGTTCAGACTCTGTGGGGCTAGACCTGACTGGACTGGACTGAAGGAGGTCTTGACCCCGGTCCTGTCTAACATACCTGTCCGGACCTTTTGCCGTTCTCGTACTGTCCCTGGTAAATGTCTCCATTAGGTAGCACTGCTCTCCCGGCTCCATGTCTCTCCCCTGCTTCATTTCTGTCTCCTTCATATTCCTGACACAGCCAGATGAGCATTACAATTAAAACAACACACACACACACACACACACACACACACACACACACACACACACACACACACACACACACACACACACACACACACACACACACACACACACACACACACACACACACACACACACACACAGCAGAGTGACTTGCTACCAACGAGTCGGCTAACTCTTTAGCTGACACTAGCAAACCGCGGTCTGGTAAACCCCAGTAAACATCATGTGTTGTCTCACCCCGAGGTTAGTGCGCTCGTTGTCGAGCTCCTCAGATCCCACATCGGACATGTCTGCTGTGCTGCTGGTTGTTATAACTTTGTTCAGTGGACAGCTATAGCTTGAAGTTGACGCTCTAAAACGGTAGAGATGCTCTGGTGAGTATGTAGGAAAACATTTACGGTTGCTATGACGACGATGAAAAGGATCGCGCACGAAGCGACAACCACATGAGTTTTTAATTCAAATCTTTACCCTACAAAATAAAGCTCTTGTTTATGCTCCCATTTACTGGAAAATAAATGCTTAAAAAAAAAAAAGAGGTAAAAAAAACAAAAAAAACAAAAACGAACAGACAAACACTTCCCACACTGAAATGAGATTCGCTGTTGATTCAGATAGGTCTGTTGTTACATATGATGGCAAATGGGAATAACTGAAAGATTTTGAATGATTTTCTCATTTTTCCTTTGTTTTTAATTAAATTGTATTGGTTCCACATTAAATGACTAATAACTCAACAGTATTAATCCAGTATTGATCCAGTATTATTATGATGGCACACGAAGTGACACCCACGTGACCCATGTTCATATTGGTGATCGTTAGAGATAGTGAAGTTGAAAATACAATCAAATATTTCAAACATGTCTCAACATAATGCTGTACAAAGAGACAGGAGTATGGATACAACTAATGAAAAAATTATTAGGGAAAAATATACTCCATTAATATAAAATGACCATAATTATTCCTCTTTAAAGAGTTCACAGTACAAGTTGACAGTTTTATGACTTTAGTGTTTATCAGTTTGATAGTCTATTAAATTCTTTAAATTCACATAAAAAAAACAAAAACAATGAAATTGGGGCTAAGCTTCGTAATTCTGCATTTAGCCATGATATTTACCACCTATAATCAATCATTTCGCCGTGAAACCAATTTTAGATTTAACACGTTGACATTTTTACGTTCATTTTTAACACTGATTGACTAGTTTTATTCGATATCTATTCGATATTCATTCAGTCGCTCGCACTGCCTCGCAGCGCCGAGCCGGTTGCTCGCTGGGCGGTGACGTCAGAGCAGCGGGGAGCAGCGAGCAGCGGCAGCAGTGTATTGTGGCTTTCTCTGTCTGAGGTGACAGATGCGGCGTCCTCAGAACAAGGAAGTGAAGGCTCTGCCGCCCGTTTGAGGGCAGAAAGGAACACGAATTTATCGTCTCCACACACGGTAAGCTCCCACCAGCGGAGACTCATCACGGGCGACGGACAAATTTGCGTTAATGTCACGGGACCGAGGCATGGCAGGTCGACGGCGCTCGAACATTTGAACGAGCCTCGGTGCCTGTGCTGTCGTTAGCCGCTGAGTGGAAAAAGGCTCCGTCATACGTTTTATCACCAGTATTGTTTCACACTTTAGATAAAATGACCCGCGTTTAATGCTGCTCTGTTGATAAGCTGCGTCGCTTTTCCTATTATCGATTTCCACCATTGATAAGTAAAGATTGAGGCTACGAGGGGCGCAGTGCTTTGCTAGGTCCTTGATATACGGGGCAACAGGAGGAAAAACGATATAGGTACAGTATCACTGTTTCATCATTACGGCTGCAGTCAGTCAGACTGGGTCGTCTAGTGGCTGCATACTACATGTATGAAGTTTCAGATGCTTTTCTTACTCAGCAAACAAACATGCCACTGAACGTGATATCAAGAAAAGTATAAATTATGATGACAGTCTGAGCTAGAAGCGTTTATTTGGATTGGGGTTGCTTGATCCTGACACCAACCGTGCTTGTTGGTGAAATTCCAGCTTTGGGTTTCATATTACCATTAAATGAGGCTGTGAGCCAGTCCCAGCCTTTTCCTCTCTCATGTTGGCTGGATGTTGCATTGCAACGTCACGATGCTGCCTGCTTCTCTCCTGTAGCATAGAGGAGTATTCATGTAGAGCGTGCTAATGGAATGAATTGGCTCCTGGTGCCATCATGTGCCCCCACTGCAAACACATGTTAGGGCTCCAGAGCTGGACAGCGGCTTGTAGTCAGACGGATGGCCAGGACAGTGATGCCTAGTCAAACACATAGGTGGAAGAAAATTCACTCAAAGTTAAAGCAAATTCCTTATAACTGAACATTTCCTTTGGGTTGCTGTTTGGCTTTCAATTATCCTGTGCTGTCAATTTTGCGATGTTAAGTGTGTCTTGACTCATTTGGGAAGGCACACCTCTTGAAGCTCAACTGATGTTAAACTTTCAATAATTAAACAAAGCTTTTAGACTTGAATTGGAGACAGGCCAGATGTGGATTACACTGAGCAATGGAATCCAAATGTCACATGCCTGAAGCAAGTTCTGCAAAATGACAAATGAGTAGGTTACACTGGTTGTGACAACCGCCACATTATGGTAATTTTGCCCTTTTGTTGTCATCACTGATTGTCCTCAACCCCTCCATTTTGTCTATCTTTCTATTCCCTTGCTTACCTGCTTTGTTTTGCCGTTTTCTCTTTCCCAACCTCTCAGCACCGCCTCTGTTTCTCCCTCCGTTTTCAACTCTCCTTCCTCCAGACACGTCCTGACTTTCCATCAACTCCAGCGACTCCCGTCGGGCCATGTTTCCCGGTGCTGCATGTTTCCCAGCAGCCTCCTCTGAGGTCGAGATGAACCGAGGCAGCAGCACTGTTCCGTTTCTTCCTCGGGCCTCCTCAGTGTGAGACCAGCTCTGCCTCCCGTCACTGTCATCAGTATCAAGTCTAAACATGGCTCCTGTTCCTCCTGGGATCCGCCTGTTGGTTTCCTTCAACAGGGACCAGTGGTGAGTCTGTCCATCAGTGGGTGTCATCAGTCTGTGTGTTAGTCTCTCTTTGTAGCCTGTTTTACTTGGCTGCATTTGTGCTCGGAGGTGTTAGTACATGTTTTCCATTCCAATTGCCAGTTTACCCTTAACATTAATGTGAGTGCTCACCAGCTGTCAGTCTGTCTTTTGGCTTAGTATTTCCATGTGGGCATGTTCATTTCCATTGCAGTGTTTAGGAATGTTTCCATGTACATACTTATACGCATTTCTGCTGTAGCAATTAGCACAATGCAGTTGGGTTAGCTATTTTTAGGTGAACTGAGCCACATAATGAATTATGTTGACTTTTTCCAGTTGTGGGGTGTTATCACTGCTAAATTGGAAACAAACCTACCTTTTAAGACCCACTTTTAATTTTAGTGTTACTGAATGGATCTACAACACAAGCTTTCCCAGTATCTCTCTGTAGGACATTAGTGACACAAAGTTCTGCAAAGCCTCTATCTATCACTTTAAATATGCATGAAAGTGACTGCCAGCCGTTTGTCAGTCTGTCTTTCTGCATGCAGACTCCCGCTGCCACTGTGTAAATCTGTCTCTTGTCAGAAGTGCGTCTGTGTGTATGTGTGTGTGTGTGTGTGTGTGTGTGTTTGCACACGCGCACAGTGTGTGCATCCATCTGTCCCTGCGTGTCTCTGTGTGTGCCAATGATTTTCCTCTGTGCCTGTCTGTCAAGCCTCCTCTCAGACCATCATCACAGATCAGCGCAGCCTTTCTGTCATCGTAACTGTCTCTGTACATCAGCCATGAGGGCGGTGTGATTACTACAGTCCAGACAGGCCACTGACAGGGAGTTCCTGCATTCAGGAGCTACCGAGTTCAGACACCTCAGGCATTGTGTAAACCAGATGTTCGCCTCTGTCAAAGACGGATATACTTTCCTTGGCTGCATGACATTCCTCGAGTGTGTATTTATGTGACTTTGTAGGCGTTTAGCTGACTTGTTTATCTTGAGAGACTTAACAGTGTGTACAGCAGTACAATAAGCTCCATTTCCTAGATCGCCATCACTATTGGCAAGCGGGGCAGGGACAATATGCTTATCTTCCGATTCAATACTATCACGATACTTGGGTACCAATTCAATATCAGAATTTATTGCATTTTTTTTAAAAATGTTAATCTAGTTTGTGGATGTAAAGCTTCACAAGACTGTATTTATTCCAAAGGTCTTTTTATACGGTGACGTCACTACACTGTCCTCACTGCAATGAAATGGCTACTGTGGGGGCTAACATCATTGCACATTAATTCAGTGTGGCTCATTGAATCTACAAAAATCTCAGCTTTCCAGTCAAACACAATTAATGCAAAAACACACCATTTCACAACAGGCCAAAAGAACACATTTGTACGACATGCAAAAACTTCATGGCCTTTGCCCAAAACTGCTTGTGAGTCCTATAAAGGGGGCATGTCTGCAAAGGGGAGACCCGTGGCTGCCCACAGAACCTGTTTTCATTCAGAGATCTCGAGGTCAGAGGTCAAGGGACCCTGTTGGAAATGCCAGTTCTTCCTTTGTCAAAATTGATCCTAACTTTTTGTTGGGTTAAACCCAGCAAAAAGTTTAATGTTAATAATTTATTTAGAGACATTAAACACTGAATGGGGTCAAATTGACCTCAAACATAATAGGAGGGTTAAGTGAATTGATTTTTTTCCCCAACCCTACAATTAAGGGGGAGAGAATAAAGAGAATGTGCAAATTGTAATTTCCTGCTCTTGATGAGTTTGGCTTTGTGATGTACTGTCCTGATGCATGTAGCTACATATTGTCTGTGGCCATCAATGGCTGTCATCTCACACTAGAGCTGAAGCAATTACCCGATTACGTGATTTTAATAAATAATTTAGTCATTACTTTTAATTTTTTTTTTTCAATCACTTGCTTTAGGCATTTCACAAATGCTAATTAGGCTATGTCTTGTTTTTCTCAGTTTCATATCATTATGAAATGCAAACGAACAACTCCTGCACACCTGAACCGTCTTTGTGCAGGTGTGTTGGAACAAGACACACTGCGAGAACCTGCAGCAAGTCATTTGTCACACTAATGATCAGCTGTTATCTCCAGTGTGATGCTAAATGACATGTTGTCATGTGTCAGTTCATGATTGTTTGATTGTCTGTGCTGTGTTTTATATCTCATTTTGTCAGTCTTGTTTCATGTACGCCTCATGCCTGAAACATCTCAGGTGTATTGTTACAGCGACAAGCTGCAGCGGTGCGCAGTGTGCCGGAAAAGCTCAGTTCTACCAGATTTTTTTTGTTTTTTGGTTGCTGGTCAGACTACGTAAGCAATTTGAAGACATCAATTTAGGCTCTGGGAACTTGTGCAAGGCATTTTATACATGAAATGATTAATTGAAAAAAGAAAACAGATTACTTGAAAAAGTAAATATTCATTAGTTTCAGCCTTGTCTCATGTATTCTGATATTTGTGAGCAAATATCAAATCAAGAAATTACAGTCTGGAGCAAATCTGAAAATTTAAAGCTGAAACTGCAAGAACTTTTCAATTCAGACAAGATTAGACAAGAGCATAACTTAGTCAAGAAGGAAAGGGGAATTACATGAGAAAAGATGACTCACTCCTTTCTCCCTTTTGCAAATCCTCTCTTATTACAGGGATTTGTCTATATGAGCTTGTGCTGAGAATCGCCTTGTATTTCTTCACCCCCCATGAATTTATAACGCCCACCTCTATCAGAACAAAGGAAACTAGCATGTTACTGCGCACTGATGCTGATTGTTTTTTAGCCTACAAGTTAAAGTTAGCCTATATTATTTCTTTTGCCATACAGTAAACTGCAGCGAGATGTGCAATCTGCAGAGAGGGTAGTTGAGAATTTCCCTGCTGTATAGCTAATCCAAATGCCTGTTTGGCATATCATATAAAACCCACAACCGGGAACTGAATATTTAATTTGGCACGCGCTCTTGGGGCATACATTAAATTATGACAAAGCACTACTATATATATAAACCCCCTTAGAGCGCATACAGTATCCATTATTGAAGTGAGGGGCTTGTGTCAGAAGAGCTTACTGCTCAGGCGACATCAAAATATTGAATAGTCCCAATGTGTGCCAGGGCAGGATGGTTTTGTGGATTAGTGCGCTTGCTTGGGAAACCATCCATGCACCATGACCGCCCAGACTCAAGCTCTGCTCCGGCTTCACCTTCTCACTCACTGGGGGGGATTTTTGTCTTTGAGCTGATATTCCAGAGCTTTGGGTTTGTCTGCATGCACTACTGACACACTTGTCCAGAAGCAAAAATTCCTGTACTTCCGCATTCAACACATTCATGCCAGGGAGGAAAACTCCACTTTTCCACTTTTGGCTCATGCATGCTATCTTTTGTACCATTATTTCTACCTATTTAGTAGGGCAGAATGAATGACATTTTGAGAGAATCTAACTTCTGCATGGTGACATATTTCCAAGTGAAACGGGATAGACAGGCAGGATGTAACGTTGGGAGGAATTTGATATGGATATTGAAAGTAGAAACAGTCCACTGTAAAATGCCTTGTGCGTAATCTGGAGCTGTCATAGATACCGATTTCCTCAAAGTGAATAAATTCATTGTTGTTAATAAAGTATTGTGGTGCTACAGAGATACCTTGGCCTACACATTGTATTTTCCAGGTGGAGGAAAACATGTTTGTTTGGAAAAGACCTCAACAAAAAACTACACCATCATCAGTTGAACAGCTTTTTCAGTGAAACAGAAAATTATAATGCAAAAATGATCATTCCTGCTGAAATGGTGAATCATGTTGCAGTCGCTTTGTTTTTTGTTTTTTTTTAACCATATCATTCAGCCGTACTTTGTCCTTCTTTTGGTTTTCTTCCATCTGTCTATGTGCAGGAAAAGTCTTGACAATTTTTAACCTAAGAGGAGACAGTCATGTTTAGGAGACTGTCCCTTTTTACTGTAACGTACCATTTTTAGACTTAAAGATAATCAGTGTCTGTGACTGAAATCCGTTGGGTTGTCAACCTGTATACGGCTGATCGACAACCCTATAGACTGACCTCTGTGTGCACAGTGTGTGTGTGTGTGTGTGTGGTATCTACATGTGCATCTCTCTGGCAGGGGGTGGGGAGAGGAGATGCAGAGAGCCTGGTGTCAGTTTTACGTCACAGTGCTAACACAGTTTTATGGCTTTGGGATCAAAGAGCATTTGTCTGTGTAGCTGCTTTATGTCACTTTTCAGATAACTTCATTTAATCCACCAGTCAAATCACTAAACATACATTTAAATCACATTGCTTTTTCTATGTGAGAATATTTATTTGTGTTATGACTGGAGATTTTTTTTCATGGGTGCTGTGACTGTACTTCATAGGGTTGATGATCAGTGCTAATAAGTCAGTGATTACTTTGCCAAGAGGTAATATTCCTGCATTTCAAAACTCACTTCCTGGTCCATATTAATGTCAAATTTACAGTGAAATAAAACAAACAAACAAAAAAAGAATATTGAGTTAAATAAATTGTATTGTCAGACATGCAAGAGGGATTTTTCAAAGCGCCTCAATACCCTGACTGTCTGCAACACTTTTCTCTTTAATGAAAAATTGGAGCCTCTGGCAACTTGGAAACAGTAATTGTATTGTGACCCTTTCTTGATGAATGATGTGCAGCTTCAGTACATTAAGCAGTGTCTTGCCAGCTGTTTGCCTGTTGTGTCCCTCAGTTTATAGACACACCACATCCTGTCCAGCTGTTGTGTGTGTGTGTGTGTGTGTGTGTGTGTGTGTGTGTGTGTGTGTGTGTGTGTGTGTGTGTGTGCAGTTGTTCTTCTCAAACAGCAAGTGTATTTTCAGAATGCGGTGCAGGGCTTGAAAAGCCAGTCTAGTACTTAGATGTGTTTGCCCACCAGCCAACTGGTGTTGACTGTCCAGCTCTTCTGTCTGACTACACACACACACACACACACACACACACACACACACACAAGCACCTCTAAAGTTTTGAAGTTCCTCTCATAGCCAGGCTAGAGCAGCTGATTTCAGCACAGGTTAGGGATAACATGGTACCAGTGCAGTTCCACAATTCTAAATGCCTCATTTGATATCCTACAAAATCAAAAATCCAATTCAACATGTACTCCTTTTATTTAAAAACTTTGAATAAACATTACAAGTAAGCAAAAACATAATCATTAAACATGTTTAATGATTATTTATGTATTCAATCAGATAGGCTCAATTTAATGCAAGAACACTGTGCAACATCTAACCTTCAATTTGAAAACGAAGAGCCCAACAAAACACTTCATAGGGACTAAATGTCCTGCTGTAACTTCTTTCTCATTTTGATTTACTGTCCTGTGAGCATGACTGCAAATTTAAGTGTTTCAAATAATAAAATAGAGCTTCAACTAACAGTCATTTTCATTATTGATTAATCTGTCAGTTATTTTCTCAATTCATTAATTAAATGTTTGATCCATAAAATGACAGTAAAAATAGAGAAAATTCTTTACAGTTTCCCACATCTCAAGGTGACCTCCTTAAATATGTTGTTTTGTCCTAACCAGCAGTCTACCACCCAAAGAGGACTAAAGAAACCAGACAGTTTTCACATTTGAGAGGCTAGAATCAGAGAATTTGAAAATTCCTCCTTAAAATGACTCAACATGATGAATCGATTATCAAAATAGTCGGCTATTAACTTAATAGCTGACAGCTAGCTGATTATTTGATTAATGGTTGCAGCTCTATAACATAACATAAAAGCAACATTACAATAAGAATATGAGTTACAGAGTGAGGGATCATGTTGCACTCACACTACTGATAACAAAAATACTAGAACTGGTCAAATTTTCAGTTTGTATTGACTTAGTATTGATTTTTACACCCACAGTGTGAACATTGACGTTTAGGTTACTACATGGAACAAAGCAGTGCAAAAATTGATTGCTGATATATAAATATCAACAGACTTTCTCCAGAATTGCTGACTCTAGCTAAAAATATTTTTTTGGGCATTTCTGTTTTGTTATTTTGAACAGTGGCGAGAGACAGAAAGCACAGGGTAGAAAGAGGGAATGACATCCAGCCAAGGTGTGGATGGGTTCAAGCTATTGCAATGAAACCCTTTTTTTCATTCTTTTTTTGTTTTGTTTTGTTTTTTTTGTTTGTTTGTTTTTTTGTTTTACTATGTATATGAAGAACAGAGTTTTTCTGGCATCCTGCACACCACTACTACTTGTAACAACAGACCTCAGATGTTTCAGTTAGTGGGTTAGGGTTAGGTGTAAAAATGAATCTAAGATAATGCAGAGTCAATCAGAGCCTTGCAAATATTATTCATTCTGACTGATAGGATTTAAAACCATGGAGGTGTAGTGTCATGAGGAAGATGTGATGAAAACCTGACCTATAGAGACCATGGCTTGCAGTGATGTCCCTGTTGTTTTGGCACTGCCTTACTGACTCCCAGTTTGACTCCCAAAGTGAATGTTCACAGTGAGAGAATCCACATGTTGGTGCGATGCATCTACCCAGGGACAACAGAGGAAAACTAGTCTTCTTGGCACAAATGTGCACTATTCCTTTCAAATAAACTGAACTTAAAAACTAAATGTTGCTATTTAGTTAGGTTATGCACTTAACAGTCTCGTCCATTCAGAGCAGTGCAAAAAAAAAAAAAGAAAAATCCTTTTACTATTTTTTGCAGTGCTGTATCAGTTCTTTAGCCCCTTATATTGGTGTGTATTGTGTATTGACTTCATTTTCATATGATACTATATTTTATTGTGTCATCTTTGGCTGTGTTTTTTGTTGCATTCCAGATGACTCTCTCTGTTTTTTTTTTTTTTGTTTGTTTTGTTTTTTTTCTGTGTCATTGCACCACATGGTAATTAAAGGGGTTAGAGTAGTGTGGATAGTTGTGTCTGGAGGCTATGCAGGCAGGCTATAAGGCAGGCTTCCCAGCTGCTGGATTTGACCTTCCTTCAACCATTGTCACACCCTGTTTAACAAGCTACGCAGCCACAGTGTAATGTCCCTGTCACTGATCAAACGTGTTCTTCAAATTCCTGTTGCAAGGCACATTTGCATGCATATTGCGTGGCTGACTATTTCACAACCCGCCTCTCTGTTGTCTCAGGTATGTTGTAATGGCCATCTGCCAGATGTAAGAGGTCAGACCAGTTGTACAGTGCGTCACACTCACTGTGGCATGTGATTTGTTTTCTATATTTACATAGTACACGCTAACTCCTTGGAAGATGACCATGTCAGTAACACGCCTGTGTATCTAAGAGATCATTAAATAGCATCTGCTCTATATACTCACTGTTACTGTCACTTCCTGTATGTGGAGGGACTTCTGCAATTTGCTTATTGGTTTAGTGTCTTTTTATTGCAGTGAATGGGGGTTCAGCTGAGTTCAACACACTACTTAACATGTCACAACTGAAGCAGACGAGGTTTATTTCTCCAGACTCTCCCTTTGAAAGCTGGTTTTATATCAAGGCCTGTCATCGCCCGCCTAAAACTGTAATTGAACGTCATTGTAGCATTCATAATTTATAATCAAGAGGTGGTCTTTGCTGTGTGATCCCCTCAGTGAGGCTGGTTCTCAGTGCTGCCCCCTTGTGTTTCTTCCCTGCAGGTACAAAGCTCTCACCTTCGCCCTCACCTTCTTGCTGTACACCAGCTTCCACCTGTCCAGGAAACCCATCAGCATCGTGAAGGTAACACACAAGCAAGCATGTGATGATGGTGTATATTGTAAACCATACTCATGAGTCTGTCCATGCTAAGTTTCCCTGCCAAGTGATCAGAGTCCAAAATACATTATTAGACAGGATTTGTGTTTCACAGGAGCATATTTCCCACCTTGTCCTCATGGGATAGAAGTGACCACAGTGTGTTTTCTTTCCTGTCACATGATCTGTCTGGTTGTCTGGTTGTTTGTGTTCACAGAGTGAACTCCACAAGAACTGCTCGTCTGTCAGCGAGCTGGCCACCGCCGCCGCCAGCAGCAGCCAGCAGCCCTCCCGCGCTTCTCTCCACACAGACATGGACTGCAGCTGGAAGCCTTTCGGTTTGTATCCAGTGTGGGGGATGATATTTCATGGGTGGTGGAGGATTTCAGGACGTGTTTGGTTTTCTAAGGATACATATGGCTGTCAAAACATTGTTGAGTCAAGACTTGTAAAGGCTTGGTCCATGATACAGATGGTTAGCTATTGGAGTACTATCTGTTTAGTATCTGTGTGGCAGATCTTGACTTTGTGCTTCATTCTTCATTTTTTTTCAGTTTTGCCAACAATGGACAACTATTCATTCAGAAATGACAGGATAAACACAGGTGTTACTCATTTAGGTGTATCATAGTCAGGTGTCAGGTGGAGTCAGAATTGCTGGCTCCACCTTTAAATATTTTTTGGGCATTTCTGTTTTATTAGATAGGACAGTGGACATAGACAGAAAGCACAGGGTGGTGAGAGGGAATGACGTCCAGCAAAGGTCTGAGGGTTTGAATTGACCCTCATCTATGACATGGAAACCCTGGGATAGGTTGCTTCCTTTTCAAATGAAGAATGAGTTCATTAATTCTTGAGCATTTAAAGAACTAAAGAAAGTGTGGAAAGAAAATATATTGTATTATATATATTTATTGTATACTGTTTTATGTAGATGTGATGACTTAGTGACTGATGAGGTGATCAAAACTCTGAAACTCCTCTCTATTTCCAGATAAAAGCAACTACAAACAGCTGCTGGGAGCCATGGACTACTCCTTCCTCTGTGCCTATGCAGTGGGCATGTACCTCAGGTAAGAAACAGATATGAGGGGATTTTAATATCAGTCAAATGACTTGAATATCAAAATCACATTAAGATCAATTAAAATCTACACATATCTTCAGGCTGTGTGTTTTGATTCTACCCTTTTAAATCTGCCTAATTTTCAAAGGGAGTGAAAAGAGCTGTTGAGCAGTAGTGTACATGTAGTCACTCATGTCACCTCCTCTTTTCTGTCTGTATTCTCACCTTTCAGTTCTTTTTCTCAGGAACAAAAGAACAGCTTCCGTCTTTATCTCCCTCCCTCTGTCCATTAGCTCTTGGTCTTTTTTTTTTTTTTTTACCATTCTGCCTCTTCCCTTGCCCACCCTCCTTTCATGTTCTTGTTTTTTTTTTTGTATGTGACGTACCAGGACCAGTGTCCCAGTCTCAACAGCAGCAAAGACAGCTCAGCACTTACGATAGTTGAGCAATCTTTTGAGCGTAGTCTGTGTTGAATACACTCTTTTATAGCAACAATATCCAAGAGGACGGTCTTTTTTTAACAAAACTTTATTCACAACAAAAATATACATAGATGATGCAGATGATGACAAAAATGTTGTATAAATGTAAATGTCTGTAAGAGCAAGAGAGTTAAGCATTGAATTCAATTCATTAAAAAAACCAAAAAAAACCTAGAGAACATAAAAACTTCTTACTCATATTTTCATAGTAACACGTTATATCTTTTAGAGTAAAACTATGAGAGTTCTTTACTGTGCCAATCAATAACGACCATGATTTATTACATACTTCATATTACATCACCATCCTGCGCCCTTTGTGCTTGCATAGTATCCATAATCACATTAAAGCTCTCAGAGGTGTCAGTGACTTTCTTGTAGTTGTTATCAGTGTGTACCGAAAACACTGACTTCAAGGTGCACCCATCCATGTGCATGTAGGAACACAAACAAGTTACCAGCAACCAGAAGGATTTCTAATGGACTCTGTGCTTTCTGCAAAAGCTGGCAAATGAACCCAGTAACCCTTTGGCTCAGACCAATCAGATTGTCTGTCTGTCTGTCTATTGCAGAACAATTAATGCTCTGTAGTTATGCACTTAAAATGGTTAAAAATGCAAATGCTGAATAATATCTGAAACTCATCATGCTTTATTTATTCAGTAGTTTTCTTATGGAAAGAGATTAGTGTGAACAGATTGTCATTCATTTATTCAGCAATAGTGTCAAAGTTTCACAGTTGAATCACAGTTTGTGTGTTGCTGCAGGCACACACTTCACATCAGCAGTACTGTTGGAAGGAAATGAACATGCCTCTCATTTTTGCTCATTTTATCTGCTGGTATACCAAATATGATCCCACGATACAGCCAGAATGTTGGTAGAAATTGTTAAAACTTTGAATGTAATATGCTGCTCTGCTTAATGTGATGTGATGTCATCACTGTGCACCCACACAGCGGCATCATTGGTGAGCGCCTGCCTATCCGGCTGTACCTGACGGTGGGCATGCTGACCAGTGGCCTGTTCACCTGCCTGTTTGGACTGGGCTACATCTACAACATCCACAGCCTGGGCTTCTACATATTTGTACAGGTAAGACATGCAGACACACACACACACACACACACACACACACAATTCTGCACATTCAGTAAGGAAGTTACAGGTAGTGATTAAACTGTCACACAGGGAATTGAACTGACAGACACACACATGCATTTACACAGATATCTTGGCATTTACACACACTTATACCACCACAACACACACTCATGCCTTTAAACAAACTTCTGCACAAAATTATACATACATACTGGGCATTCAGCCACTAAACACAGGTATCCATCTTCACTCAAGATCTTTATTCCTAACACTCATTGGGTTGAATACCTGACAAATGCATTCCTATTGCCTCATTGTGAAATGTATTCATTTCTCATTTAGTTTTTCCTTATTTTTCAGGTTGCAAACGGCTTAGTGCAAACCACTGGCTGGCCCAGTGTTGTAACTTGCATTGGCAACTGGTTTGGCAAAGGAAGGTGAGCTATAATCATGCAAAGAGTGAATCTGCACACTTGTGAAACAATTGCTTTTGTACTCTCAGAGCAATAAGTGTTAGGCATTTATGAGGGGGGAAAAAGAAACACCCCACAGAATCTGATGATTTTGGATGTGTCTGGTCAATCAGAGAATTTTGTTCAGCAGGCATTTGAGAATAATTTAATATAACTTGAAATAACATGAACTGCTTTGTTAAAAGGAATTCCCAGAAAATACTTTCTCTGACTTACCCAGACTGAGACAAGATGTTTGATACCATTTTTACCTCTGTATGCCCAGTTTTTTGGTTCCTATGGGTAGCATTTCATGTTAACTATGGAAGTCATCAGCCTAGCTCAGTTAAAGTAAAAAAAAAAAAAACCTTACAGCAACTCCGAAGCTGTCTTATTTATGCCCATTTAAACTCCATCTATTTCAAATCCATATGATACACTGTGTAAATAAGGCAGCTTCAGAGATGATGTAAGGTTTATTTTATTTTATTTTATTTATTTATTTTTTTTTTTTTTCAGATTGATGGAGCTAAGCTAGGGCTTGCATAGACCCAAAATGTTGGAGTATTGGAGGCAGGCTGCACAATGTAATATCCCATTTGGATATTAGGATTTTACAACAAAATATGGAGAGCTGGTCAGACAAGATTTACATAGGATTCACTGGAAATCAGCAGCATCCTGATGTGCCTTTGTTTGTGCCCGTCTCCCTGCCAGGCGTGGTCTGATCATGGGACTGTGGAACTCCCACACGTCGGTGGGCAACATCCTGGGCTCTCTGATCGCCGGCTACTGGGTCTCCTCCAACTGGGGCCTGTCCTTCATCGTCCCTGGGCTCATCATTGCAGTCATGGGCATCGTCTGCTTCCTCTTCCTCATCGAGCGTGAGTACAGTCTCCTCATGACTGGAGGAGGAGGAAGAGTGAGGGGGAAGTCAGGGTTCAGAGATGATACATGGAACACCATATAAATTATCTTTGCGAAATAAGCAGCTGTGATTCTTTTCTTTTGAAAAAGCAGTGCTGTGCATTTGCTGTGCTTGTTCCTGAAACTGTGCACATGAAGGGCTTCTTATCTTTTTCTTTTTTACTAGAGACGTTTGTTCCAAGTGAGAGTGCCTGTGGTTTGCACCAACATTTTTTTACATGCTTAAAATAACAGCAACTCATGACAATTAAAAAAAAAAAAAAAAAAGAAATGCAAAATGAGTGTTTTTCCTGCTTTTGTTGGTAAATGGGAGGATAGTCATCCAAGGTGTTAAGGGGATGAGTATCATATTGATCTTATTGCTTCATGTTTTCTCCTTTAGATCCAAATGACCTGAAAAGCATATATGCTCAGAACTCAGCCTCCAGCAGTAATGTGAGTATTGAGTGTGTTTTCTTTCCATTTCTATCTCTTCTGCAGGAAATTGAAACCTAAAACTTTCTGGACCCCTGTGTTTCTGCCATAGTAATGTTGGTCATACTATGACAGAATTGTGCCAGTATCTTCTGTACATTAGTTGGATAACTCTTGCTTGTGTTTTCTGATGAATGTCAGTGTGTATCTGCAGCCATTTGTGCCTCAGGGTGTCTTTTCAGCTCACTGCAGGTTTCCCACTAGTGTTTAGTCTAGAATTTCTGGAGTATCTTGAGGGTTAGAGAGTGACAGAGAAAGTCATACATTTTCTGCAGGGATAATTTTACAGGACCACACCTGAATGCATTTTACCGCTTATTTTACACATTTATTGCATTAGATGCTGGTTTTTTATTGTTAAACAGCAAACCAGATAATCACTGTATTCAGTATTGGAACAAGGAGAATTGAAAAATGTGGTAAAGTTTACTTGCTCTTCTTGCTTGTCTGAATTAGCACAAACTTTGTCCTTTTGGCTGACAATTTTGGAGTCTGGGAGAAAAGATTTTTTTATTTACCTGAGCCATAACTATGCCTTTTTAATACAATATCTGACCCATTAGACATCTTGTAATGAAATATTGAAAATGAACAATCTCACTATGCTGGTTTATGGGATTTTTATTGTATAAAGGCACATTAACTAATCAAATGTCCTGTCACCCAGCAGTAAGAAGGCAGTTTGCCATTGTAGTTAACTGGCATCATGATGTTTTTTTTTTTTTTAATTGTAATGTGAACACAGAATGAGAAGATCTGCTGTGGCGTGTGACAGCAGTCACCGCTGCAACCGGCGCCACCTGAGTGTTTGTCTGAAGCAGCGGCTGTCTGAAGCATGCTGCGTGACTTACAAAGCCTCCCTGAGTCATGCATAGAATTGAGAGGAGAGCTCAAGTGTTAGCAAGCCAAGGCACAAACAATGTCTCATTACCTTCCCCTCTCTGAATTGTCCCCTTGGTTTCCATTGTGCAGAGTGTGAATTAAATCTTGCTTTGTAACCACATGTAGAAGAAGAACTGGCTAGTTATGAACAGTGATAGCCAAAGAAAATCCAAAGAAAAAGGCATTATTTTGATCCTTTTATCCAGTGCCACATCAGCTATAGATCCTCATGGATGGTGTTTGGTTGCAGACATCATCTTTATATTCCTGTACTTAATTTTTAGTATACAAGTTTCCCTCTGCTGAGAAATTAGACAACAAGTGAACAACACAATAAGAGACCGTGGAGTAGAAACAATGCTGCTCATTGGTGCTTCATTGGTACTGAGTAAAGTGTCTGTTTCCACTGGCAGAAGCCACTCAGCTTGCAGTGAACAGGCTTATGATTTTTCAATTTAATTTGCATGTAATATTTTTTTAGATTAACATTTAGCTGAGGTTCACGACCACAGCTTCATGTAGGCAGCTATCATATTGCAATCATGAAAGCTAAGTCACTGTGGATGCGAGTGTCCACTAAAAACTTTGAGAATGGAAGCTGATAATATGTCTTTCCACAGATGCCTGCCAAGAATTGGAATGGAGTAAATGGACACACTGAGCTCTATCTGCAATACAAAGAAGGCAAAACTCAGGTGTGTGTGTGTGTGTGTGTGTGTGTGTGTGTGTGTGTGTGTGTGTGTGTGTGTGTGTGTGTGTGTGTGTGTGTGTGTGTGTGTGTGTGTGTGTGTGTGTGTGTGTGTGTGTGTGTGTGTGTGTGTGTGTCAGTGCTTGTGTGCCAGTGTAACATTTACATGTGATCCTGCATTCTGTTTGTGTATCTGTGTCTGTCTTGCAGTATCGTAAAGGAAAAATCCACCTTAAAACACCATAATGCTGTTGGTCACTAGCCACTTTACCCTGCAGTCCTGTTACTGTTGCTTGGTTGTGTATTATTCCAGGGTGCCTGCAGGTCTTAAACTCAATGTCTTAAACTGAATTTAGTAAATTTTACGCATTTAAAGTAAACAAATACTGTTATATTTGATTTTATGAGGTCTAAATTCCCACATAAACTTGCTGTCCAATTTAAATGATCCTTCTTCAGGATCATTTAAATTGGATCTTGAGAGTGTTTTTCGTGCTTTTGTTGGTAAATGGGAGTATAGTCACTCAAGGCTTTAAGGGGATGAGTATCATATTGATCTTGTTGCTTCATGTTATAAAACTCTAAACCTAGCTCAGAATCAGAGCACTTTCTTTATATTGACATGCCACACTTAACCTGTAAGGAAAAGTTGCAGATTACTCTCTCTACACTTATACTCATACACCACATTACATGCACATAAGAACCAGATTATTCACTTCTTTTTGTAGAAAGAAATCCACAATTATCCTTGGACTTAACGGTTCTAAGTTCTGTTTTGTGAGAGAAAAAAAAGTCCTGATTTTTTTTTCTACCAGCTGCTTCCTATCTAAGCTAAAGGAATCTGCTACAATCAAATAGTCAATAACCAAACATCTTCCTACCTGAAACTGACCTCGGCGCGAGACCAAATATATCATACTTACCTTTATACTTACATGTAGTGCTCATTGGAATAAGAAAAGGATGATTTTTTTTTCCCAAAAATGAGTCTTACATTGTGTTGAAATTGATCTTAAAAAAGTCTTAAAAAGCATTAAGAACTCTCTGATACCTTTATACAGCGTGTTTTCTTGTTCCTGTGGATGTCCGGCCACATGTCATGTTTCCAGTGCAGCAGCAGTAGAGTGTCTAAAACATATCCAGTAAACTTTGGGTTTTGGTGTCAGTTTTCAGAGTCAGATAGCAAAAACTTCTTTCCATTTTGCACCGATGTTCAACAGTCCTACAGGCAGGAATGTATTGTAGAACAGGAGGAGATACCAACTTCTCCACCAAGATTAGCAACACAAGGCCAGATCTGTCTTTGGCCACACTTTTTTTTTTTTTTTTATCATTGGAACAACCAAGCACATAGCACATCATGACATCTCACTTTTTCTCACCTGGAAAAACTCAAAAAACTCCCACCTTTTCTGTGTTGCCGTCACCACTGCTCTGTTCACCTCCACATACAAACCACAGCCGGAGGACAATGCTTTCATAGTTAAAGTATGTGCCTGTTCTCTCACCTTTGACTGAAAGCAAGTTTTATAACCTTTCTTTATGGATTGTTGAAAGACATTCTCAGAAACAAGTACATGGAGAAGAGACAGGCTAAAAGAAAGTGGATACACCAAAAAGGTAAAGTCCCCTTCCAGCCATTTATCAAGCCCCTAAAAAAATAATATTTTTTTCCATAAAAAACATCCCTTGCTACCTTATAGCTGCCCAATCCCACAGAAATCTTGCCATATTTGAAAATCTAACCATGGGAAAAAATTAGAAAATCTCTTAGTTAGTTCCACTAATATAATACAGCCTTTTTTTTTCTTTCTTTTTTTTTTTTTTTTTTTAGCAAATCTCTTAGTTACAAAGTTAACTGGGATGCCATGGGTTGATGATATCTAACTGAAGGTGGAGAGAAGTGAACTGAGGGAGTGTCTGAAGGTGGATTTTTCCTTAAAGCCTCAACACTGTTATAAGTTACTTTTTAACATGTCATTGTAATTCATTCAGGCATACTGCTATTACCATGATGACATTCTGAACAGGAAGGTCAGTTCCCTCAGTGCTTCCAGGATGTTGTTTATGTGGGTTTGGCCAGTGGCTGGTGGGTCAGATTTAAGGGGAGTGTTGGGAAATCAGACATGGGCCAAACACTGTCCTGTGATTTTCCACACTTTACTGCACTTCCTCTATTGGCCTATATGGATAACTGTGACACCGAAATGTGGTTGGGATTTAATTGTTTTTTTTCACTCAGTTCATTCATCAGTATCTTTCTTAAGTGATTTCAGAAAAGTCAAAAATCATAGAAAAATCACTTAAAATCATCTTAAGGTACTGTGTAATGTGTCTTGGCCTATGCTGGATATAGCACAGAAAAAAACAGAATTTCTCACTTACATTTTGGGGCGTCACACATCCAGTGCCTTTTTCGATTTACCCCAGGCCTTTTGATTCACAAGGACTTCGGGAGCTTGGGATTTGTGTTGACACAGCTGGGGATGAATTATTTATCTCTTTCTCTTTCTTTCTCAGAGTTATGACACAGAGCTGTTACTGCCCAGGGACAACGGCACTGTGTGTGTCCCTGTCCAGCAGGTTGTGGTGGTGAAGAGCGAATCAGAGCCTTCCGCCATCAGCTTCATGGGAGCCCTGCGCATACCGGTTAGCACTGTCGCCACATTAAAGCCATTTGCTGCTGTCAGCCTTAAAATATGTAATCAAACTTGCCTAAAGGAAGAATTGTCCCATTATGGTGTAAATGCTGGTTCAATGGCTTCTCCACACTGATAAAACAATAATATCAATAATATCTATCTATCTATAGATATAGTTTATATACACACACACACACACACACACACACACACACACACACACACACACGTAGCTATATATAGATATATAGATATAGTTATATAGATGTATAGATAGATAGATAGACATATAGAGATATAGCTATTATATAGATCCGGAATACAAAGATTTAAAAGCTGTTTTATAACTAAATGTAATTAGAATATTTGCACAAAATATTAGCTATCCACAGTTTTAAACCAAAACTTGCTATCAGTATCTGCATAGAATCTATGAGTAGATTTAAATAGATCAGCACTGGCTTTCCTTGTCTGTCTACATCTTTGCAGTTCATTGCTCTGCTGCATGAACGTTATATAGTAATAGTTCCTAAAATTTGTTGTTTAATGTATTCTGAAAGGACATGCCAGCCAAATACCAAAGTGTATGTGTGTACCAGACTGGGTCAAAAGGGTCAAGTCATTATTGTACCAAACAGGAGGTGGTTACGATATCAAAGACAAGTTTGACTATTTGAATATTATGTTTTAATCACCGCTTTGAATGTATTTGTCAGGGTGAAAGTATGACATCTCAACAATTTAAAACTAAACATAAGGGTTTGCAGAGCAGAATCACTTCAAATGGGTGCCTGCGATGAAGGAAATGAATGAAAGGCAAACCTGTGGGTGCAGAACATTAAAAAGTGTGAAAACCCCTGGCACTAATCCATCTGGTACCCTTTGTCCAAGTGTCAGGTGTCTATTTAACTATCTGCCTGCTGTTTGTTCTCACAGGGTGTGATAGAGTTCTCTCTGTGTCTGCTGTTTGCCAAGCTGGTCAGCTACACCTTCCTCTTCTGGCTGCCTCTCTACATCACTAAAGCAGGTACGCACCCAACAACACCGCTGGGGCTGGGCCGTGGGTTCATGCACATCAGAGGTTGTCGCTTTCCAGCTACAACTTTAGCCATCATCATATCCTACTGTGGGAGGGCCCGCAGGGGAGCTGTTCAGAAATCTATGATGGTATTAAATTTAGGGGGGGATTTTATGGATGCCTGATGTAACAATATGCCATTTCCCAGGAAGGAAAAGCAATGGAGTTGTTTTCAGACCTTTCTCAGCAACAGCAGCAGCCCGGGTAGTGTGACAGAGTGTAATGTTATCTGCAGTGTGATCACCCAGTCAGCCCGTCAGCCTACCGGCTATTTGTGGCCATCTAAGTAATACCACATTGTTGTGTCGTGGAATGGACGCAGGCCAGTCCATTCAGCCCCATTATTAAGGCTTGTGGCATCACATGTAGAGTAATGCCTCAGGGAGAATGGAGATAATAGGTGTGTGTGTGTGTGTGTGTGTGTGACAGCTCACCTGGACGCCAAGAAGGCAGGTGATCTCTCCACCCTTTTTGACGTTGGAGGAATAGTGGGTAGGTCATTTATGTTCTGTTTTTTTTTTTTTTTTCTTATCTTGTTCTTCTACGTTGGTAACAGCCTGTATTACGTAATTTCATGTGTGTCAACTTGCTCTTTGTGAGCGCTCATTGTATACATTGTGTATGTGCAGGCATGTAATGCCTCACCCTTCATTCACTAATTGTTTGTCTTTTCCTTGGTGCAATATGGCTAGTAGAAGAAATGACGTTTTTTCTTTGGCTAAGCATTTAGCAGGTGTATGTGTGTGTGTGCAGGGGGGATCTTGGCTGGAGTCATCTCAGATAAGCTGGGAAAGAGAGCCACCACCTGTGCAGTCATGTTGCTGCTGGCTGCTCCAACGGTAAGTTGTTTGGCGGGTCACGATTGTGACAATTTGAGATTAGCCAAGGCACTACAACCAGTCATAAACATGACACAGTAGGTACATTTAACAATAATTCGAAGTGCTATAGCACCTGACTTCTGGTCGTGGAACACCAGACTGGAGCACTGGAACCCAGTGTGAAAACAGCTTTGATGTGCAGGGGTCTCAGACACTGCTTATAGGGTCTTTGCCTTCACCTTCACATTAACAAGGGTGACTCAGCTTGAACACAAAGAAACTGAAGCTCAACTCTTTAAGATCAAATGACTCTAAAATAACGCCACAATTTTGTGTTGTGCCAACATTACAACATTACTGACAGTAAGTGTCATATATGGATTATTTTGACATTACCGGTTATTTAATCAATGTCAGTGCTTAATGAATACTGCCCTTGCCCTCACTATAACAGCACAATTTGGACTCCTCCTCAAAAGTGTCATTAAATATCGTTACTATACTGTCAAACTGTCCTTTCACAGGGGTATGAGCACTTTCCACAATCTCAAGTGCAGTGGTACAATTTGCACTCCTCATAAAGGTGTCATTAAATGTCAATACACTGTCAAACACCATTGTTAATATTCCAGTGAAGACTAAATAATGATCATCTGAGTCCCCTCCACAGCCACAGAACTCTGTGTGGCTTTTGGCCAGAAAGTTGAATCTTTTCTGTTACCATGTCTCCATCTCTCTGGCTCCCCCTGCTGTTCTTCTAGCAAACATTATTTCTTACTGAAAACATCTTCCCTAGTATTTTAGTCCCAGCACCACTCTGTGCAGGATATTGTGTGGTAATGTAGGGCGTATACACATTTTTATGAACCCAATAACTCGGCCACAGTTATAGAGTAGATGATCTGATTTGGAGCATCTGGTATATTTGCATATAAATAATGACAAATGTCAGTACCTTAGGCAGCATAAGTGCCTCTTGTTTATGATGCAAGAAGATACGCTACTCTAATTATAAATTCTGTAGCTATTCACCATTCTTTGTGGTGTACCGCCGTTTGAAGCAATATGGACAAAATCATTTGTCACAATATCTGACCAATATCCATGTTGTAGGGATGACTATTATTGGCTCCATTAAGATATTTATACAGAGAGCATTTTTGATAATCAGTCATTAGAGTGAATAAGATATGATGACCTTGGAGGTATGTAAATAACAAAACAGCTACAATAAGTTGTATCCTTTTACTGTAATGCAACCTTTAAAACCAGGAAAAACAATACCACAACACAACACTCATGATATTATGATATCCAAAATCCCAGACCATATCAAGTCTCATATCATAATACTGATATAATATGGAGATATGGTACAGCTGTAGCATAGTGTTGAAAAAGTAGGTGTTAAACTCTTCCTGTAACTTAACACTGTGTGGTAGCTCTGTTTGTGTTGCTGTCTCTTTTGTCATGATGCATGAATCATAAAAGATGTCATGTTGGTGTTGACTGATGTTGTCTCTTTTGTTTGTTCTCCAGCTGTATGGTTTCTCCATGATCAGTGAGTTTGGCCTGGGGCCAACCATCGGTAAGAGCCAACACACACTCAGCCAGTCAGACCTGTTCTGTTCCAGCAATGAGTACGTTTACATGCACAGCATATTCCTGTATTATTCGGAATATCTGCAATATTCTGGTTGTGCACGAGTCATGTAAACACACACCGAACCCGATTAAGGTCATATTCCGGTTGGACCCCTTACCAGAATATTCCATTACGTCTGCGCATGCTTGATGCACAATGAATCCTGGGGTGTCTTTGTTGCTATGGTTACTGCAAGCATAGAAAACGACATGGCGAACAGCATGGCGAAAAGCAGCAAGAGTCAGCATTTCTGGAGTGAGGAGGAGACTGCAGTCTGCCTTCAGCTAATCAAACACTTAAATACGGAGTATATTGATGGGAGAAAACAGAAATAGCGACAGAAGAAGACTTCTTCTGTATTTCCGGCAACTCAGACGCCTATACGCCTACTGCTGCCCCCAACCCCCCACCCCCCCCGCGGCTGAGTGTCGCATTACGTAAGAGAGTGGAATACACTGAAACACGGGAATATGCCAAGTAACATGTAAACGGAATATTCCAGTTGCCGCAGCGCAGTTACCTTAACCGGAATTTTGACCCGAACCAGAATATGGTGTGCATGTAAACATAGTCAGTGTGAAGGGCACTCTCATTTCACTTATTTCACACCAATACTGAAGATATTTGTTTTCATGACAGCTTTGTGACTTTCATCAACATGCTGACAATGGCGTAAAATATCCCTCTATTTCAATCTATCAGTCAGTTAATCAATCATGTAAGAGTTTGGTTTTTTTATCTATAGGAAATTACATGATGTAGTGCAGTAACAGACCAGAACCAAATTTGTCACAAGGCCCCTGTAACACTGATGGGTTCATCACTTGATCAGTAATCATCCTTAGTGACTCATCCACTGTAGACAGTGTGGCATTCCTACCCAGCTAATCACCTTCATAATATATGGCTTCAGCAGCTGCGGCTTATTTTCCCAGCAATACGCCAGAGGACATTGTTGAATGTGATTAGGAGTTTAACCACGATGCAGCAATGTATACGGTGCAGCCAAGTGATGTCAGCACCAAAGTAGTGTCATCATGGTATTGTACGCATACCACAGAACGTCAATGCACGTATTCTCCAAAGTAGTGCACGTTTTATGGCTGTTACTCCACCTTAGGTGCACAGAGAGTATACAGACTTCTCTGTCTGTAGAGTTACACAGTACCACAGTGGACTCATTTCTATAAACTCCCAGTATATAAAGTGCTTTAGGACTGTAGCAGTGATGAAATAAACGTAAATAAACTTGAGCTTGTGCTGCTATTTGTCTTTGCCAGGCATGCTTTTAGTGTGTGGAGGCCTAGTCAATGGACCGTACGCCCTCATCACAACAGCAGTATCTGCAGACCTGGTAAGTGTGCTCCTATGTACGCTGTATTATTACAAATGTAAGTGTCTCGTCTAATTCTAGTGTAATTTTAGTTTCTTCTAAAATGCAACAGCAACTCAGGGAAGTTTGCTTTTTATGGCTACACAGACAAATGTGCACCTCCCTCATTCCTCTCTTCGTTCTGCTTTGACCTTTGACCTTAGGGGACCCACAAGAGCTTGAAGGGCAACGCCAGAGCCTTATCTACTGTCACTGCCATCATTGATGGCACGGGGTCTGTAGGTCAGTGCCACGCATCAACTGATAACACATTTTGGCTCCAGCAGACCAGCACATAAAAACATAAACAGATAGATATGTAGATACATTGTTGGAGAGAAATTTATCATAGAGGAGGATCAGTAAATCACAGTAGCAAGACACTTGAAACACAATCAACAGTGTAAGAAGACACTGTTGTAGCAGCTAGTAAAACAACAACAGCACATTTCTTAGCACCATACAAATCAACTAGTACTGGAGGACTAAAGTACAGTTGTCCCTCGCTATAATGTGGTTCACCTTTCGAGGCCTCGCAGTTTCGCAGATTTTTTTTTTTTTGCAATTTTGCATGCTTTTTTTTTTTTTTTTTTTTTTTTTTTTAAACAGCGCATTGTGTTCTGCGTCCTGATTGGCTAAGGGAGAGCCCGCGCATTGTGTTCTGTGTCCTGATTGGCTAAGGGACTATAGATTGTCAATCAATCTCCTCTGTGCCGTGTCTCCTGTACAGTACAGAATGCGTTCAGCTTGCCAAATTTACATAAATCTTCGGTCGCTATAATACTGGACTTATTTTTCTACGAAGGTTTGAACTTTGAGTGTTTAAACGAGAGAAAATTGAGAAAATGTTAATGCCTGTCTGAGAAAAGTATATAAAGTGTGTAGTGATGGGTTTTACAGCCTTAAAACATCTATAATAATTATAAAAAATAAAACTGACTACTTCGCGGATTTTGCCTATTGCGGGTTATTTTTAGAACGTAACTCCCGCAATTAACGAGGGACCACTGTACTGCACACCAATGGAACTTTGTATGTTTTTTTTTTTTTTTTTTTTTTTTAAATCACATACCTTCTCCTTTCATGCAGTTTTTTTTTTTTACTTTACTTTCTACTGGTCAACATCCAGTAGATTTTTCATTAACTTAATGTCTATACAATGAACACCTGGGCCTTTATCTCTGCTCTGTCAGGCGCAGCAGTGGGCCCCCTGCTGGCTGGACTGCTGTCTGCAGGCGGCTGGGACCAGGTCTTCTACATGCTGATGACTGCTGACTTCCTAGCTCTGCTGGTGAGTGCTATAATGAAGGCACAAATACAATCATTACTAGTAACAGTAATAGTTTTAGTAGTAGTAGTAATGGAATCAGTTGTCAAGAACTAATAGTAATAATAAAAATGATGATAGTAATAGTAGTGCCTAAACAGAAAGATGTTTACAGTCACCCACACACACATGTCTACATCCTATTGTTCATCTTATCTTAACACATTTGTAATTTGTCTTACACACTTTACAATAGTGTTGTGTTGTTGGTGAACAAATGTATTGTTTTGAACAGCTCCTTGGTGTAAACCTTTCTTTTTTTATCATGGCTACCTGGTGACTTCATTATGAATCCAAACAAAGTTGTGAGCAAAATATGGCCACATGGCTAACCTAATAAAATAATAACTAAAAACTAAAGTCTTTTGAAAGTCTCTCAAAAAGGAACAGAGCCAAGCCAGTTCCCATCAAAAAGCCAAAATTCACTACTTAACAGGGATAAAGTCTTTATACTTTATACTGTGTAATGGAATATGTCAGCTATTTTCACTGAGCTGTCCTTAACATTCAGCTTTGTCAAGGAACAAATACTTAAAGTCTGCAGTAAAATAAATAACTAATATTTAACTCAGTGTGTTTGTGTGTGTGTGCCTGTTGTGTAGCTTTTGCTGCGGCTCGTGACTAAGGAGCTGACCTCGAGAAAACCCCGCCCCATCTCCACTGTAGAGTGAGTCTTGCTTTTCTGTCATTCTGCCGTTGTTCTACTCATCATCGTCTCATCTCTCTTACACCCTGTTTTTTGCACAGCTGTCTTCTGAAACAACGTAATGTTTGATCAAAGGTTTCATATTTTACACATCTACCCCTTTGGTTTCTTTCTTGTCTCAGAATTCCAGGCTACTTTGAGCAGTGCAAGTACTTACTGAGCAGCCAGCTTGGAGATGATCAAAATAGCTGAGTCCAGGACACATGATGTTTAGATCTCTTAGATGTTTTAATTAACTTAATGAATACTAAGCAGAGACATTATAGGAACTGAATGATGCCTTGGCTGAATGTGTTTTGGTGTGCGGTGAGTCCAGTGTTCGTGGAGCTTGTTGGTGTTGCTGTGCACAAGACTGTACAGCTTAATGACACCCAACTTATCTATACAGTGTTAATGTTTGTCTCTGTCTCACAGGTTGAAGGAGCACTGAGCACTTTGATTGCACAAACTCCACGCAGGAGTGTATTGACTCTATAAACACACACACACACACACACACATAAAGTACTGTATATTGAAACCACTTGTCTAAGCCTGGAATGGACTGTGACTTGGACAACAACTGGACCGTCCTGGACACAAAGGATTAGCCATACAGATACAAACACAAACACATGCTCTCTCTCTCTCTCTGTCTCTCTTTCTCTCTCTCACTCCCACTCACACACACACACACACACACACACACACACACACACACACACACACACAAACAAAGAAACAAACACACATTGCTCTTCTAGTAGATTTAACTGCAGTAAGACTGTACTTTCATTCCTGGAGAAGCGTCGAGTTTGATGAACCAAACAGAATGGCAGTAGAATTCAACCTGGAGGATTACAGGCTCTTAGGAGCACATTTACACAAACACACACACACATCAGCACCGTTCCTCTCTTCTACACCTTACCATCTTTTGACCTCATTCCCATGGCAGCCATTTTGACTTCTGTCACACACAGTCTGAAGGGCTTTCCCTCCAAGAGTGGAATATATAGTAAAGACCACATGACAGCAGTGGGGGTTGGGTTCATGAGTGTTGCTGATAGTACCAGTCAATCCCATGTTACTGTGATGGCTGCTGAGATTTTGAACTTTGAAAACTGAAAAAAAAAAAAAAAAATGCCAAACTGTAGCTACCTTGTGCTGTGGTATAAAAATATTTCCCCCAACTATGATAAATGAAATACTATTTAGCCTATAACTCCCAGCCTCTGGTGTCTACATACACATGCAGACAACAGTACCCATTACAGGACAATATACCATCAAACCTTGGACTGTATTTGTTGTTGTTTTTTTTTTTCTTAGCAAAGTGATCAAATTTCTAATTGATGTACATTCATTTTCTACAGCCTTTCTGTGTTAGTCATAACCAACTTACGTCTAACCCTAACCTTAACCTTAACCAATGTGCCAGAATGACCACCCAAAATGGGATATATTCTGTCACCTAAAATTTTGCATGAGGGTGTTAGGATGTCCTAACAGTTATCAAATTAGTCAACCCTGTCTCATGGGAGTTTGTGAAATAGTCATGAAATTTAATCTACAGATTTGGGTCCATTGCCATGAATTGTATGTTTTTTGTGCATATGGACACAAATTAAATCTGTGTCCATGGACATGAATTTTCCTTTACCTGAAGTGGCTAAAAGCACCTCCAGAAGGGGCTAAATTCCAAGTGACTTTAGCCAACAAAACCATATATCCAGGTGGGGAAAGGTTAGGTTTAGGCCTAAAATGACTTGGTTAAGATGAGGGAAAGGTTAGGTATAAGCATCAAAACTGGGAACTGGACATGGTCTCAGTGTGAAACCTTGGTCGTCTGAGTGAAAGCTGATTGACCCATCCACCACCCCGCCTTCCTTCTAATGCAGACTTTGGGTCTATTTATATACTACCTCACGATGCGTGGTACAGGCACAAAATACACTTTCAGCTTGCTGTCTGTCACGAAAGGAATTTGTGCTCATAGACATGCATCTATTGATTACATTTTTGTGACTATATCACGAACTGCTGTGAAACTAGGCTGAATTAGCTAGTAATCCAAGAAACAACTGCTACAGCTTGTCTGTCTTAGCAAGGAAGTTAACCACGAGCTAGACTGGCTTGATTCTGTTGGCTAGCTTTGCCCCTCCATATTCTTGAGACTTGTTTGTTTCTAATGTGTCCGTGGGGGACACTATGCATCTACATGATGATAAAAATGGTCCCGGTACACAACAGTAGGTCCTTGCTATTTGCTCTTCCAGTAGACCCTTTTCACAGCAGCCGTTTTGACGTGAACTAGCAGGTAAACCCAGATGTTACTGATGACATGAATGAAGCTTCTGTTGCATGTAGTTGTGACAGAGCCATGGCCCTGCTGGCGTTCACGCTGCGTCACAGGAAACACTCCGCTGCGCTTTACTGGCACAGAACCTTCACTGATGCCATTAGTAACAGCTGGCATTACCCTGCTATGACAAGGCTGTTGTGAAAACGGTCAGTAGATTCCCATCTGGAGTGGCGTAACTTCAAAATGGCGGCTGTGGGAACAAGGTCCATTCCTTCCCCTCATTTGCTCTCTGTCTCTGTCTCTCTGTCTCTCTCTCTGTGTCTCTCTCTCAGTACCACTGCCTTCCTTGGGCTGCCTCTCTTCTGCCTCCCAGCAGGTTTTTTGAAAATGCTGTTTTACTCGTCACCTTTGCCTTACTGAACCAAAGAGATTATGGGGATTATCTTGTAAC